>NC_041388.1:238688264-238704866 GCF_002162155.2 Triticum dicoccoides
GTATCAGTCAATCTTCCTCTCCTAACCACCTTAGGAAGCTATCGGTTTCCAACACACGTTCATTCTTTCTCTCCATGTTTCGATCTCTAAGTCTCTCAACTACACAACCCTTTTTTCCACTCTGTTACCAAATGTATTTACCTCACACACCCGCCATTGCACCCCATGTCGAGCTCTCTCTCTCTCTCCCTTCTCCCTCTCACCCTCTCGCGCTAAATACATGCATTGCCTATCTAGCCCCCCAACCTCTTGTGTGCACGCACGCACGTTGTATATCTAGGTCACTCCCTCGAGACTGTCTCACTCTTTCTTCCGCACGATGGGCCACACTCGCCCAATCTCGCTCTCTTTATCTGAGTCTCGTTTAACCTTGTTTTCTTTCACACACAAATGATATATCTCCCTGTTCGGGCCTCGATCGACACACTCTATACTCTCTCACGTAGATTGTCTATCTAGGTCAGTCCATCCAAGCCACCACCACTCTTTTGACCTTATCGTGGGCCACGCTCACTCAATCTCTCTCTCTCTCTTTCTCTCTCTCTCTCTCACTCTCTCTCTCTTTCTCTCTCTCTCTCTCTCCATATGTCTCGATTGACCTCGCTCTTTCTCGGACAAAAACGATATATCACCATGTTTGAGCCCAATTCGACCTATTCACATTGTATACTCTCTCAAGCACATCGTCTATCTAGGTCACTCTCTCCAACCCGTCTCACTCTTTCAATCGCATGGCGACCCTATGTGATCGGTTGACCTTGCTTCCTCCCACGCACAAAATATCTACACGCCTGTGACTGGATCATCTCTCAAGCTCTATCTTATAGCCCTCACCCTTTCCAAAAATCTCAATCGAACAATATCTCTCCAGAGCATATATATTTGTTCAAGGAATGTCGGACCACACTCACTTTGTCTCTCTATCTATATGTCTCTCGATTGACCTCGCTTTCTCACACCGTATCTTCCACGCATTGAAGCTACTACCTCTCCATCCCTCACAAAGCCGGAGCTATTTACATTGCGAGGGGCACTCCAACCTTGGATTAATTTGTGTAGGCATTTATTCCGGTCGGTTTAGATTATGTTTTTGTAGCATTCGGCCCACAACTACTCCAAACACCGTTGCAACCCACGCAACTCCCCTAGTTGATTTCCCTCTGGCTCGGTCATCGCTCTCTCGCACGTCCTTTCTCGCCTTCAACGTCGCACCATGGTATTATTGAAAAAACTATGTTGTTCTCTTTAATTATTATAAATAAGCTACAAAACTACACACCTATAGTCCACTAGGAATGGAACAAATTTCGACCCACAAATTAAAGTGCTACAAACTACACACCGAGGCGCCCACATGTCATGAAACAAATTTGGAACCATATACAAATTAAAAAATAAAGGACGAGGATCGAACATGCGACCGGGCCTTCAAGACGCACGTAAATAGGCAACATACGTAGAATAGCAATGTTTGTTGTATCCCCTTTGTTCACATAATATTTTTATATTACCACAGCCTAGTTAATGGATAACATGTAATATTATTTTTAGTACTATTTGCCTTCACTTACTGGTGGGTTCCATGTGTGCTCTCTCTCTCTCTCCTCCCCTTCTGCGTTTAGACGCACGGGCAAACAGGAAGAACTCGCGGGCGATGTTGCCATTGACCATATCTGGACGCGTTCACAAGTCACGGCACCAGTTTCACGTACTAGCAGCACTAGTCAGTGTGTACGTGCAATGCACGTTAATTTGGAAGTATATTAAGTGCATGCGGATATTAACTACAAGGATATTATTTGCGCGTTGTCATGTGATTAGCACTATTTTTGGCATGAAATTAACTGCACGCTAAACGTGTTGACCGCTCGACATTGAAGCAGTCTAGGTCGTTGGATGACAAGGAATACATGTGGCTTGATGATCTTTTATATTTAATTTGATACGGCTCTAGTAGATCATTCAATCGATCAAACCATACATTTTGTTCAGTCTGACTCCGACTTTAAATTATACGACGACCGATATAAAATAAACGGAAATGATAAATGTTCGGATTTTAAGCATGGCAATCTGAACCTTTTTCATGGCAAATTTAGATTACGCGGCGGCGGGGGGGGGCGTCTCGCGGTGGGAAGCGGCTCCTCTGCCGTGCTCTGTGTGTCGTCGGGCCACTGAGCGACGGCGATGGCGGCTTCTAGCGCCGTTGTTGGCGTACTCCTGGATGTTGGCCTAGCTTCAAGGAAGGCCAAAAGGTTCTAGACTTCGGAGCGAGTCAACTGGCGGGAGGAGGCGACTGGCGTTGGTACAAGGAAGAGGTCGACGGCAGCCATCCATGCCGCTGAGGGGAGGGGGCATGGCACCCGACCGGGGACAGGCATTGTCAACGGCGCGTCGGAGACACTCGTGTGCACGGGCACCGGCACGGGCGCGCACGTTAGTGCACGCGCAGGCGCATGCGCTGGCAGGTGCACGGGCACCGGCACGGGCGTGCGCGTCAGTGCACGCGCAGGCGCATGCACTGGCAGGTGCACGGGAGCGTGAAACTCGGTGGGGACCTCGTGGAACCCCGTGGGATCAAGCTCGGCGACAATGTGCGGCTCCCAGCCCATCAATGCCACGGGGATGGGCGCTGGCGCAGTCGGGGCGACAGGAGCCTGAATGGGAGCAGGGACAGGCGCGACGTCTTCGCGTGAGGCCAGTTCAAGCTCGTCCCAAAGCGCCTTATGTTCTTGAGACTCCGGCTGGGTGTCTTCCTCAAGAAACTGGAACACTAAGGGCAGACCATCGTGATGCGGCATGGCGTATGTTTAGGTCAGGCTAGTTGGAGGTAGACAACAGGAGAATCGGAGAGGAAGACAGAGGATTATAGCGATACCGACTAGTGCGGGGTTGATTTTAAACTGCGGCGCCGGCAACATTAAAAGTGGGATCAGTTGGGATGACGGTGGACGGCGGAGCCTGGTCAAAGGGCTCGCCTCCTGGTGAGCCTGCACGGCATCCTGCTCGCACGCCTCCCGGACAGCCGGCGCAGCGGTCTGCTCGCACGCCTCCCGTCTACTCACACACTTGCTCAGACGGCACCTTCCGATGAGAAGCGGGGACTCGTGGCGGCACGTAAATGCCCACGGTTTCAATAGTGAAAGCGTTCGCCTTAATTTGACAGTTCTTTGTTCCAAAATACCTTGGCTCTTCATTTGTGCAACTTGTCATAAGCAGCTTGTCTCAAATTGAAGAAAAAACTTACCAAGTAATATTTGTGCCATATCACGTGACCATGCTTAGTTTCAAGAATTTATGCTCACTTTTGGATTTTCTGAAATTTAAAATCTAGGATTCAAAACAATAACATAACCTGCATCATGCAATAAATTTTCAAGCCGTACATCTGTCCTGTTTTATTTCTTAAGAAAGGATTTGGTCAAACATTTTTCTTAGTTAGACTTCAGACAAGTTATATATGCAGAGTAAAAGGATAATCCCTCCGTACCAGTGCATTGCCTGATATATTAACTCAAGTACTAGGCACGAACAAACAGGCTCAATTTTGTGCTCATCCTGGTGTAGTAGTAGTAGTACTAGGCAATGCAGTTGACGGGTGACCTTGACGAGCGGCGACCGAGGGAATTGAACCGTGCTCGGCATGGTAGGTAACGTTGTCTAGTTACTAAAGAATCCCTCCGTTGTTCATCGGTAGTCATTATGGACCGGGGACATGAGGGGAATTTCCTAGGACTGGAATTCTAGCCGCTAGATATTTCAACATGAAACGCTGAGGCTCGACTGGTTGGGGTTGCCTAATGTGCGTACCACACACGCCACCGAAGGACATGAGCCCGGTTTTTTTAGGATCAACACGAGCCAAGGTCTGGCTGGTACGCCGTTGGGTCCTACCATTCGAGAATACGAAAGGAACCTTTTGAATTGCGGAATGAATCTATGTGTATTACAATACCCTTTTTTCCTCGCAAATACTAATCTCAACGTGGTAATTGATTTATGACGAGTTGTTGAATTAGAGTGAGTTTGTGATATAGTGATCTCAACGCGGATTTCACATTTCATGGTATCCCTAGTAAGTTTTTCCAATGCAAACTCAAATTTAAAAGATGAACAATATGGAGGTGAGAAAACTTTGTATGTATCAAGCATATGACCACACAGACACACACAGACACACACGCACGAACACAACAACAATCCAATAAGTATAGTGCATCTATTTTTCCAAACCATGCATGTATGACACAAATTCAAAAATACTCCTTCTATTCCTAAATATTAATCTTTTAGAGAGTTCAACAAGTGACTACATACGGAGCAAAATGAGTGAATCTAGACTCTAAAATATATCTATATACATCCGTATGTGCCAGTCCATTTGAAGCCTCTAAAAAGACTAATATTTAGGAACGAAGGGAGTAAAATGTAAGACATCCATGGTCCTCAGTTCAATATTTAAAATGAACATGAAACTGAAACATGAATATTAAGTCTAGTACTACAGTACATGCAAATGTTGTGTTTAGGCGGAGTTATGATTGTCGGGGGTCAACCCCTCGACCTTAGATAAAATTGTGGAGCTCTGTTTAGGGTTGTTTAGATTATATTTGTCCCCACCCTCCCAACCACCGATTGGTTGTGCACCCCCACCCCTCCTCCCCGAGAGAATATCATGTGCCCCCATACCTTAGATGCTATATGCCGATACGAGTTGCTTGGAGCTTGTAGATCTGAGATATAGCACCTCACATGATGTGTCTTAATATTTTTGCAGGAAACCTTGATGAGTTTGAGAATTGCACACAATTTGTACAAAAACTACTTAGATGCCCTTTGATCCCATATCCAACGACCTCGAAGCTCGTATCACTGTAGCATCTAAGATGAAGGAGGACATCATATTCTCCTATATGTAAGAATATCATGTGCTACCACACCTTAGATGCTTTGGTGATACAAGCTCTTCGGAGGCGTTGGATTTGTTACCCAACACCATCTCGGTGGTTTGAATGGTTTTTTGCAGTAAAGCCCCAAAAGAGTTTGGCCACTTCTTACAAGCACAAAGACTGCTCAAATGTCATTGGATCTCAGATCAAACGACCTCCAAGCTCGTATCACCGTAGCATCCAAGCTGCGATAGCACCTTATGTTTTCTCGCATGGGAGAGTATGAGGTGCTCCCGCACCGTAGATTCTATGGTGATACGAGTTCACTGAGATCTAACGGCCCACAGTAGGAGGTTTGAATGTTTTTGCAATATACGGCTGATAGAGTTTGGGAAATGCGCAGAAAGTACAAGTACTACGCATGTGCCATCTGATCACTAATCATACGACCTAGATGCTCATATCACCGTAGCGGGTAATTAAGCTACGGGGAGCACCTAATATGAGCACCGGGGAGCCGTTGGATCGAAGATGCAGTGGCACACACGAGGCCTGAATGTTTTATTTGCAAAAAAACCTTTGGAGAGTTTGGAAATTGCGCATAATTACAAAGACTACTCCCAAGCCATTGGATCTCACTTCCAATGGTGTAAAAACTCGTATCACCATAGTATCTAAGCTGCGGGGTGGATGTGATATTCTATGCTGCTGTCATTTTTGTTCGTAAACTTGCAAAAAATGTGTAACTCGTGCTGTTACTTGTCTAACCGCGCAAAGTGTTTGTTCAAAGAAACCATCCTACACTGAAATATCGGAACAACACATGGGGGTCCCACTTGTCATTAATCAAATTTGGACCTAAAACTAACAAATCTGAAAGACGAGATTCGAACTGGCAACCTGGACTACAAAGCGTAAGTCGATAGCCTGAAAAAACGAACGGTTGTTGGCTTTGTCCCATAACTTGATTTTATATAGTACGTGCGTTGAGTAGAGTAGAGGGAGTGCCTCGTCAACACGTGCATGACCGTTGTCTCACTTACTGGTGGGTCCCAGGTCTGCAATCTCAATCTCTCTTCTCTCCATTGTCTAACTTTGCACGGGCACACACGAAGAGCGGCTCTAGCTTGCCGTGGTGTTATTACAACTAAAAACAAGCTTGGAAAATAGAAGAATTGCCTAGAACAAGAGACATTGTGGCTGGTCGAGACGGAGCTAACCAGATCTATCCTCCGTGCCACGTTTGCATGATGAAGCTGTGTGGCTAGTGGGGTGTTTTTGACCAACTGGCTGGGTCCCGAGGTCGAACCATAGTTACTACGTCTGATATAGTATATTTTTACACGCACATTTTTCCTCCGTGCCGAGACGTGGCACACCCTACCGCACGGTTTCGGGGTCCTCCCGGGTGGTGCACGCATATATTCTTCCTGACGTGGGACGCCCTACCGCGCATTTTCTGGGTCCTCCTCGGTCATAGCGCCGAAGCAAGTAAATGAGTCGTCAAATCATGAAAGACCACCTTTCCTGCTGAGTACATCAGTGAAGCACGGTGGCTAGCTAGTTGGGCTAGTTCGACCGATTAGCTAGGCCGCCGCCACATTTGTTTTTTCACCCCTTTTTTATCTACTTGCCGGTAGGTAAATTTAAATATCCACCGCAATGTTGCTCTGGTGTTTGGGTGCGGCAGGATTTTTAATTTTTTGATTAACGGGAGCAGGCGCGGCAGGATTTTTAATTTTTTGATTGACGGGAGCAGGCACGGCAGCAATTAGTCATGAGAACTCCGCCTGTAAAAGACCACTGCTCCCTGATGTGAGAAGTCGTCGACTCGTGTTTTATTGTGGTGAAAACCAAAAGAATCCCCGCTCCCTCCGCCTTCTCGTAGATTGCATTGCCTTTAGGCCGTATCACCCCCTTTGCTTCCTCTCCCCATTGCTTCTACCTGGTGCCATGGCGGCGTAGCAGATCACGGAGTCCGAGGTGAGGCGCCTGACACTGGCTCCCGTCGACCAGGAGCAGGCTCTGCGGGCGGTTGCACCCTACATCACCAACGCCATGCGCCTCGAGAAGCAGAGGGACTTCGGTGGTATTTAGGCGCCCTCTGCATGGGCATGTCCATGTCTCGGCGCAACATGACCGTTGGATCAAACTCAGACGATGCAGATCAGTCATTGTAGCACAAAGCATGTGGGTGTGTTTGGTTGCATTCTCATCTCAATATAGTTGTTTCCTCTTCGTGTATTTCTGTCAACCTACTAGTGTGGACTCATGCACCCTTCATGCACTCTGCCAAACACCCAAAAGTGGGTCGAGAAGGGAACTTTTGCTCCCATCCCGTGCACCCTTCATACACCCTACCTAACACTATTCGTGCTTCATATGGTTCATGTTTCGTGGACTAGTATAGCACTGTACTCTCCGTGCGCTGTGGATCTAGTTCTGTTAACATTGATCTCACCGTTCATTCTCGACCGGACAGTCAAAAAGCGGTACTATGTTACATATAGGAGTAGTGACATGCGCACAACATCATTTATTATCATGATATCTTACTACACTAGCAACAAGATTGTGTAGTACTGACGTATGAACCACTGCACATGCCTAGTAGTAGGAGCACTGTGTATGTTCAAGTGGTTGCCGTGTTTCGCACTCCTACATCGTAAGAGTCGAAATGCTTGTTGTAATCAATTTTTTCTTCAGAAAAACAGTGGACGCGCTCTACCGTGCGGATCCTCCTCCAGCCATGCACTAAATTACTCACTTACGCCGACGTGTGGGACAGCCAGCACCTGGGTCCACCAGCCATACACTAAATTACTCTGTAGTAGAGTGACGGTAGACTACCCCAATCGAACCGCCGCAGTAATGCCCAATGAGCCGTCAAATCACAAAACCCCCTCCTTTCCAGCAGTAATTTGGACGAATGAAGCAACCATCATTTCACTCTTCTCTCTCAGCTTCCTCTCTTGAAGAAAACCCCCACTCGCTTCGCTTCTCCCTCATCTTGTTCCTCCTTTCACTCTTCTCTCTCAGCTTCATCTCTTGGATGGACGCCGGAGCACCGGCCGGCGTGATGTCTATGGCTCTGGCCAAAACCGTCGAGGCTCATGGTACGAAGAAGCGCAAGCACCCCGCCGAGACTACCGCAGACAAGCTCAAAGCCATCGCCCTATCCAAGCCCCCCTCTCCGGGGTCCCTCATTAAGCAAGTCCAGGTAATGTCTCTTGTTGATGATCTTTTTCTTGATCTTGATCATGTTTTTTCATCTAATACGAAGTACTAGTACTGGTATTACAACTTTCTGGGTGATCTTGCATGTGATTTTAGTGTGCCAAATGACGGTTCTAAATTCCTCTTTTGACCAAAACATGCGAGTGGTTGACACTGATTTCTTATAGATTACTTTCAACTACTCCCTTTGTCCCAAATTTCTTGTCTTAGATTTGTCTAGATACGGATGTATCTAATACTAAAATGTGACTTGATACATCCGTATCTAGACAAATCTAAGACAAGAATTTTGGGATGGAGGGAGTACTTTATGAACATCAATGCTACCTTTTAAGAGGGTATATTTGCCTCAGTAACTTGTGTTAGGGATATTGCATGTCATCCCTCTGCTCTCATGCCTTTGAAGACATGTTCTAGTGTCTTTGTTCACTCATTTATGTGCGTATATGTAGTCATATATGGAGTATAATATCGAAAATCATCTTATATTTCTGAACGGAGGTAGTAATAAAATATGGTTTATGTTTGAATTAGAACCAGGGCCGCGGTGGAGATGAAGTTCTGAAAGTCATGCCGTGTGAACTGGAAGACCTGATGATGAGTTCTACTACTGAACTATCCAGCTGTTGTGTCCTTATCGCCACGTGTCATGAACTAGTGTTTTCATGTAGCATTGTTGTCAGGTGTGTTCTCGAGGCTGTACTTGACCACAACAATTTCCTGGTTGTGCCTTTGATTACGAAGGGTGTGGTTCTCGTAAAGCTTCCCAACAAATCAGATGCGGCCTGTTTTCATCATCATGTTTATGAGTGGAAAGACCACTCTGTTAGGTTCTCCAAGGTTGACAAGATGGTGATGGTGCATGTAGACATCTCACACGAAGTCCATGGCCTAGTCAGTTATGTCGGGTTCATCCCGTAGGTCGGTGGCAAGAAATAGTCTGCAGAGTTTAGTTACTTCAACTTTGCTTGTCTGTAGTAAGTACTATTGTTCAGTACTTGATTTGTGATTGTGAACCCTGTATTGTTTATTAGTACTGCTGCTTTTGGTGTGTGGTCAGTCCTGAGAACGGTCTATGTTAATGTCTGTCCACTCAATTCAGTCTGTATATTTTGAAGTATCCAGATCATATTTTTTGTGAGGACGGTTTATCAATTATGGTTACACTCCAATATCTGTATGCATTGCAGGGTTTATCGCACCCACCAGGATTTCCAGTCCCATGGATGTTCGGTCCATACGATTTGTCACGACCTTTGGACTGTCCTGCTTGTGGGAGTAGGTGGGGCCCCTGCATGCCATGCATAGTTGGACGATCAATCTTTTGTTTAGTACTTCAACATAGTGATTTCCTGTTAAGGATTCACTCGTGTCACATCAAGTAAATCTTATTGATTTACTGTTTAAATCTTATTGATTTAATGTCATGTTTTCTTTCTTTTCCTGCAATTTTACGATACAGGTTTTGCCATGTGACATTCATCACAGAATAAACCGTTTGGTTTGCTCTACGATGGCTATTTTTGCAGGTTTCACTTCTTATGTCGTGTCAGTAACGAAGGCACTGTCCATCACTTATATTACTGGAAAAAAATGGATCAGTCTGTTGTCTGAGTACAAGCTAAATCCCTATGATGAACTGCAGTTTGGTTTAACAAAAATGCCACAATTAGTCCTTCTCGCGTTTAAAAGAAATGAAGAAAAAAAACTGGATCACGGTCACGGATCCTAGTCAAGTTAGAAAGCTGATCATAGCAGACCAGACATGATCGCCGCTGTCTCGCACAGATCGAGCACCGGCAGTTGCTCTAGCAATGACAGCGGCAACAGATCGGTGTCATCCAGCTGAGGATTGGGCACCGACCGCGTCAATGGATCAGTCTGATCTACCGGAGGATCGGGCATCGACACCGACACCTGCTCCAACACCGGCACCAGCTCTACAAGGAGCACCATCTCCGGCAGCAGCAGAAGCTTCGACACCTGCACCAACACTTGCACTTGCATCTGCTCCGTCCCGTGCAGTTGCACCGGCAACAGACTGGGCTGCAGTTCGCACTTCATATACCAAAGTCCTTACAAAAACCGACATGTCCACCTTCTTGGTAAGCATTGGCCGCCCAAGTGCTTCGTTCTTTTTTCTTTCCATGTTGTTTCACATGATTCACTGTGTTGATCTAACTGTTTGGGTATGTCTTCTTGTTTGCAAACAGAGAATTCCTAGAGCAACGAGGGCGTCGTTCAACAATCCGGGCAACTGCGGCCAAGTTTCTCTTACCATGCGCAGCCTTGGTGTGAATGAACCTGCTCAATATACCATAAGTACAAAGGATGGTCGCATGATGATTGATGCTAAAGGATGGTCAAGGTTCAAATCTAAATCATATCTTGTGGTAGGGGATGATGTCAAAATCGAACTTTCTCGGCAAGGAGAGCTGTTCCAAATCAACTTTGAAATTCTTCAGTAGCAGCATGCAACTGTAGAACTGATCTATCCTCCGAGAGATTTTGATGTAATAATCTGGCATGGTGAAACAAGTGTCATGTGTGTATAAGTAGTACGACAATATCATTTATCACATGGTATATCGTTGATAGAATTGCAACTCTGATTGCTGGTTAGGAACTGTCGTTCGATTTCATTCCAACAACTGCCGTGCTTTATTCAATTTTGTGTATTCGCCTTGCGACAGCATCTAAAACCAGCGTTGTACCGATCGCTTGCAATATGAAAAGCGCTAAGGTAGAACACATGGGCCCCCAAACATGCAGGGTCGGCTTGCGGCCCAAAGTCCAGTACCGTAAGCCTATCTGAGTATTATATTCTCAGTTGAACCCCCATAATGCCCGTGCGTTGTAGAGGGAGTATATTTCTCGGCAAGGTGAGCCTGTGATATAAAAGATTTGTATATTTCTTTACAGAGGGAGTATCTCTCTGTCAAAAAATATATTTATGTGTAACTAGTTACTCCTGTCTTTCTACTTCCTTTCGCTGATATGTGGGGCAACCGGCAACGGGGTCCACATGCCATATGCACAAATTAGAGTGCACAACTTCACGGTAGACACAACCTGGTCGTAGCGCCGCATTAATTCCCAATGAGCCGTCAAATCACAACCCCCCCTTTCCAGCTTTAGCAGTAAGCTGGACGGACGAAGCGACAATATTTCACTGGGCCTGAATCCCCTTCTCCCTCATCTGTTTGTTTAGAGAAAACCCCGTCTCGGCGATTGCATAGGGTTTTCTCATGGAGAACCAGGTACGAATTCTTCATCCATCCCCGATAAATCCAAGTCCCTTGGTCGCAGGTAATGCTAGGATGGCAGCCTCCGCCGTTGATGCATTTTTCTTCCTACTGAATCTAGTGTGTTTCATTTGCAGTGCCCTAAGTGCGAGTAACCTATAGGTTTCTGCGCCCTCGGTGACACGCCACACTTGTTCCTTCTCATCCTAACACAGCATTTTGAAACGCGCACAGTATGTTCCTAGAATCCTCTTTTCTATCCGGGAGGGTGGGGTTTCTTTGAACATGCTGTGTTCTCATATTATTTTTCCTGCAGTGTATTATTTGCTCTGCCAGAACACATGTACTCAAGATGCTCGGCCTTGCCACAACTGAATACACTAGTTTAATGGTCACAGTGAAGACAAGCCATGGATATAAGTTCCGAGTTGGGTTCATGAACCAAGAAGATCACTGTTTTTTTATGGTCGAACTTGGATAAACTTTCTCAAGTGTTACGGACTGAAAGTTGGTGCACGAATGTTGATGGAAATTGCAGAACCTAGTCTCATCTTCACTGCGATCTTCCACCCCGACATTGTTCCAATTGTTCATCCATGTTAGTTTTGTATCTGGTTCTTGCTTGTTGCCTTGATTACTTCTTAATCCACCTCTTCTGTCTAACTAATCACAATTGAAATATAGAAGTAGCAATGAATCTCTCATGAAGATGCTACTTCTAACTAATATTTTCTTATAATTGGTGGCACGTGTAGGTTTTTTTAGAGTTAAGCAGTCTGCTCGTTTGTTACTCTGTAATACTTGGCTGTTACTAATGGCACTGAAGTTGACTGGATCGATATCCACAAGTTCCTACACTTTATTGATCGTCTTGAGGTCCTTGTGGGACGTTTCAATGGTGGAAGGCCACGTGGGATATGTGTGCCACTGTTGCACTCGTTGAACAGGTCCAACTGCGTCGAGAAACTTATGGTACGAGCTGTTTTCTGTTATATATGTTGTTCATAAACTATTGCTTATACACAGTTTTACAGCTGTGATCTTCTTGAAACAGGAACTGCCGAGTTCTATTGTTCCTATACAGATGCCTGAGCATGGTCGGGTCAGACTTGCGCTTGGTCACAACATGATGTTTATGTCGACCTACTCAATTCCCCTTGGAGGTGAAAAGATACTTATTCATGGGTGGTCTCAAATAATGAAGGCCCGTCCATCTTGGAGAATAGGACAGAAGGTTATGTTCATGCTTTTCCATGGCTCTAAAGCGAATATCCTGTTTATTGACCACGTTGCGAGATGAAGCCGCTTTCAGAAGGTTGTGGATGCGTGGGGTGGCGCCTAGGCCTTGTCCTGGGGCTTGGCGGCCTCACCCTTGGTTAACTGTAGGCAAAGTAGCATTGTTCGAGGCGTGCTTTGTATGGTTGAACCTGTATAAGTACTCATACTGCTTTCAGCTTTGGTTGTTAAGTGCCCCTGCTGGTTTCAGTTAAGGTTGTTAAGTACTCCTGCTGCTTTACAGTCTATCGTGTTTCTTCAGTCCTGTCTTCCTCCAGCCGCCAAAACAAAACCAGCGCCGGCGGGGCCGCCTGCTTCCGCCTCCCACGGCTGGCTGCACCTCAGCGCACACATCGCCGCCCCACCGTCTCCTAAATCGTTAACGCTGACGTCCTCTGCACGCTTTGGTGCGCTCGCCGTGGCGCCTCCCTCTCGCGTTGTCAACATGGTCAACAAACAACAGGAATCGGCAGAAGTACGTGGAGAGGATGACAGTAGAGGCCCACCACGTCAGCGTATGGAAAAATAAAATGCTTCGTCCTAGTGTTTTCCTGACATCTGGGACCCACGACATTGTGAGCATATATAGTCAATAGACAAGAGAACATCACAAGATCGGCTGACACCTGGGACGTAGCTACTCGAGCAGTATTTTTTCTGTTTGGTATTGTTGAGACGGAGCAGGTTTTGAACTGCGCTGTGGCCCGTCTAGCCCAGGCTTCTATTTTATGTTCGCCATGTGACCAGCCCAACTATTTTTTCTTTGTGAAAATGAGCCCAGTTTATTTTTTCTGGAGAATACCCAATCCAGGCCTACTTATTTTTCTACGCCCCGATTGGCTGCAACTCTTTCAAGACTCCTGCAAATCTTGAAAGTAATATGAAATGGGTTGTAAATATAAAAACAGATGACAAATTGGCAATTACTTTATAATTTCTGAATTTTTTCACATTTTCAGATTCCTATTTCACTGGGCATTAACCTAATTTAAATATATCTTCAAACTACTTTAAATCTGGCTCGACATTTTGGTATTATAAATAGTTTGGAACCCACAGAAATATGCGAAATTGGCCCTGGCCAACCAAAAAAACGACTGCAATAAATTGCATAAGAAGTTGCCATGAGCTATATATAAATTAGTAAAAAAAGAGGGAGTGGTCTGACTTGTGGGCCTGTTTAGTTGACGCGTATGCAAGACTTTTTTAGTTATTATATACGTCAACAAACGATTCTAGCAGACATAACCGTTGGATGTCAATCCAACGGCCGTCGTGTTTCTTCAATCTCTGATCTTCTTGCTCTAGCCGCCAAAGCAGCGCCGGCGGGACCGCCTACTCCCGCCTCCCATGGCCGGCTGTGCTGCCGCGCAGGCCTCAGCGCCCCCTACTACTCCCACCGCTGGCCAGGGCATCCCTCTACTCACCCACACCCCCTGTTATTCTGCGGCGACGGCAGCCTCACACTGCAGCCGAACCGGTGAACCCTCGTACTCCTCTCGCGCGGGCTTCCACTGCCGCGTCTTCCATGGCTTCGCATCGTCCCCTTCCGAGGCATCGCCGTCGTCCACCACCGTGGTGCTCTCGGCGCGGCGTGGTCAATGTGGTCAACGACCGACTTCCATCGGAAGAGTACTGTACGTGGAGAGGCTGACAGCTGGGTCCATGGCAGCCGCATGGAAGTGCCTCCTTATTACGCGGAAACTAATTATTCCTCCACCAGACAACAGGGACCCACCGGACGGGCCACCAGTATTTCGCGAAAAAAATGTTTCCCCCTGACTGCTGGGACCCATAGGATGGGCCACCGTATTTCACGAAAAAAATGTTCCCCCGCTGTCAGCCTAGACCCACTGGAAGTGCCTCCTTATTATGCACAAAAAATGAATACCCAGTGATCGTACTAAGTTGACTTGTGGGCTTACTAAGTTGACTGGGACCCACCTTGATGGGAGGCTAACTTGTGGGCTTACTAAGTTGACTGGGACCCACCTTGATGGGAGGCTGACTTGTGGGCTTACTAAGTTGACTGGGACGAAGGCCTTTGTCCACTTTAGTCAATATACGAACAATTCTAGCTCCAGTGATCGTACGATGTCCATCCAACGGCCGTAGTGCTTCTTCAACCTCTGGTCTTCTTGCTCCAGCCGCCCAAAGGAGCGCCGGTCGTGCCGCCTGCTCCTGCCGCCCGTGGCCCGCTGTGATGACACGGAGGCCTCACCGCCCCCTACTACTCCCACCGCTGGCCAGGCCATCCCTCTACGCACCCACACCCCCTGTTATTCTGCGGCGATGGCAGCCTCACACCGCAGCCGAATGAGTGAATCCTCATACTCCTCTACGCGTGGGCATCCACTGCCGCGTCTTCCCCGGCTCCGCGTCGTCCCCTTCCTAGGCCTCGCCGTCGTCGGCCGCCCTAGTGCTCTCGGCATGGCGTGGTCAACATGGTCAAGGAATGGCTTCCATCGGACGTGGACTGTATGTGGAGAGGCTGAGAGCTGGGTCCACGGCCGCAGCAAGGAAGTGCCACCTTATTACGCACAAAATAATTATTCCTCCACCTGTGTAACACCCTCGATGCGACTATGTTATCTCCCCTTTCATTATCTATATTACATGGGATGTTGTGAAGATTGCCTAACTTGCGACATATGCCTTCAATGCGATTATGTCTCTAAGTCGTGCCTCGACACGTGGGAGCTATAGTCGCATCGAGGGTGTTACAACCTGACAGCGGGGACCCACCGGATGGGCCACCGTATTTCGTGAAAAAATGTTTCCCCCTGACTGCTGGGACCCACCAGCTACATCTTCGCATGCAAGGAAGTGTGTCCGAAAAAAACGATTCGCCCCCCAGACTACTTGGACCCACCAGCTACATCTTCGCACGCAAGGAACTGCGTCCGGCAAAAAAAATGATTCCCCCCTGACTGTTGGGACCCAGCAGCTACACCTTCGCACGCAAGGAAGTGCGTTTGGGCAAAAAAAAACGATTCGCCCCCCTGACTGCTGGGACCCACTAGCTACATCTTCGCAGGCAAGGAAGTGCCTGACAGTCGGGACCCACCTAGTCGAAGCGTATGTAGCGTTGTCATTCTGGTCACGAACGTGTACATACATATATACTAGTCGATGTAGAGGCGCGCACGTGTCGTAGTAGAGGCGCGTACGTGTCGTAGTAGAGTTGCGCACGTAGCATGTACACGTATGTACAGCGGCCAGGGTGCAAGAAAGAAAATACAGCCACGTACGTACATACGGGCAGGGTCTTGAACGCCTACTCGCGCATACGTATGGCTAGGTCTTGTGTACACGGCTGGGTCGAAACGGAGAAACAGCATCGTCGTCGTGTTCCTGGGGAGGCAACGGAATGCGTCGTGTTCATGGGGAGGCAACGGAATGTGTCGTGTTCATCAGGAGGCAACGGAATGCGTGGGAGCCAACCGGCTGGGTCGGAACAGAATGCGTGGTCGTGTTCATCGGGAGGGCTTGGAAACGAGGCCTTGTGTTTGATCGGCCACGTTCGAAACGGGATCCTGTTCATCGGGAGGGGTCTGCTGTACCGCAAAACGGAGGAAACGGACCTCCTACTATCGAAATGGGGGTCCTGTTGATCGGGAGGGGTGTGGCGTACCGCAAAACAGAGGAAACGGACTTGTGTTGGAGCACTACGGCCGAGACGGGGGTCCTGTTGATCGGGAGGGGTGTGGCGTACCGCAAAACGGGACTCCATGGGATACTATTGATCTCCACCTCGACCTCCTCCAGCCTCCACGGGCTACCGTCGACCTCCTCCAGCCTCCATGGGCTCCTGTTCATCCAGCCTCCACCGTGTGCTACTCCACCGGCTACTGTTCAACCACCCCTCCATGGGCACCACTCCACCGTCTACTGTTCACCCAACCCTCCACACCACGGGGTCCTGTTCAACCACTCCTCCACGGGCACCCCTCCAC
>NC_041388.1:238705200-238765466 GCF_002162155.2 Triticum dicoccoides
GCAATGCTCACTGTTCATCCAATCGATCGTCTTCAGTTAGCAGCAGTAGCAAATGAATTGCTCGATCGGGTTCAGTTAATAGCCATCGATCGATCGCTCGGGTTCAGTAACGCGTAGCCTGCACTGCAATCGCTCGGGTTCAGTTAGAGCCCAACGCCTCACTCGGGTTCAGTTAGAGCCAACGCCTCGCACACACGCGCGTACGTGTACGAGAGAAACGCGCATCGCTCGGCCCTCGACCTCCCACCGTAACCGGGAACTCCCCGAAATTTTCCTCCCCCTCGCTTCTACCATGGTTTTTTCCGTCATGGACGGCCCAAAGAATGTCATGCAGTTGCGTCTCCGGCCCGCCCAGGACGAAAAGCTCATTTTCTGTCGTGATTTTTTGTCATAGAAGTAGGATCCCACCACATCTATGATGATACCAGGTTTTGTCACAATTATCGTCATAGAAGTGTCATATGTATGACAGAATTCCTTCGGGCCAAAATGTCATGGATGTGTCTTTTTTTTGTAGTGATAGACCCAGGGTTTGTTGCACTGACAGAAGCCCCGGGACCTGCCCCAAACATGCTGCCGAGCAACGTCGGGGTAGGGCCTAATAAGTGCACATGCGAGGGTTGCTGAAGAGGCTGGTCTCTTGAAGTTCTCTTTGCTTGTTCATTAGCCTTGATTCCGGGCTAGTTTCCGGTTTCACCGCGCGTCGTGTAAAGCCAATAGTGGTGGGGCCACTCCAGTAATGGCCCGTGAATGACTTTAACGCACGGGGTAGAAACTGCCAATTCACTCTTCCCACCACGCTCTTAACCTTGGCCATGTATGTTGTATGCATCGCTCGGGGTAGGTAATGAGGGCGCGTGGCATGGGAGAGCATCATGGTGAGGGCCCGGTCATCTTGAATTGGTGGAGGAGGGCGGTGGTCGCCTGTTGATGGAGAAGCTCTCCTCCTCGCACCGCCTATAAAAAGGGAGCGGTGGAGGAAGGAGAGGGCTTGGGGCCAGCCCCGAGCTCCATCTCGAAGCCTTCCCTGAATCTGAATGGGGGACTCGGGCGGTGTGGTGACGATGCTGGGGGTGGCAATCCTGGTGTGCTTTCTGCCGGGCCGCATGTGGCCTTGACTCTAGTGGGAGGGGATGCGAGGGACGGTGTGCTGATCCTGGCGCGTGGTAGTCGGTCGCTCCCCATTCTTCTTCCTGTTGCGCCGCCAGGGAAGAGCCCTGGAAGAGATTCGTCGCTAAAAGGGGTGAATCTGGATCCCCCTGGGCGTCATCCTTCTGTTGTGCAGGAGGACTCCCTGCTTCCTCATACGTCTCCGGGATGTGCGGTGGCTTCTAATGTCAGGGCTCCTGGGGACGACCATGCTCTCTGTGGGAGGGCCCAGAGAGTATGGTGTCTGGTATGATGGCTGCGCCGAGGTCTTTGGGTGGTAGTGATGCGGACGGCAGCAGCAACCCACGACACGTCAAGAACAGGGACGACCGTTCCGATGAGTCATGTTTACCGGTGACTCCGCGCCTCCCGTCTGGTCCTCCGGCAGCGTCACCATCCAGCATTGCCCTCCTCTGGCCTCTTCGACCTCTTCCTGTAGGAGATGGATAGGGGCAAAGGCATTACGGGGCACTTACTTTTTTCAATCTTAAATCTGTAGGCGATTGCCAAATTTTAATGCAAATAATGTAATCTCTCATGTACATGTTTGTGTTCTGTATGTACTTGTATGTAACGCCCCGGATGCAACTTTCCATATTTGTAACTCTGACTCTTGCCATTTCCGGAGATGTATTTTGATATTCCCTTCGTGGTTGGGTTTTGTCTTCGTTTTGCATTTTGTTCATGTCATACATTTCATATCATGTCATCATGCGCATCGCATTTGCATTCGTGATCGTCTCATGCATCCGAGCATTTTCCCCGTTGTCCATTTTGCAATCCAACACTCCCACATGCACCAGCGTACCCTCTTGTCTCTTTTCGTGATCGGCTGTTAAATGTTCTCAGAATGGACCGATATTTGCCAAGTGGCCTTGGTACACCACTGGCAGACCGCCTGTCAAATTCCGTTTCATTTGGAGGCCGTTTGATGCTCCAACGGTTAACCGGGTAACCAAAAAGGCCTATTGTGTGTTGCAGCCCAACACCCCTCAAAAACGGCCCAATAACCCATCTAAACCATCTCCATGTACTCCGTCGTTGGATCACGATCGTGTGGGCAAAAACCGCACCTCATCTGGACACTCCTAACTCCAAATACCTATATATTATTATACTCCTTATACTCTAGAAGGGTCTAAATCTCTCTATGTAATCCACCCATAAAACATGCAAGCATAGCTTCATTCTTCTCAGCAATACCACCTCTAATCATGCCAGTTTGTAATTCCTGATAATATTGTTCTACAGTAATTTTTTTCCTTGTCTTAAGCGCTGCAATTTTTGAAGTAATTCACGTTGATAATAAGGTGGAACCCAACGAGTACGCATAAACATTTTCAAAGCAGCCCAAGTAGCTAGAATGGGATATAATCTACAATGTTCAGACCACCAAACACATGCAAAACTAGTGAAAGCACAAACAGCAACAGGAAAACGTGTCTCATCGGGATATTGTAAACATGTAAACCGTTGTTCAGTTTCTAACTCCCAAATAAGATATACAGCAGGAACATATCGACCCTCAAATGGTGGAATATTCAATTTTAGTTTAGGAAGATGGTCATGATCTCCTACCTCAGGTGGTGGTTGATACGTCTCCAACGTATCTATAATTTTTGATTGCTCCATCCTATTATACATTCTGTTTTGGATGTTTAATGGGCTTATTTATACACTTTTATATTATTTTTGGGACTAACCTATTAACCGGAGGCCCAGCCCAAATTGCTGTTTTTTTGCCTATTTCTGTGTTTTGCAGAAAAATAATATCAAACGGAGTCCAAACAGAATGAAACCTTCGGGGGCGTGATTTTTGGAACAAATGTGATCCAGAGGACTTGGAGTGGACGTCAAGCAACCAATGAGCAAGCCACGAGGCAGGGGGCGCGCCTACCCCCCTGGGTGCGCCCTCCACCCTCGTGGGCCCCTCGTGGCTCCACCGACCTACTTCTTCCACCTATATATACCTACATACCCTGAAAACATCGAAGAGCACCACGAAAACCTAATTCCACCGCCGCAACCTTCTATACCCGTGAAATCCCATCTTGGGGCCTTTTTCAGCGCTCCACCGGAGGGGGCACTGATCACGGAGGGCTTCTACATCAACACCATAGCCTCTCCGATGATATGTGAGTAGTTTACCTCAGACCTTCGGGTACATAGTTATTAGCTAGATGGCTTCTTCTCTCTCTCTCTTTGGATCTCTATACAAAGTTCTCCTCGATTCTCTTGGAGATCTCTTCGATGTAGTCTTCTTTTGCGGTGTGTTTGTCGACATCCGAGGAATTGTGGGTTTATGATCAAGATTATCTATGAATAATATTTGAATCTTCTCTGAATTCTTTTATGTATGATTGGTTATCTTTGCAAGTCTCTTCAACTTTTTAGTTTGGTTTGGCCTACTAGATTGATCTTTCTTGCAATGAAAGAATTGCTTAGCTTTGGGTTCAATCTTGCGGTGCTCGATCCCAGTGACAGTAGGGGAAATGACACGTATTGTATTGTTGCCATCGAGGATAAAAAGATGGGGTTTATATCATATTGCATGAGTTTATCCCTCTACATCATGTCATCTTGCTTAAAGCGTTACTCTGTTCTTATGAACTTAATACTCTAGATGCATGCTGGATAGCGGTCGATGTGTGGAGTAATAGTAGTAGATGTAGGCAGGAGTCGGTCTACTTGTCATGGACGTGATGCCTATATACAAGATCATTCCTAGATATTCTCATAACAATGCTCAATTCTATCAATTGCTCGACAGTAATTTGTTCACCCACCGTAATACTTGTGCTATCTTGAGAGAAGCCACTAGTGAAACCTATGGCCCTGGGTCTATCTTCCATCATATTAATCTCCCGTCAGCTAGCTATTTCTGGCACCGTTTATTTTGCAATCTTTACTTTCAATCTATATCATAAAAATACCAAAAATATTTATCTTATTATTATTATCTCTATCAGATCTCACTCTTGCAAGTGGCCATGAAGGATTGACAACCCCTTTATCGCATTGGTTGCGAGGTTCTTATTTGTTTGTGTAGATACGAGGTGACTCGTGCGTGGTCTCCTACTAGATTGATACCTTGGTTCTCAAAAACTGAGGGAAATACTTACGCTACTTTGCTACATCACCCTTTCCTCTTCAAGGTAAAACCAACGCATGCTCAAGAGGTAGCAAGAAGGATTTCTGGCGCCATTGCCGGGGAGTCTACGCACAAGTCAAGACATACCAAGTACCCATCACAAACTCTTATCCCTCGCATTACATTATTTGCCATTTTCCTCTCGTTTCCCACTCCCCCACTTCACCCTTGCCGTTTTGTTCGCCCTTCTTCTGTTCGTCTTTCCATTTGCTTTGATGTCTTACTTGGCTCGTTTGCTCGTTTGGTTGGTATAGTTGTTTATTTATTGCTAAACAGAGAACCTAAGATCTATGGATCCTCATCCGCTTGCTAATCTTTTTAAGATATCCAATTATGATGAACCAATTGCTAGTGAATTTTGTGGACTAGATTATCTTTGTGAAGTTTTGCTTGAAATTCGTGAATCCGAAAATTGCGATGAAGTACTTTATGAAGCGATTTACGATAGATATTTGAATAACAAGCATGATTTCAGTGATTTTATTATAAATTTGATCGATGTAAATTGTGCTAATAATACACAAAACCCCAAGCTTGGGGATGCTAGTTTTGCTATGTCCTCTACTTGTTGCAATGATCATGATTGGGGTGATTCTTCTTTTGATCTTGAAAATTTATTCAAGCCCCATGATGAATATGAGATTGCTAATAGTATTTGCGATATTATTGAAAGTGGGTTTGGAAGAGTGTCAACTTTAGATCCCACATATTTGGATAATGTTCAATCTTATGAAGTTTTTGATAAAAGTGGGTTTGGAGAGGTCATGACTTTATTTAATGTTAATCCCACTATTTTGGAAGAGTGCCAACTTTGCATACATGTGGATCATGTTAAAAATATGTTTTGTGATAGCTATATTGTTGAATTTGCTTATTATCCTACATGTAATTATTATGAGAGAGGAAAATATGGCTGTAGGAATTTTCATGTTACTAAATTACCTCTTGTTATGTTGAGATTGCTATTGTTTCTTTCCGCTTCCTTGCACATGCTAGTTTTTGCTTGCCTTGATAATTTGTTTGCCCATAAGATGCCTATGAATAGGAAGTATGCTAGACTTAGATGTGTTTTTCACATGTTTCATGATGCTCTCTTTGCGCTTTAATTCTTGTCTTTCATGTGAGCATCATTAAAATTATCAATGCCTAGCCAAAAGGCTTTAAAGAAAAGAGTTTATTGGGAGACAACCCAATATTTTTCCATGCTGTTATTCAATAAATAATTTATCTAGCCTCTGTTTTGTTTGTGTTTTTTGTGTTTAATTAGTGTTTGTGCCAAGTAGAACCGTTGGGAAGACTTGGGGAAAGTCTTTTTGATCTTGCTGTAAAAAACAGAAACTTTAGCGCTCACGAGAATTGCTGACATTTTTTATTGGAGAGTTCTATTTAGTTAATTATTTTTGCAGATGATTAATATATAAATTACTCACGTGCAGAAATTTATTTTAGAATTTTTGGGGTTCCAGAAGTTTGCGTTAGTTACAGATTACTACAGACTGTTATGTTTTTGACAGATTCTGTTTTTCGTGTGTTGCTTGCTTATTTTGATGAATCTATGGCTAGTAATGGAGTTTACAAACCATAGAGATGTTGGAATACAGTAGGTTTAACACCAATATAAATAAAGAATGAGTTCACTATAGTACCTTGAAGTGGTGTTTTGTTTTCTTTCGCTAACGGAGCTCATGAGATTTTCTGTTAAGTTTTGTGTTGTGAAGTTTTCAAGTTTTGGGTAAATATTATGGGGCTCACGAGATTTTCTGCTAACGGAGCTCACGAGATTATGGAACAAGCAGTGACAAGAGCCTAAACTTGGGGATGCCCAAGGCATCCCAAGGTAAAATCCAAGGACACCAAAAAGCCTAAGCTTGGGGATGCCCCGGAAGGCATCCCCTCTTTTGTCTTCGTTCATCGGTAACTTTACTTGGAGCTATATTTTTATTCACCACATGATATGTGTTTTGCTTGGAGTGTATTGTATGATTTGAGTTTTTGCTTTTTAGTTTACCACAATCATCCTTTCTGTACACACCTTTTGAGAGAGACACACATGAATCGGAATTAATTAGAATACTCTATGTGCTTCACTTATATCTTTTGAGCTATATAGTTTTTGCTCTAGTGCTTCACTTATGTCTTTTAGAGCACGGTGGAGGTTTTATTTTGTAGAAATAATTGATCTCTCATGCTTCACTTATATTATTTTGAGAGTCCTTTAGAACAGCGTGGTAATTTTCTTTTGATATTATGAAAAAACTTTCATATAAGTGCATTGAATACTAAGAGAAGTTTGATACTTGATGATTGTTTTGAGATATGGAGATGGTGATATTAAAGTTATGCTAGTTGAGTAGTTGTGAATTTGAGAAATACTTGTGTTTAAGTTTGCAAGTCCCGTAGCATGCACGTATGGTAAATGTTGTGTAACAAATTTGAAACATGAGGTGTTATTTGATTGTCTTCCTTATGAGTGGCGGTCCGGGATGAGCGATGGTCTTTTCCTACCAATCTATCCCCCTAGGAGCGTAATACTTGGTTTTTGATGACTTGTAGATTTTTGCAATAAGTATGTGAGTTCTTTATGACTAATGTTGAGTCCATGGATTATACGCACTCTCACCCTTCCATCATTGCTAGCCTCTGCGGTACCGTGCATTGCCCTTTCTCACCTTGAGAGTTGGTGCAAACTTCACCGGTGCATCCAAACCTCATGATACGATACGCTCTATCACACATAAACCTCCTTATATCTTCCTAAAAACAGCCACCATACCTGCCTATTATGGCATTTCCATAGCCATTCCGAGATATATTGCCATGCAACTTTCCACTGTTCTGTTTATTATGACACATATTGCCTTGCATGATCATGTAGTTGACATCGTATTTGTGGCAAAGCCACCGTTCATAATTCTTTCATACATGTCACTCATGAGTCATTGCACATCCCGGTACACCGCCGGAGGCATTCATATAGGGTCATATCTTGTTCTAGTATCGAGTTGTAATAATTGAGTTTTAAATAAATAGAAGTGTGATGATCATCATTAATACAGCATTGTCCCAAAAAAAGAGAAAGGCCAAATAAAAAATAGGAAGGCCCAAAAAATAATAAAAATAAAAAGTGGCAATGCTACTATCCTTTTTTCCACACTTGAGCTTCAAAGTAGTACCATGATCTTTATGATAGAGAGTCTCTTGTTTTGTCATTTTCATATACTAGTGGGAATTTTTTATTATAGAACTTGGCTTGTATATTCCAACAATGGGCCTCCTCAAGTGCCCTAGGTCTTCGTGAGAAAGCAAGTTGGATGCACACCCACTTAGTTTCTTTTGTTGATCTTTCATACATTTATAGCTCTAGTGCATCCGTTGCATGGAAATCCCTACTCCTTGCATTGACATCAATTGATGGGCATCTCCCTAGCCCATTGATTAGCCGTGTCAATGTGAGACTTTCTCCTTTTTGTCTTCTCAACATAACCCCCTTCATTATATTCTATTCCACCCATAGTGCTATATCCATGGCTCATGCTCATGTATTGCGTGAAAGTTGAAAAAGTTTGAGACCACTAAAGTATGAAACAATTTCTTGGCTTGTCATCGGGGTTGTGCATGATGAGAGCATTCTTGTGTGACGAAAATGGAGCATGACCAAACTATATGATTTTGTAGGGATGAACTTTCTTTGGCCATGTTATTTTGAGAAGACATGATTGCTTAGTTAGTATGCTTGAAGTATTATTATTTTTATGTCAATATTAAACTTTTATCTTGAATCTTTTGGATCTGAACATTCATGCCATAATAAAGAAAATTACATTGAGAAATATGTTAGGAAGCATTCCACATAAAAAACTATTTTTATCATTTACCTACTCGAGGACGAGTAGGAATTAAGCTTGGGGATGCTCGATACGTCTCCAATGTATCTATAATTTTTGATTACTCCATGCTATTATATATTCTGTTTTGGATGTTTAATGGGCTTATTTATATACTTTTATATTATTTTTGGGACTAACCTATTAACCGGAGGCCCAGCCCAAATTGTTGTTTTTTTGCCTATTTCAGTGTTTCACGGAAAAAGAATATCAAATGGAGTCCAAATGGAATGAAACATTCGGGGGCGTGATTTTTGGAACAAACGTGATCCAGAGGCCTTGAAGTGGACGTCAAGCAACGAACGAGGAAGCCACGAGGCAGGGGGCGCCTACCCCCCTGGGTGCGCCCTCCACCCTCATGGGCCCCTTGTGGCTCCACCAACCTACTTCTTCCTCCTATATATACCTATGTACCCTGAAAACATCGAGGAGCACCACGAAAACCTAATTCCACCGCCACAACCTTCTGTACCCGTGAGATCACATCTTGGGGCCTTTTCCGGCGTTCCACCAGAGGGGGCATTGATCACGCAGGGCTTCTACATCAACACCATAGCCTCTCCGATGATGTGTGAGTAGTTTACCTCAAACCTTCGGGTCCATAGTTATTAGCCAGATGGCTTCTTCTCTCTCTTTGGATCTCAATACAAAGTTCTCCTCGATTCTCTTGCAGATCTATTCGATATAATCTTCTTTTGCGGTGTGTTTGTCGAGATCTGATGAATTGTGGGTTTATGATCAAGATTATCTATGAACAATATTTGAATCTTCTCTGAATTCTTTTATGTATGATTGGTTATCTTTGCAAGTCTCTTTGAATTTTCAGTTTGGTTTGGCCTACTAGATTGATCTTGCAATGGGAGAAGTGCTTAGCTTTGGGATCAATCTTGCGGTGCTCGATCCCAGTGACAGTAGGGGAAATGACACGTATTGTATTGTTGCCATTGAGGATAAAAAGATGGGGTTTATATCATTTTGCATGAGTTTATCCCTCTACATCATGTCATCTTGCTTAAAGCATTACTCCGTTCTTATGAACTTAATACTCTAGATGCATGCTGGATAGCAGTCGATGTGTGGAGTAATAGTAGTAGATGCAGGCAGGAGTCGGTCTACTTGTCATGGACGTGATGCCTATATACATGATCATACCTAGATATTCTCATAACTATGCTCAATTCTATCAATTGCTCGACAGTAATTTGTTCACCCATCGTAATACTTCTGCTATCTTGAGAGAAGCCACTAGTGAAACCTATGGCCCTCGGGTCTATCTTCCATCATAATAATCTCCCATCAACTAGCTATTTCTGGCACCGTTTATTTTGCAATCTTTACTTTCAATCTATATCATAAAAATACCAAAAATATTTATCTTATTATTATTATCTCTATCAGATCTCACTCTTGCAAGTGGTCGTGAAGGGATTGACAACACCTTTATCGTGTTGGTTGTGAGGTTCTTATTTGTTTGTGTAGGTACGAGGTGACTCGCGTGTGGTCTCCTACTGGATTGATACCTTGGTTCTCAAAAACTGAGGGAAATACTTATGCTAATTTGCTGCATCACCCTTTCCTCTTCAAGGGAAAACCAACACATGCTCAAGAGGTAGCAGTGGTGCAGCCCTACTGTTGCGATGATATGCATGAGGACGACGTGGTGGTGGTAGTGCTGGTCGTTGCACGTAGTTCTAATTTTGATCAACCTCATCCTCATAATGGTCCTCCACCTCTGCAGTAGCAGCTAGAGCTACAGAAGCATCAACAGTAGGTACACCAGCACTATAAGTTTGAGCAGGCTCAAGGGGAACATGTTGTGCTCGTCCCACTTGAAATGGAAGGCGATGTTGTTATTGTTGTATAGGTGCGACAGGTGCAACCTGCGGTGGTTGTGAAAGACATGCGAGCAATTCATTAAACTTGTTATCGAGCTTTTTTCGAACACCTTCTCAATGCCATCTATGTTCTACATGGCCTCTTCAAATCTGTTTAGAACATCTTGCACCTGTCCACTCATCATTTGGTGAAACTTATCATGAAGCTCCTTATTCGTCAAGTTCTCCTAGTCAATCTTGCCGGCTTGTTATCCTACCATGGTTAGCAGCAATAGAAACACACAAGAATATGATCCTACAGACTACTAACAAGATGTGGTGGTGGGTGTCACAAATCTGTCAAGCAAATCTCAAATTCTTACCAGTTCTTACCCAGCAGGAGGCGGTGATCGGCAACCGTTGTAGTCAAAACTTTCAAAGCTTGGATAGAGCGATTACCAGGGAGAGTCAAACACACGACGTAGATGTATGTGGAGCTAGGAAGAATTATAATATGGTAGCAAAAAGGGTCAGCAATAATCAATTCAGAGATGCAAAGTTGAATAAATGCTCAACGACTGTAATGTGCTGGTCCTAGGCGAGACCGTACAAGAGACGCGAGCCTAGAACACGAACAAAATCATGACGCAGCACGTAAACAAGGGAAGAGCACACTCTGGGATTTTTTTCGCTCTCTTTTTTTTGGCGCTCCTCTTTTTGTCCGAAAAATCACTATAATGGCGAGTGTCTCAAAACTCTTCCCAGGTCAAACTGACAGTATGGGCACGAATTTTTTTTTGACTATTTTTTCGGAAATCAGGGCAGCGACGATGAAAAAATGCGACCAAAAATCACTGATGGCACGTAGATCAAAAGACTCAGAAAAGCCTAAAAATAGGATAGTGAAAAAAATTGCCTGCGAAAATTTTGGCCTAAAAACTGCCCGGGGGTTTCCAGAGGATCTCGAAAACTGCCCGGAAATTAGGTGGATCTCGAAAACAAACCTAATATGAAAGGAACTCGGATTGGTGGTGAATATATGGTTGTAGGATATGGCAGCGGTGTTTGTATATGGTAGCGATAGTGGTAGCAGTGGTGGTATTGTTCGGTAATGTAGTAATTTCAAAAAAATTCCTACGCACACACAAGATCATGGTGATGCATAGCAACGAGAGGGGAGAGTGTTGTCTACGTACCCTCGTAGACCGGCAACGGAAGCGTTGACACAACATAGAGGAAGTAGTCGTACGTCTTCCCGATCCGACCGATCCAAGTACCGAACGTACGGCACCTCCGAGTTCTGCACACATTCAACTCGGTGACGTCCCTCAAGCTCCGATCCAGCAAAATGTTGAGGGAGAGTTTTGTCAGCATGACGGCGTGATGACGGTGATGATGTTCTACCGACGCAGGGCTTCGCCTAAGCACCGCTACGATATGACCGAGGTGGAATATGGTGGAAGGGGGCACCGCACACGGCTAAGGAATGATCACGAGGATCAACTTGTGTGTCATGGGGTGCCCCCTTGCCTCAGTATATAAAGGAGGGAGAGGGGGAGGTGCGGCCGGCCCTATGGGTGCGCCTGGAGGAGTCCTACTCCAACCGGGAGTAGGTCTCCCCCCTCTTGCCTTGTTGGAAAAGGAAGGAGGAAGGGAGAAACAGGAAAGGGGGGCGCCGCGCCCCGCCCCCTTCCTTGTCATATTTGGACTAGGGGGGCGGGGGCGCCCCCCCCTTCCTTGTCCTATTCGTACTAGAGGGGAGGGGGCGCGCGGCCTGCCCTGGCCGGCATCCTCTTCTCCCTTATGGCCCATGTAGGCCCATTAACCCCCCGGGGGGGGTTCCGGTGAACCCCCGATACTCCAGTAAAATCCCGATTTCACCCGGAACATTAATGATATCCAAATATAGGCTTCCAATATATCAATCTTTATGTATCGACCATTTTGAGACTCCTCGTCATGTCCGTGATCACATCCGGGATTCCGAACAACCTTCGGTACATCAAAACACAAAAACCCTAATTACGATCGTCACCGAACTTTAAGCGTGCGGACCCTACGGGTTCGAGAACTATGTAGACATGACCGAGACATGTCTCCGGTCAATAAACAATAGCGGAACCTGGATGCTCATATTGGCTCCTACCTATTCTACGAAGATCTTTATCGGTCAGACTGCTTAACAACATACGTTGTTCCCTTTGTTATCGGTATGTTACTTGCCCGAGATTCGTTTGTCGGTATCTCAATACCTAGTTCAATATCGTTACCGGCAAGTCTCTTTACTCGTTCCGTAATACATCATCCCGCAACTAACTTATTAGTTGCAATGCTTGCAAGGCTTGAGTGATGTGCATTACCGAGAGGGCCCAGAGATACCTCTCCGACAATCGGAGTGACAAATCCTAATCTCGAAATATGCCAACCCAACAAGTACCTTCGGAGACACATGTAGAGCACCTTTATAATCACTCGGTTACGTTGTGATGTTTGGTAGCACACAAAGTGTTCCTCCGGTAAATGGGAGTTGCCTAATCTCATAGTCATAGGAACATGTATAAGTTATGAAGAAAGCAATAGCAACAAACTAAACGATCAAGTGCTAAGCTAACGGAATGGGTCAAGTCAATCACATTATTCTCCTAATGATGTGATCACGTTAATCAAATGACAACTTATGTCTATGGTTAGGAAACATAACCATCTTTGATCAACGAGCTAGTCAAGTAGAGGCATACTAGTGACATTCTGTTTTGTCTATGTATTCACACATGTATTATGTTTCCGGTTAATACAATTCTAGCATGAATAATAAACATTTATCATGATATAAGGAAATAAATAATAACTTTATTATTGCCTCTAGGGCATATTTCCTTCAGTCTCCCACTTGCACTTGAGTCAATAATCTAGATTACACAGTAATGATTCTAACACCCATGGAGCCTTGGTGCTGATCATGTTTTGCTCGTGGAAGAGGCTTAGTCAGCGGGTCTGCAACATTCAGATCCGTATGTATCTTGCAAATTTCTATGTCTCCCACTTGGACTAAATCCCGAATGGAATTGAAGTGTCTCTTGATGTGTTTGGTTCCCTTGTGAAATCTGGATTCCTTCGCCAAGGCAATTTGCACCAGTATTGTCACAAAATATTTTCATTGGACCCGATGCACTAGGTATGACACCTAGATCGGATATGAACTCCTTCATCCAGACTCCTTCATTTGCTGCTTCCAAAGCAGCTATGTACTCCGCTTCACATGTAGATCCCGCCACGACGCTTTGTTTAGAACTGCACCAACTGACAGTTCCACCATTCAGTAAAAACACGTATCCGGTTTGCAATTTAGAATCGTCCGGATCAGTGTCAAAGCTTGCATCAACGTAACCATTTACGATGAGCTCTTTGTCACCTCCATATACGATAAACATATTCTTAGTCCTTTTCAGGTATTTCAGGATGTTCTTGACCACTGTCCAGTGATCCACTCCTGGATTACTTTGGTACCTCCCTACTAGACTTATAGCAAGGCACACATCAGGTCTGGTACACAACATTGCATACATGATAGAGCCTATGGCTGAAGCATAGGGAACATCTTTCATTTCCTCTCTATCTTCTGCATTGGTCGGGCATTGAGTCTTACTCAATTTCACACCTTGTAACACAGGCAAGAATCCTTTCTTTGCTTGATCCATTTTGAACTTTTTCAAAACTTTGTCAAGGTATGTGCTTTATGAAAGTCCAATTAAGCGTCTTGATCTATCTCTATAGATCTTAATGCCCAATATGTAAGCAGCTTCACCGAGGTCTTTCATTGAAAAACTCTTATTCAAGTATCCCTTTATGCTATCCAGAAATTCTATATCATTTCCGATTAGTAATATGTCATCTACATATAATATCAGAAATGCTACAGAGCTCCCACTCACTTTCTAGTAAATACAGGCTTCTCCAAAAGTCTGTACAAAACCAAATGCTTTGATCACACTATCAAAGCATTTATTCCAACTCCGAGAGGCTTGCACCAGTCCATAAATGGATCGCTGGAGCTTGCACACTTGGTTAGCTCCCTTTGGATCGACAAAGCCTTCCGGCTGCATCATATACAACTCTTCTTGCAGAAATCCATTCAGGAATGCAGTTTTGACATCCATCTGCCAAATTTCATAATCATAAAATGTGGCAATTGCTAACATGATTCAGACAGACTTAAGCATCGCTACAGGTGAGAAGGTCTCATCGTAGTCAATCCCTTGAACTTGGTGAAAACCTTTTGCGACAAGTCGAGCTTTGTAGACAGTAACATTACTGTCAGCGTCAGTCTTCTTCTTAAAGATCCATTTATTCTCAATTGCTTGCCGATCATTGGGCAAGTCAACCGAAGTCCATACTTTGTTCTCATACATGGATCCCATCTCAGATTTCATGGCTTCAAGCCATTTTGCGGAATCTGGGCTCACCATCGCTTCTCCATAGTTCGTAGGTTCATCATGATCTAGTAGCATGACTTCCAGAACAGGATTACCGTACCACTCTGGTGCGGATCTTACTCTGGTTGATCTACGAGGTTCGGTAGTAACTTGATCTGAAGTTTCATGATCATTATCATTAGCTTCATCACTAATTGGTGTAGGTGTCACAGAAACCTGTTTCTGTGATGTACTACTTTCCATTAAGGGAGTAGGTACAGTTACCTCATCAAGTTCTACTTTTCTCCCACTGACTTCTTTCGAGAGAAACTCCTTCTCTAGAAAAACTCTGAATTTAGCAACAAAATTCTTGCCTTCGGATCTGTGATAGAAGGTGTACCCAACAGTCTCCTTTGGGTATCCTATGAAGACACATTTCTCCGATTTGGGTTCGAGCTTATCAGGTTGAAGTTTTTTCACATAAGCATCGCAGCCCCAAATTTTCAGAAATGACAACTTTGGTTTCTTGCCAAACCACAGTTCATAAGGCGTCGTCTCAACGGATTTCGACGGTGTCCTATTTAACGTGAATGCAGCCGTCTCTAAAGCATAACCCCAAAATGATAACGGTAAATCAGTAAGAGACATCATAGATCGCACCATATCTAATAAAGTACAATTACAACGTTCGGACACATCATTACGCTGTGGTGTTCCGGGTGGCGTGAGTTGCGAAACTATTCCGCATTGTTTCAAATGTAGACCAAACTCGTAACTCAAATATTCTCCTCCATGATCAGATCATAGAAACTTTATTTTCTTGTTACGATGATTTTCAACTTCACTCTGAAATTCTTTGAACTTATCAAATGTTTCAGACTTATTTTTCATTAAGTAGATATACCCATATCTGCTTAAATAATCTGTGAAGGTGAGAAAATAACGATATCTGCCACGAGCCTCAACATTCATTGGACCACATACATCTGTATGTATGATTTCCAACAAATCCGTTGCTCTCTCCATAGTACCGGAGAACGGCGTTTTAGTCATCTTTCCCATGAGGCACGGTTCGCAAGTACCAAGTGATTCACAATCAAGTGGTTCCAAAAGTCCATCAGTATGGAGTTTCTTCATGCGCTTTACACCGATATGACCTAAACGGCAGTGCCACAAATAAGTTGCACTATCATTATCAACTCTGCATCTTTTGATTTCAACATTATGAATATGTGTATCACTACTATCGAGATTCATCAAAAATAGACCACTCTTCAAGGGTGCATGACCATAAAATATATTACTCATATAAATAGAACAACCATTATTCTCTGATTTGAATGAATAACCGTCTCGCATCAAACAAGATCCAGATATAATGTTCATGCTCAACGCTGGCACCAAATAACAATTATTTAGGTCTAATACTAATCCCGAAGGTAGATGTAGAGGTAGTGTGCCAACCGCGATCACATCGACTTTGGAACCATTTCCCACGCGCATCGTCACCTTGTCCTTAGCCAATCTTCGCTTAATCCGTAGCCCCTGTTTCGAGTTGCAAATGTTAGGAACAGAACCAGTATCAAATACCCAGGTTCTACTGCGAGCATTAGTAAGGTACACATCGATAACATGTATATCACATATACCTTTGTTCACTTTGCCATCCTTCTTATCCGCCAAATACTTGGGGCAGTTCCGCTTCCAGTGACCAGTCTGCTTGCAGTAGAAGCACTCAGTTTCAGGCTTAGGTCCAGGTTTGGCTTTCTTCTCTTGAGTAGCAACTTGCTTGCTGTTCTTTTTGAAGTTCCCCTTCTTCTTCCCTTTGCCCTTTTTCTTGAAACTGGTGGTCTTATTGACCATCAACACTTGATGCTCCTTCTTGATTTCTACCTCCGCAGCTTTCAGCATTGCGAAGAGCTCGGGAATAGTCTTATTCATCCCTTGCATATTATAGTTCATCACGAAGCTCTTGTAGCTTGGTGGCAGTGATTGGAGAATTCTGTCAATGACGCAATCATCTGGAAGATTAACTCCCAATTGAATCAAGTGATTATTATACCCAGACATTTTGAGTATATGCTCACTGACAGAACTGTTCTCCTCCATCTTGCAGCTATAGAACTTATTGGAGACTTCATATCTCTCAATCCGGGCATTTGCTTGAAATATTAACTTCAACTCCTGGAACATCTCATATGCTCCATGACGTTCAAAACGTCGTTGAAGTCCCGATTCTAAGCCGTAAAGCATGGCACACTGAACTATCGAGTAGTCATCAGCTTTGCTCTACCAGACGTTCATAACATCTGGTGTTGCTCCAGCAGCAGGCCTGGCACCTAGCGGTGCTTCTAGGACGTAATTCTTCTGTGCAGCAATGAGGATAATCCTCAAGTTACGGACCCAATCCGTGTAATTGCTACCATCATATTTTAACTTTGCTTTCTCAAGGAGAGCATTAAAATTCAACGGAATAACAGCACGAGCCATCTATCTACAATCAAACATAGACAAGCAAGATACTATCAGGTACTAAGTTCATGATAAATTTAAGTTTAATTATTCATATTACTTAAGAACTCCTACTTAGAAAGATATCCCTCTAATCCTCTAAGTGATCACGTGATCCAAATCAACTAAACCATGTCCGATCATCACGTGAGATGGAGTAGTATCAATGGTGAACATCAATATGTTGATCATATCTACTATATGATTCACGCTCGACCTTTCGGTCTCCGTGTTCCGAGGCCATATCTGTTATATGCTAGGCTCATCAAGTTAAACATGAGTATTCCGCGTGTGCAACTGTTTTGCACCCGTTGTATTTGAACGTAGAGCCTATCACACCCGATCATCACGGGGTGTCTCAGCACGAAGAACTTTCGCAACGGTGCATACTCAGGGAGAACACTTATACTTTGATAATTTAGTGAGGGATCATCTTATTATGCCACCGTCAATCAAAGCAAGATAAGATGCATAAAAGATAAACATCACATGCAAATATTATAAGTGATATGATATGGCCATCATCATCTTGTGCTTGTGATCTCCATCTCCGAAGTACCTTCATGATCACCATCGTCACCGGCGCGACACCTTGATCACCATCGTAGCATCGTTGTCGTCTCGCCAATCTTATGCTTCCACGACTATCGCTACCGCTTAGTGATAAAGTAAAGCATTACAGCGCAATTACATTGCATACAATAAAGAGACAACCATATGGCTCCTACCAGTTGCCGATAACTCGATTACAAAACATGATCATCTCATACAATAAAATTTAGCATCATGTCTTGACCATATCACATCACAACATGCCCTGCAAAAACAAGTTAGACGTCCTCTACTTTGTTGTTGCAAGTTTTACGTGGCTGCTACGGGCTTAGCAAGAACCGTTCTTACCTACGCATCAAAACCACAACGATAGTTTGTCAAGTTGGTGTTGTTTTAACCTTTGCAAGGACCGGGCGTAGCCACACTTGGTTCAACTAAGTTGGAGAAACTGACACCCGCCAGCCACCTGTGTGCAAAGCACGTCGGTAGAACCAGTCTCGTGTAAGCGTACGCGTAATGTCGGTCCGGGCCGCTTCATCCAACAATACCGCCGAACCGAAGTATGACATGCTGGTAAGAAGTATGACTTATATCACCCACAACTCACTTGTGTTCTACTCGTGCACAACATCAACGCATAAAACCTGGCTCGGATGCCACTGTTGGGTAACATAGTAATTTCAAAAAAAATCCTACGCACACACAAGATCATGGTGATGCATAGCAACGAGAGGGGAGAGTGTTGTCTACGTACCCTCGTAGACCGACAACGGAAGCGTTGACACAACATAGAGGAAGTAGTCGTACGTCTTCCCGATCCGACCGATCCAAGTACCAAACGTACGGCACCTCCGAGTTCTGCACACGTTCAACTCGGTGACGTCCCTCAAGCTCTGATCCAGCAAAATGTTGAGGGAGAGTTTCGTCAGCACGACGGCGTGATGACGGTGATGATGTTCTATCGATGCAGGGCTTCGCCTAAGCACCGCTACGATATGACTGAGGTGGAATATGGTTGAAGGGGGCACCGCACATGGCTAAGGAACGATCAAGAGGATCAACTTGTGTGTCATGGGGTGCCCCCTGGCCTCAGTATATAAAGGAGGGAGAGGGGGAGGTGCGGTCGGCCCTATGGGTGCGCCTGGAGGAGTCCTACTCCAACCGGGAGTAGGACTCCCCCCTCTTTCCTTGTTGGATATGGAAGGAGGAAGGGAGAAAGAGGAAAGGGGGGCGCCGCCCCCCCTTCCTTGTCATATTCGGACTAGGGGGCAGGGGGCGCGCGGCCTGCCCTAGCCGGCCCTCCTCTTCTCCCTTATGGCCCATGTAGGCCCATTAATCCCCGGGGGGGTTCCGGTAACCCCCCGGTACTCCGGTAAAATCCCGATTTCACCCGGAACATTTCCGATATCCAAATATAGACTTCCAATATATCAATCTTTATGTCTCGACCATTTTGAGACTCCTCGTCATGTCCGTGATCACATCCGGGATTCTGAACAACCTTCAGTACATCAAAACACAAAACCCTAATTATGATCGTCACCGAACTTTAAGCGTGCGGACGCTACGGGTTTGAGAACTATGTAGACATGACTGAGACATGTCTCCGGCCAATAACCAATAGCGGAACCTGGATGCTCATATTGTCTCCTACATATTCTACGAAGATCTTTATCGGTCAGACCGCATAACAACATACGTTGTTCCCTTTGATATCGATATGTTACTTGCCCGAGATTCGATCGTCGGTATCTCAATACCTAGTTCAATCTCGTTACCGGCAAGTCTCTTTACTCGTTCCGTAATACATCATCCTGCAACTAACTTATTAGTTGCAATGCTTGCAAGGCTTGAGTGATGTGCATTACCGAGAGGGCCCAGAGATCCCTCTCCGACAATCGGAGTGACAAATCCTAATCTCGAAATACGCCAACCCAACAAGTACCTTCGGAGACACCTGTAGAGCACCTTTATAATCACCCAGTTACGTTGTGACGTTTGGTAGCACACAAAGTGTTCCTCCGGTAAACGGGAGTTGCATAATATCATAGTCATAGGAACATGTATAAGTTATGAAGAAAGTAATAGCAACAAACTAAACGATCAAGTGCTAAGCTAACGGAATGGGTCAAGTCAATCACATCATTATCCTAATGATGTGATCCCATTAATCAAATGACAACTCATGTCTATGGTTAGGAAACATAACCATCTTTGATCAACGAGCTAGTCAAGTAGAGGCATACTAGTGACATTCTATTTTGTCTATGTATTCACACATGTATTATGTTTCCGGTTAATACAATTCTAGCATGAATAATAAACATTTATCATGATATAAGGAAATAAATAATAACTTTATTATTTCCTCTAGGGCATATTTCCTTCAGGTATATGGATACAGATCGGTGGTGGTATATGGATATGGATTGGTGGTGGTATATGGATACGGATCAGTGGCGGATAAGAGGTGGTGGTAGATGACAGGGGCGATGATGATGGTGCGGCGGCGGCGTGACAACTTATGACCACAACTCGAAACTCTAAAATACTAGACACTAAGACCAGCAACTAGAAACAATGATGAAACCGCAAATTTAACAAAGCAAAAACCCTAAAAATATTATGCAAAGGCTCGGATTGGTTCAGATATGATGAACTAACCCTAATTTTTTGTGGCTTTTTCGTGGACTGTAGGTATGAAGAATAGACTCGATCTAAACGACGAAAAACTGTAAAATCTCACCGAGCAACCTGAAAATCTGATACCACTTGATAGAGGCGAAGGTGTCCCAATGTTTCGATGAGATAGCAATCGTTTTCTATGGGAGTCGACTTTGACGATCCGACTACGAACGTGCGAAGACCCTGCGCCTTAGCAATCGCTAAACCAACTTCCGAGGGGTTATTGACCACGTCGGAGCATGATCAACCTGACCACGAGGGTCTACTTCTTGCGAACAAACGAAGAACAAGCAAGAAACTCATATTGCAATTTGTATATTGCGAATAAAAGAGGAAAGCTTTATTAATGAAGGTGGGGTTCTGTGACGTCTTGGTCTGGTCGTTGAACACAAACGAAGTACGCGAAGTTGCAGCTATGGAGAACTTTTAATCTAAACAAAACCCAAAGTCTAAACGATGCCTTAAGGGCTGTATATAAGGAGGAAGTAGGGGGAATTTCGTGGCCCCTTGTAGGAGGGGTCTGAAACCAACCCTAACTCTATTTTCCCACATATACGATGTAGCGACCAGACCTCAAACAGTCCGATCTTTGTGCATCAGTGTCATCCCTAGATCGGTAATGCTGACATGCACAGTACTTGAGGATTTATAACAGAGTAGCAATCACACACTTATTACATCGAATGTCTCAAAAGAGAACATAAAACAATAAATATGGCGTAAGGCCATCTAAATGGATAACAGCGGATGGCTTGGAAGATAAAGTGAGGCCATCAACTCCAACGGCATCACTGAGTGAAAGACAACGACCCATGGCAACCAACTCGTCGTCTGAAATGTCTGCAGCATGATACGTTGTAGATCGAAATGGGTCAACACATGGAATATGCTGGCAATGTAATACAAGAGAAAAATGAACGGGATAATTGCTATCACTACATGCATATATGGCTGGTGGAGGCTGTATGGTTAATATGTTTTGCGAAAAGCCAATTTTTCCCTACAACAAAGGAATAAATTTTATTTAACTATCATGGTAGTTGTTAAGCATTGAGAAGCTTCCTCCAACTCAATCCCAATTAAACATCATCATTAACCCAATCAATTTAAATTAAGAGTGATGAGATCCACATGATAATCCAAGAACTAGATACTCAAGATGTCCATAATCGGGGACACGGCTAACCATGATTAGTTCATACACTCTGCAGAGGTTTGCGCACTTTTCCCCACAAGACTCGAATACATCCATGGTCGGAGATTCGAGACACAGTCTTTCTGAAACATTAACTCTCTACTCTGGGTAGACTATACCACCTACAGCCCACTACATCTGCTAGTGTACCTCTTCAAGAGCTTCACGCAACTTACTCAACTATGCTAGAGCTCATAATAGCTTGCGGCTGCACACGGAAGTTCCTAGCATGAATAATCTTATGATCCCTTGGAGCCTGGGTGGCGGGCCGTAGGATGATCACACGGGTCCTCCAGGATATCCTAGGACAACACTGGATTCTCCAGGTGCCCACAAGCAATCCACCCAGATGTGTATTTAAGTTGCCACCTTAAGTTGAACCATTAATTAACAAACTCACCACTGTCATGGATACTCTCAAACCCAATCCACGTCTACGAGCATAGCATAGCAAATATAAGAAACGTAGAAGTAACTCCCATAGGTTTGATAATAAATAGGTGAATAGGTACTACCTCATCTACTTCCCAAAACCCACGATTTAATAAGGTCCTATCCATTCAATTGTTTGAGGACTGATCTAATGCAATAAAACTGGGTAGTAAAGAGGTATGATCAAAGTGTTACTTGCCTTGCTGATGATCCGCAAAACCTAGAGACTCGTAGTAGCACGCTTCGCACTCCGGGTACTCTATCGCAAAAAAACAAGCATACAATAAGCACTCAACTAGAAGAATGGGTAAATCTCAAATAAGAAGATCTAACCAGAAAGTTCAACTTAAGAACTCTGGTTTGCAAAAAGAATCAAATCGAACGAAGCAACAAAACACAAACTGCGAAAGAAACAAGATCTGTTTACTAATCTGGACTTAGATCAAATTTCACAGTACCAAAATCTTGTTCAAGTTGGTTAAATAGAAAGAGGGCTTCGAGACGAAGATCTAGGCGCTTGAATCGCCTGATTCCGATAAACGAGCAAAAGGATATACTAGAACGAAGATTAGGGCAGAAATCACGATCGAAAATAATCGCGAAAAAACCCTGGAAAAACAAAACTGACGAACAGGCTAACGAACGAACGTTTGTCGCCTGCGGTTAACTGGTGAAAACCGTTCGTTAAAATGAACGTACGAATGGGCGTTCGCTAAATAACTAAACCGGAAAAAACCGATCTAATAAAACAACGTGATCTAGGGTTTTTGAAAAAACTGATTGGTTTCCTTGCGAAAATCGATGGCGGCGTCTACCTCCGGTGGTCGGCGAGGCGGCGGCGAGGTCGGGCGGCTCCGGCGATGAGGTCGGGCGGCGGCGGCGGGGGAGGGGGGGTGCGACGGCAGCGGCGGCGGCGGGCTAGGATTCGGCGGGGCTAGCGACTTGGGCCTCGGGGTCGCGGGCCTTCAGCTTATAAAGCTGCCCGAGCGTAGTGTCCAGGTCGGACACGGCCCGGTAAGTTGGTTGACTTTTTTTTAAATAATTCCGCTCTGAAAAACGAATAAAAGAAATACTAAACGGACTCCAAAAATCCTGAAATAAATTTTCCCCGTCCTTTAAAAATCTACCGAACAAAGTGAACATTTATTTGGGCCTGTAATGCAATTTTGAAAAATGCATATTTTTCCTAATTCAAATAAAATAGCGATAAAAAATCCGAATAAAATCTTATATGATTTTAATATTAAATCTCCAATATTTATTTATTTTGGAGAAGTCATTTTATCCCCTCTCTTTTATTTTTCATAAAAGAAATATTCGAAGAGAAAATAATTAAAATCAAACGATCCTCTTTTCAAAATTTGAGAAAACTCAAATATGAAAATAACAAAATCCCCAACTCTCTCTCTGGGTCCTTGAGTTGCGTAGAATTTCTAGGATCAAACCAAAATGCAATAAAATATGATATGCAATGATGATCTAATGCATAACATTCCAAATTGGAAATTTGGGATGTTACCAACCTACCCCCCTTAAGATGAATCTTGCACTCGAGATTCAGGTTGGCTAGAAAATAGGTGAGGGTGATCCTTCCGTAGGTCTTCCTCTCGTTCTCAGGTGGCTTCATCCTTAGTATGGTGGCTCCACTAAACTTTACAGAACTTGATAACCTTGCTGCGTGTGACTCGGCTGGCAAAAATCAAGAATCTTGACTAGTTTCTCCTCGTAGGACAAGTCGCTATCCAACTGAATCACTTCCAGTGGCACTGTATCTCTCAGAGGAATATCAGCCATCTCTGTGTGGCACTTCTTCAAATGAGGAATGTGGAACACATCGTGAACTCCTGACAATCCTTCGGCCAATTCCAACTTGTAAGCAACTTCTCCCGTACATTCCAAAACATGGTATGGTCCCACAAAATGTGGTGCTAACTTTCCCTTAACTCCAAAGCGCTTCACTCCTCGGAGTGGTGATACACGAAGATACACTCTGTCTCCAACTTCGTAAACTATCTCCTTGCGTTTAGAATCCGCATAACTCTTCTGCTTGGACTGGGCTACCTTGATTCTATCGTGAATCATCTTAACCTTCTCTTCAGACTCCTTAATCAAATCTGGTCCAAATAACTGACGGTCTCCAACTTCATCCCACAACAATGGTGTCCTGCACCTCCTTCCGTACAATGCTTCGAAAGGGGCCATCTTCAAACTGGCTTGATAGCTGTTGTTGTAAGAGAACTCTGCGTAAGGCAAATTGTCGTCCCAACTAGATCCATAGTCTAGCGCACAAGCTCTCAACATGTCCTCCAAAATATGATTGACTCTTAGTCTGTCCATCTGTCTGCGGGTGAAAGGCTGTACTGAACTCTAGCCTGGTTCCCAAAGTCTCATGCAATTGATTCCAAATCTTTGAGGTAAACTAGGTTCCTTTGTCTGATACAATGGTCCTCGGAACTCCATTCAGACATACGATCTTGGTCATGTATATCTTTGCCAACTTAGCACTGGTGTACGTGGTCTTGACTGGAATGAAATGAGCTACCTGTTGGAAATATGCCCTAGAGGCAATAATAAAAGCATTATTATTATATTTCTTTGTTCATGATAATTGTCTTTATTCATGCTATAATTGTATTATCCGGAAATCGTAATACATGTGTGAATAACAGACACCAACATGTCCCTAGTAAGCCTCTAGTTGACTAGCTCATTGATCAACAGATAGTCATGGTTTCCTGGCTATGGACATTGGATGTCATTGATAACGGGATCACATCATTAGGAGAATGATGTGATGGACAAGACCCAATCCTAAGCATAGCGCAAGATCATGTAGTTCGTTTGCTAGAGCTTTTCCAATGTCAAGTATCTTTTCCTTTGACCATGAGATCGTGTAACTCCCGGATACCGTAGGAGTGCTTTGGGTGTACCAAACGTCACAACGTAACTGGGTGACTATAAAGGTGCACTACAGGTATCTCCGAAAGTGTCTGTTGGGTTGACACGGATCGAGACTGGGATTTGTCACTCCGTATGACGGAGAGGTATCACTGGGCCCACTCGGTAATGCATCATCATAATGAGCTCAAAGTGACCAAGTGTCTGGTCACAGGATCATGCATTACATTACGAGTAAAGTGACTTGCCGGTAACGAGATTGAACGAGGTATTGGGATACCGACGATCGAATCTCGGGCAAGTAACATACCGATTGACAAAGGGAATTGCATACGGGGTTGATTGAATCCTCGACATCGTGGTTCATCCGATGAGATCATCATGGAGCATGTGGGAGCCAACATGGGTATCCAGATCCCGCTGTTGGTTATTGACCGGAGAGTCGTCTCGGTCATGTCTGCATGTCTCCCGAACCCGTAGGGTCTACACACTTAAGGTTCGGTGACGCTAGGGTTGTAGGGATATGTATATGCAGTAACCTGAATGTTGTTTGGAGTCCCGGATGAGATCCCGGACGTCACGAGGAGTTCCGGAATGGTCCGGAGGTAAAGATTTATATATGGGAAGTCCTGTTTCGGGCATCGGGACAAGTTTCGGGGTTATCGGTATTGTACCGGGACCATCGGAAGGGTCCCGGGGGCCCACCGGGTGGGGCCACCTGCCCCGGGGGGCCACATGGGCTGTAGGGGGTGCGCCTTGGCCTACATGGGCCAAGGGCACCAGCCCCAATAGGCCCATGCGCCTAGGGTTTCCAAAGGGGAGGAGTCCCACTAGTGGAAGGCACCCCTAGGTGCCTTGGGGGGAGGGAAACCTCCCTTGGCCTCCACCCCACCCTAGGAGATTGGATCTCCTAGGGCCGGCGCCCCCCCTTGGCCCTCCTATATATAGTGGGGGAAGGAGGGCTTTTTCACCCACGCCTTTGGTTGCCTCCTTCTCCCTCTCCAACACCTCCTCCTCCTCCATAGTGCTTGGCGAAGCCCTGCCGGAGTATTGCAGCTCCATCATCACCACGCCGTCGTGCTGCTGCTGGTGCCATCTCCTTCAAACTCTCCTTTCCCCTTGCTGGATCAAGAAGAAGGAGACGTGGCTATTCCGTACGTGTGTTGAATGCGGAGGCACCATCCGTTCGGTGATAGGATCTTCGGTGATTCGAATCACGTCGAGTACGACTACTTCATCCCCGTTCTTTGAACGCTTCCTCTTGCGATCTACAAGGTACGTAGATGCATCTAATCACTCGTTGCTAGATGAACTCCTAGATGGATCTTGGTGAAACCGTAGGAAATTTTTTGTTTTCTGCTACGTTCCCCAACAGTGGTATCAGAGCTAGGTCTATGCGTAGTTCTTCTTGCGCGAGTAGAACACAATTTGTTGTGGGCGTAGATGTTGTCAACTTTCTTGCCGTTACTAGTCTTATCTTGCTTCAACGGTATTGTGGGATGAAGCGGCCCGGACCAACCTTACACGTACACTTACGTGAGACCGGTTCCACCGACTAACATGCACAAGTTGCATAAGGTGGCTGGTGGGTGTCTGTCTCTCCTACTTTAGTTGGAGCGGATTTGATGAACAGGGTCCTTATGAAGGGTAAATAAAAGTTGAGAAATCACGTTGTGGCTTTCACGTAGGTAAGAAAACGTCCTTGCTAGAACCCTACTTCAGCCACGTAAAACTTGCAACAACAATTAGAGGACGTCTAACTTGTTTTTGCAGCAAGTGCTTTGTGATATGATATGGCCAAAGTTGTGATGAATGATGAATGATCTATATGTGATGTATGAGATGTTCATGCTATTGTAATAGGAATCACGACTTGCATGTCGATGAGTATGACAACCGGCAGGAGCCATAGGAGTTGTCTTTATTTTTTGTATGACCTGCATGTCATTGAGAAACACCATGTAAATTACTTTACTTTATTGCTAAACGCGTTAGCCATAGTAGTAGAAGTAATAGTTGGCGAGCAACTTCATGGAGACACGATGATGGAGATCATGATGATGGAGATCATGGTGTCAAGCCGGTGACAAGATGATCATGGAGCCCCAAGATGGAGATCAAAGGAGCTATGTGATATTGGCCATATCATGTCACGTTTATTATTTGATTGCATGTGATGTTTATCATGTTTTGCATCTTGTTTACTTAGAACGACGGTAGTAAATAAGATGATCCCTTACAACAATTTCAAGAAGTGTTCTCCCCTAACTGTGCACCGTTGCTAAAGTTCGTCGTTTTGAAGCACCACGTGATGATCGGGTGTGATAGATCCTTACGTTCACATACAACGGGTGTAAGACAGTTTTACATATGCAAAACACTTAGGGTTAACTTGACGAGCCTAGCATGTACAGACATGGCCTCGGAACACGGAGACCGAAAGGTCGAACACGAGTCATATGGAAGATACGATCAACATGAAGATGTTCACCGACGATGACTAGTCCGTCTCACGTGACGATCGGACACGGCCTAGTCGACTCGGATCGTGTAACACTTAGATGACTAGAGGGATGTCTAATCTGAGTGGGAGTTCATTAATAATTTGATGAACTTAATTATCATGAACTTAGTCTAAAATCTTTACAATATGTCTTGTAGATCAAATGGCCAACGTAGTCCTCAACTTCAACGCGTTCCTAGAGAAAACCAAGCTGAAAGATGATGGCAGCAACTATACGGACTGGGTCCGGAACCTGAGGATCATCCTCATAGCTGCCAAGAAAGATTATGTCCTACAAGCACCGCTAGGTGATCCACCCATCCCACAAAACCAAGACGTTATGAACGCTTGGCAGCCACGTGCTGATAACTACACCCTCGTTCAGTGCGGCATGCTTTATAGCTTAGAGCCGGGGCTCCAAAAGCGTTTTGAGAGACATGGAGCATATGAGATGTTCGAAGAGCTGAAAATGGTTTTCCAAGCTCATGCCCGAATTGAGAGATATGAGGTCTCCGACAAGTTCTTCAGCTGTAAGATGGAGGAAAATAGTTCTGTCAGTGAGCACATACTCACTATGTCTGGGTTACATAACCGCTTGACTCAGCTGGGAGTTAATCTCCCGGATGATGCGGTCATTGACAGAATCCTCCAGTCGCTTCCACCAAGCTACAAGAGCTTTGTGATGAACTTCAATATGCAGGGGATGGAAAAGACCATTCCTGAAGTATTTGCTATGCTGAAATCAGCAGAGGTAGAAGTCAAGAAGGAACATCAAGTGTTGATGGTCAATAAAACCACTAAGTTCAAGAAGGGCAAGGGTAAAAAGAACTCCAAGAAGGACGGCAAGGAAGTTGCCGCGCCTGGCAAGAAAGCTGTCGGGAAGAAGTCAAAGAATGGACCTAAGCCTGAGACGGAGTGCTTTTATTGCAAAGGGAAGGGTCACTGGAAACGGAACTGCCCCAAATACTTAGCGGACAAGAAGGCCGGCAACACCAAAGGTATATTTGATATACATGTAATTGATGTGTACCTTACCAGTACTCGTAGTAACTCCTGGGTATTTGATACCGGTGCCGTTGCTCATATTTGTAACTCACAGCAGGAGCTGCGGAATAAACGGAAAATGGCGAAGGACGAGGTGACGATGCGCGTCGGGAATGGTTCCAAGGTCGATGTGATCGCCGTCGGCACGCTACCTCTACATTTACCTACAGGATTAGTTATAAACCTCAATAATTGTTATTTAGTGCCATGTTTGAGCATGAACATTGTATCAGGATCTCGTTTAATACGAGATGGCTACTCATTTAAATCCGAGAATAATGGTTGTTCTATTTATATGAGAGAGATGTTTTATGGTCATGCTCCGATGGTGAATGGTTTATTCTTAATGAATCTCGAGCGTAATGCTACACATATTCATAGTGTGAGTACCAAAAGATGTAAGATTGATAATGATAGTCCCACATACTTGTGGCACTGCCGCCTTGGTCACATAGGTGTCAAACGCATGAAGAAGCTCCATGCTGATGGACTTTTAGAGTCTCTTGATTACGAATCATTTGACACGTGCGAACCATGCCTCATGGGTAAGATGACCAAGACTCCGTTCTCAGGAACAATGGAGCGAGCAACCAACTTATTGGAAATCATACATACTGATGTGTGCGGTCCAATGAGTGTTGAGGCTCGCGGTGGCTATCGTTATGTTCTCACCCTCACTGATGACTTAAGTAGATATGGGTATGTCTACTTAATGAAACACAAGTCTGAAACCTTTGAAAAGTTCAAGGAATTTCAGAGTGAGGTTGAGAATCAACGTGACAGGAAAATCAAGTTCCTATGATCAGATCGTGGAGGAGAATACTTGAGTCACGAATTTGGCACACACTTAAGAAAATGTGGAATAGTTTCACAACTCACGTCGCCTGGAACACCTCAGCGTAATGGTGTGTCCGAACGTCGTAATCGCACTCTATTAGATATGGTGCGATCTATGATGTCTCTTACCGATTTACCGCTATCTTTTTGGGGCTATGCTTTAGAGACTGCCGCATTCACTTTAAATAGGGCTCCGTCGAAATCCGTTGAGACGACACCGTATGAATTATGGTTTGGGAAGAAACCTAAGCTGTCGTTTCTAAAAGTTTGGGGATGCGATGCTTATGTCAAGAAACTTCAACCTGAAAAGCTCGAACCCAAGTCGGAAAAATGCGTCTTCATAGGATACCCTAAGGAAACCATTGGGTATACCTTCTACCTAAGATCCAAAGGCAAGATCTTTGTTGCCAAGAACGGACTCTTTCTGGAGAAAGAGTTTCTCTCGAAAGAAGTAAGTGGGAGGAAACTAGAACTTGATGAAGTATTACCTCTTGAACCGGAAAAGGGCACAACTCAAGAAAATGTTCCTGAGGTGCCTGCACCGACTAGAGAGGAAGTTAATGATGATGATCAAGATACTTCTGATCAAGCTCCTGCTGAAATTCTAAGGTCCACAAGGACACGTTCCACACCAGAGTGGTACGGCAAGCCTGTCTTGGAAATCATGTTGTTAGACAACGGTGAACCTTCGAACTATGAAGAAGCGATGGCGGGCCCGGATTCCGACAAATGGCTAGAAGCCATGAAATCCGAGATAGGATCCATGTATGAAAACGAAGTATGGACTTTGACTGACTTGCCCGTTGAACAGCGAGCCATAGAAAATAAATGGATCTTTAAGAAGAAGACAGACGCGGATGGTAATGTGACCGTCTATAAAGCTCGGCTTGTCGCTAAGGGTTATCGACAAGTTCAAGGGGTTGACTACGATGAGACTTTCTCACCGGTAGCGAAGCTGAAGTCCGTCCGAATTATGTTAGCAGTTGCCGCATTCTATGATTATGAAATATGGCAAATGGACGTCAAAACGGCATTCCTTAATGGTTTCCTTAAGGAAGAATTGTATATGATGCAGCCGGAAGGTTTTGTCAATCCTAAGAATGCTGACAAGGTGTGCAAGCTCCAACGCTCGATTTATGGGCTGGTGCAAGCATCTCGGAGTTGGAACATTCGCTTTGATGAGATGATCAAAGCGTTTGGGTTTACGCAGACTTATGGAGAAGCCTGTGTTTACAAGAAAGTGAGTGGGAGCTCTGTAGCATTTCTCATATTATATGTAGATGACATACTTTTGATGGGAAATGATATAGAACTTTTGGACAGCATTAAGGCCTACTTGAATAAGAGTTTTTCAATGAAGGACCTTGGAGAAGCTGCTTATATATTAGGCATCAAGATCTATAGGGATAGATAGAGACGCCTCATAGGTCTTTCACAAAGCACATACCTTGATAAGATTTTGAAGAAGTTCAAAATGGATCAGTCCAAGAAAGGGTTCTTGCCTGTTTTGCAAGGTATGAAATTGAGCTCAGCTCAATGTCCGACCACGGCAAAAGATAAAGAAGAGATGAGTGTCATCCCCTATGCTTCAGCCGTAGGATCTATTATGTATGCCATGCTGTGTACCAGACCTGATGTAAACCTTGCCATAAGTTTGGTAGGAAGGTACCAAAGTAATCCCGGCAAGGAACACTGGACAGCGGTCAAGAATATCCTGAAGTACCTGAAAAGGACAAAGGACATGTTTCTCGTTTATGGAGGTGATGAAGAGCTCGTCGTAAAGGGTTACGTTGATGCTAGCTTCGACACAGATCTGGATGACTCTAAGTCACAAACCGGATACGTGTATATGTTGAATGGTGGAGCAGTGAGCTGGTGCAGCTGCAAGCAGAGCGTCGTGGCGGGATCTACATGTGAAGCGGAGTACATGGCAGCCTCGGAGGCAGCACATGAAGCAATATGGGTGAAGGAGTTCATCACCGACCTAGGAGTCATACCCAATGCGTCGGGGCCAATCAAACTCTTCTGTGACAACACTGGAGCTATTGCACTTGCCAAGGAGCCCAGGTTTCACAAGAAGACAAGGCACATCAAGCGTCGCTTCAACTCCATTCGTGAAAATGTTCAAGATGGAGACATAGAGATTTGTAAAGTACATACGGACCTGAATGTAGCAGATCCGTTGACTAAACCTCTCCCTAGGGCAAAACATGATCAACACCAGAATTCCATGGGTGTTCGATTCATCACAATGTAACTAGATTATTGACTCTAGTGCAAGTGGGAGACTGTTGGAAATATGCCCTAGAGGCAATAATAAAAGCATTATTATTATATTTCTTTGTTCATGATAATTGTCTTTATTCATGCTATAATTGTATTATCCGGAAATCATAATACATGTGTGAATAACAGACACCAACATGTCCCTAGTAAGCCTCTAGTTAACTAGCTCGTTGATCAACAGATAGTCATGGTTTCCTGGCTATGGACATTGGATGTCATTGATAACGGGATCACATCATTAGGAGAATGATGTGATGGACAAGACCCAATCCTAAGCATAGCGCAAGATCGTGTAGTTCGTTTGCTAGAGCTTTTCCAATGTCAAGTATCTTTTCCTTTGACCATGAGATCGTGTAACTCCCGGATACCGTAGGAGTGCTTTGGGTGTACCAAACGTCACAACGTAACTGGGTGACTATAAAGGTGCACTACAGGTATCTCCGAAAGTGTCTGTTGGGTTGACACGGATCGAGATTGGGATTTGTCACTCCGTATGATGGAGAGGTATCACTGGGCCCACTCGGTAATGCATCATCATAATGAGCTCAAAGTGACCAAGTGTCTGGTCATGGGATCATGCATTATGGTACGAGTAAAGTGACTTGCCGGTAACGAGATTGAACAAGGTATTGGGATACCGACGATCGAATCTCGGGCAAGTAACATACCGATTGACAAAGGGAATTGCATACGGGGTTGATTGAATCCTCGATATCGTGGTTCATCCGATGAGATCATCGTGGAGCATGTGGGAGCCAACATGGGTATCCAGATCCCACTGTTGGTTATTGATCGGAGAGTCGTCTCGGTCATGTCTGCATGTCTCCCGAACCCGTAGGGTCTACACACTTAAGGTTCGGTGACGCTAGGGTTGTAGGGATATGTATATGCAGTAACCCGAATGTTGTTCGGAGTCCCGGATGAGACCCCGGACGTCACGAGGAGTTCCGGAATGGTCCGGAGGTAAAGATTTATATATGGGAAGTCCTGTTTCGGGCATCGGGACAAGTTTCGGGGTTATTGGTATTGTACCGGGACCACCGAAAGGGTCCCGGGGGCCCACCGGGTGGGGCCACCTGCCCCGGGGGGCCACATGGGCTGTAGGGGGTGCGCCTTGGCCTACATGGACCAAGGGCACCAGCCCCAATAGGCCCATGCGCCTAGGGTTTCCAAAGGGGAGGAGTCCCACTAGTGGAAGGCACCCCTAGGTGCCTTGGGGGGAGGGAAACCTCCCTTGGCCGCCGCCCCACCCTAGGAGATTGGATCTCCTAGGGCCGGCGCCCCCCCCCCCCTTGGCCCTCCTATATATAGTGGGGGAAGGAGGGCTTTTTCACCCACGCCTTTGGTTGCCTCCTTCTCCCTCTCCAACACCTCCTCCTCCTCCATAGTGCTTGGTGAAGCCCTGCCGGAGTACTGCAGCTCCATCATCACCACGCCGTCGTGCTGCTGCTGGTGCCATCTCCTTCAACCTCTCCTTCCCCCTTGCTGGATCAAGAAGAAGGAGACGTGGCTATTCCGTACGTGTGTTGAACGCGGAGGCACCGTCCGTTCGGTGATAGGATCTTCAGTGATTCGAATCACGTCGAGTACGACTACTTCATCCCCGTTCTTTGAACGCTTCCACTTGCGATCTACAAGGTGCGTAGATGCATCTAATCACTCGTTGCTAGATGAACTCCTTGATGGATCTTGGTGAAACCGTAGGAAAATTTTTGTTTTCTGCTACGTTCCCCAACACTACCTTCGTCAAACGATCAACTACAACCCATATCGAGTCATATCCTGAACGGGTCCTGGGCAATCCTGTGATAAAGTCCATGCCTAGTTTATCCCACTTCCATTCGGGTATCGGCAATGGCTGTAGCAATCCAGCTGGCTTCTGATGTTCTGCCTTCACTCTCTGACATACATCACAAACTGCTACATACTCCGCAATATCCTTCTTCATTCCGGTCCACCAGAATCTACCCTTCAAATCCAGATACATCTTGGTATTTCCTGGGTGAATCGAATACGACAAATCATGGGCCTCTTGCAGAATCAACTTCCTGATCTCCGGGTCATTAGACACATAAACGCGATCCTCAAAGCATAGGGTATCGTGCTCATCCTCACGAAATCCCTTAGCTTTTCCTTTGCTCATTCTTTCCTTTATCTCAGCAATCTCCTTGTCCGTATTTTGGGCTTCCCTGATCTTATCCATCAAGGTAGACTGAATCTCCAATGCTGTTATGTAACCTCTCGGAACTATTTCCAAACATAGCTCACGAAGATCCTCCGCTAACTCCTTGGGTAACTCTCCGGTCATGAGTGTATTGAAATGGCTCTTGCGGCTCAACGCATCGGCTACTACGTTAGCCTTTCCGGGATGATAATGCAACTTCATATCAAAATCCTTAATGAGATCCAACCATCTCCTCTGTCTGAGATTCAACTCCTTCTACGTGAAGATATCCTTCAAACTCTTGTGATCCGTGTACACCTCACAATGGTTTCCGATGAGAAAATGTCTCCATGTCTTCAACGCATGCACTACGGCTGCTAACTCCAGATCATGGTTAGCATAATTCAACTTAGGGGGTTTAAGCTGTCGTGAGGCATATGAAACAACTCTTCCCTCCTTCATAAGCACTGCTCCAAGTCCTCGACGAGAAGCATCGCAATACACCTGGTAATCCTCGTGTTGATCTGGAAGAATCAACACTAGAGCTGTAACCAAGCGTTTCTTCAACTCCTGGAAACTTGCCTCACATTCCTCAGTCCATTTGAACTTGGTGTCCTTCTTCAACAACTCCGTCATGGGCTTTGCAATCTTCGAGAAATTCTCAATAAACCTCCAGTAGTATCCTGCGAGTCCAAGAAAACTCCGGATCTCTCCAACCGACGTGGGTGCTTCCCAATTTGTCATAGTGACAACCTTGGTAGGGTCTACTGATATTCCTTCTCCGGATATAACATGTCCGAGGAATCCAACTTCCTTCAACCAAAACTCATACTTGCTAAACTTGGCATATAGTTGGTGTTCTCTGAGCTTCCCAAGTACCAAACGCAAATGCTCCTTCTATTCCTCTTCATTCTTCGAGTAGACCAGAATATCATCAATGAACACCACGACGAACTTATCCAAAAACTCCATAAACACCTTGTTCATCATGTTCATGAAATAGGCAGGTGCGTTAGTCAGACCAAATGACATAACGGTATACTCATATAGCCCATACCTTGTGGTAAAAGCTGTCTTGGGTATATCCTGCTCTCGAATCTTCAGCTAGTGGTACCCTGATCGCAGGTCGATCTTGGAGAACACCTTAGCTCCTTGCAGTTGGTAAAACAAATCATTTATCATCGGCAGTGGGTACTTGTTCTTGATCGTCACCTCATTCAATCCATGATAGTCAACAACCATCCTCAGTGATCCATCCTTCTTCTCCACTAGAAGCACTGGTGATCACCAAGGTGACGAGCTTGGGCGAATATATCCTTTATCCAGTAACTCCTTAATCTGCTTCTTAATTTCCTCTAAATCCTTTGTGGGCATCCTGTATGGTCTCTTAGATATTGGCCATGTGCCTCACAAAAGTTTGATCAAAAACTCAATGTCTCTATCCGGTGGCATGCCTGGCAACTCTTCTGGAAATACATCCGGGAAATCCTTCACCATTGGTACTTCCTCCTGTACAACTCCTGATAAGGAATTTACTTGAGTCCTATTCGGCACATGCCAGGATACATACTTGATCCTTCTTCCTTCTGGGGTGGTAAGGAAAATCGACTTACTGGCGCAGTCAATGTTCCCTTCATACTTCGATAACCAATCCATGTCTAATATCACATCCAGTCCTTGTGACTCCAATACTATTAGGTCTGAGGAAAACAGGTAGTTACCAATCCTTAATGGTAACCAATCACACCAAAGGCTAGCCATATACTCTGCTCCTGGCGAGGTTACTAACATGGGTGTCCTAAGGGTTTGGGTTGGCAGTTTAAACTTATCCACAAATCCCCTTGATATGTATGAATGTGATGCACCAGTATCAAAAGGAACGATTGCAGTAAATGACTTAACCAAAAACTTAACTATTACTGCATCGGGTTGCGCTTCAATCTCCTCCACGCTAACGTGGTTCACTTGTCCCCTGTTGAAAGGGTTGGGCTTCTTTCCAGAGCTTCCATTGCCATTTCCATTGTTTGCTTCAGAACATTCTGTGGCATAATGTCCATTCTTCCCACACTTGAAACAAGTAATGTGACTTAGATCCTTCTTGGTGGGCGTTGCGGGGTTGGTACGGTTTTAGCCGTTGCTTCCTCCATTACCATTTGCATTCTTGGGGCCACTATGGTTGTGCGTAATCCCTCCATTGTGGTTGTGACCTCCATGGTTATGTTGAAGGGGTCCTCCCGAGTTTGGGGTAAAACGGGGTCTCTACTAAGCTCCAGAATTATACTTCCCGTGTCCATACTTCCTCTTACGGTTGTCAATCTACTTCTGCTTACCTTCAATCATGAGAGCTCTATCTACCAACTGTTGGTAGTTATTAAAAGCTGCTACCATCAACTGCATGCTCAGCTCATCATTCAGTCCTTCTAGAAACTTTTCTTGTTTAGCTGCATCCGTAGCAACATCATCTGGGGCATAACGTGCTAGCTTGCTAAAGTCATCCACATACTGGCCAATGGTGCATCCTCCTTGGAGTAAGTTGCAAAACTCGCGCTTCTTCATGGCCATAGCTCCTACTGATACATGGGCTGTGCGAAAGGCATGCTGAAACTGGTTCCATATAACAGTGTCGATGGGATAGGTGACAGTGTAATTCTCCCACCATGCTGATGCGGGTCCATCAAGCTGATGTGAGGCAAAACACACTCTTTCCGCATCTATGCATCCTGTAGTGGTCAACTCCCTTCCAATCTTGCGGAGCCAATCATCTGCAACTATCGGCTCTGTGCTACTGGAGAACACCGGCGGATTCAGCCTTAGAAAACGGGCTAAGTGATCAACATGTGGTGGTGTTGGGTTGTTGTTATTGTTGTTCTTCCCCTGATTCTGATTCTAGACTAGTATCTGCATGAATGCATTCTACTACTGGATCAACTAGGTGAGCTCCGGTGGGAAAGCAAATCCATTGTCGCATCTCAGAGGCATCTGATGGGTTTAGAAAAGATGAGAAAATAGAGTAGAATGGGGTCTAGGGGGAAAAACACTACCCATATGCACATGAGACAAACACAATCATATCACTTCAATCAATTCAATCAAGGGCATACAATCGGTCTAACTATCATTACAAAAGTGCTTGGACTATACTATATACATGGGGGGTACTACTACTGTTATGGTGGTCGACTAGAAAAATTGATCGGTAGAAGACTCCATAATATCTGCTCCAGCTTCATCAACAAAGTCATCATCGCTATTGTCAGGGTCCAAGTCAGTGTCGTCAATGATGATGTAGTTCTCCGGGCAAGTGGAATCGTCATCTTCTCCTCCTGGCGCGGGGTCTCCCATGAATACTCCTAGCTTCCTTGTCAGCTCGTCATTCTTCTCCACTAGTACGACAATTTCCTCCTCATAATCTTTGTGAGTAGCCTTGAGTTCCTCTTCAAGCTCGGTGATCCTTGTCATTGCCTTCTTCAGATCTATCATGCCTGCGCACATCTGGTTCTCCTGGCGACGAATGTGCTGGTTTAACTCCTGGATGAAAGCGGCAATAGATCTATCCTTCCTGGTGCTGATCATCTCCCATTGATCATATCGGCGCCCACAAATCTGGTAAATAGTATCCTTGAGATCCTTGTGGTAAACTTCTCCAATGCGTCCCATGGTGATGTGGGCGGCCATGCTCTTGCCTAGACTCCAGGTGGATGCGTCAAAGGAAAACTCTATGGGCTCGGTGACTGGCATGAACGTCCTTCCTGGAACTTGCACTTGAATCATCCAGCGCTCCTCTTCTGGTAAAGTATCATTGTAAGTCCCGGTGAAGCTTGGTATTCCGATGTTCAGGTACCTAGTGACTTCCTTCAAGTGTCCTCCAAAGGGGGTGTCTTCATCCGGTTGTGCAAACTTGTTCCTTGCATCTGCAATCCTAAAGAGTAGAAAATGGAGAGGGGTCAGAAATGAGAAGAGAGTAGTGATCTAGGGTTTTTAGCTTAGTGGTCGTGTCCTACAGTCAGCATGTGCTCTGATACCATCTTGTAGCGACCAGACCTCAAACAGTCCGATCTCTGTGCATCAGTGTCATCCCTGGATCGGTAATGCTGACATGCACAGTACTTGAGGATTTATAACAGAGTAGCAATCACACACTTATTACATAAAATGTCTCAAAATAGAACATAAAACAATAAATATGGCTTAAGGCCATCTAAATCGATAACAGCGGAAGGCTTGGAAGATAAAGTGAGTCCATCAACTCCAACGGCATCACCGAGTGAAAGACAACGACCTATGGCTTCTTACTCGTCGTCTGAAAAGTCTGCAACATGATACGTTGCAGCCCAAAACGGGTCAGCACATGGAATATGCTGGCAATGTAACACAAGAGAAAAATGAACAGGATAATTGCTATCACTACATGCATATATGGCTGGTGGAGGCTGTATGGTTAATATGTTTTGCAAAAAGCCAATTTTTCCCTACAACAAAGGAATGAATTTTATTTAACTATCATGGTTGTTGTTAAGAACTGAGAAGGTTCCTCCAACTCAATCCCAATTAAACATCATCATTAACCCAATCATTTTAAATTAAGAGTGATGAGATCCACATGATAATCCAAGCACTAGATACTCAAGATGTCCATAACCAGGGACATGGCTAACCATGATTAGTTTATACACTCTGCAGAGGTTTGCACAATTTTTCCCACAAGACTCGAATACATCCATGGTCGGAGATTCGAGACACAGTCTTTCTAAAGTATTAACTCTCTACTCTGGGTAGACTATACCACCTACAACCCACTACATTTGCTAGTCTACCTCTTCAAGAGCTTCACGCAACTTACTCAACTATGCTAGATCCCATAATAGCTTGTGGCTGCACATGGAAGTTTCTAGCATGAATAATCTTATGATCCCTTTGAGCTTGGGTGGCGGGCCGTAGGATGATCACACGTGTCCTCCGGGATATCCTACGACAACACTGGATTCTCCAGGTGCCCACAAGCAATCCACCCAGATGTGTATTTAAGTTGCCACCTTAGTTGAACCATTAATTAACAAACTCACCATTGTCATGGATACTCTCAATCGCAATCCACGTCTACGGGCCTAGCATAACAAATATAAGCAACGTAGAAGTAACTCACATAGGTTTGATAAAAAACAGGTGAATAGGTAGTTCCTCATCTACTTCCCAAAACCAACAATTTAATCAGATCCTAACCATGCAATTGTTTGAGGACTGATCTAATGGAATAAAACTGGGTAGTAAAGAGGTATGATCAAAGTGTTACTTGCCTTGCTGATGATCCGCAAAACCTAGAGACTCGTAGTAGCACGCTTCGCACTCCGGGTACTCTATCGCAAACAAAGAAGCATACAATAAGCACTCAACTAGAAGCACGGGTAAAACTCAAATAAGAAGATCTAACCAGAAAGTTCAACTTAAGAACTCCGGTATTCAAAAAGAATCAAATCGAACGGAGCAACAAAACACAAACTGCGAAAGAAACAAGATCCGTTTACTAATCTAGACTTAGATCAAATTTTACAGTACCAAAATCTTGTTCAAGTTGGTTAAACAGAAAGAGGGCTTCGAGACGAAGATCTAGGCGCTTGAATTTCCTGATTCCGATAAACGAGCAAAAAGATATACTAGAACGAAGATTAGGGCAGAAATCGTGATCAAAAATAATCGCGGGAAAACCCTGGAAAAAGAAAACTGACGAACAGGCTAAGGAAAGAACGTTCGTCGTCTGTGGTTAACCGGTGAAAAACGTTCGTTAAAACGAACGTACGAACGGGCGTTCGCTAAATAACTAAACCGGAAAAAACCGATCTAATAAAAAAAGGGGATCTAGGGTTTTTGAAAAAATCTGATCGGTTTCCTCGCGAAAACCGATGGCGGCGGTGGCTACCTCCGGCGGTCGGCGAGGCGGCGGCGAGGTCGGGCGGCTCCGGCGGTGGGGTCGAGCGGCGGCGGCAGGGTGTGGCGGCAACGGCAGCAGCAGCGGCGGCAGCGACGAGCGGTGCCGGCGGCGGCGGCTGGCTAGGGTTCGGCGGGGCTGGCGACTTGGGCCTCGGGGTCACGGGCCTTCGGCATATAAAGCCGCCCGGGCGTAGTGTCCAGGTCGGACACAACCCGGACAGTCAGTTGACTTTTTTAAAAAATAATTCCGCTCAGAAAAACAAATAAAAGAAATACTAAACGGACTCCAAAAATCCTGAAATAAATTTTCGCCGTCCACTAAAAATGTATCGGACAAGGTGATCATTTATTTGGGCCTCTCATGCAATTTTGGAAAACATATATTTTCCTAATTGAAATAAAATAGTGATAAAAACTCCGAATAAAATCTTATTTGATTTTAATATTAAATCCAATATTTCTTTATTTTGGGGAAGTCATTTTATCCCCTCTCTTTTATTTTTCATAAAAGAAATATTCGAAGAGAAAATAATTAAAATCAAACGATCCTCTTTTCAAAATTTCAGAAAAATCAAATATGAAAATAATGAAATCCCCAACTCTCTCTGTGGGTCCTTGAGTTGCGTAGAATTTCTAGGATCAAACCAAAATGCAATAAAATATGATATGCAATGATGATCTAATGCATAACATTCCAAATTGGAAATTTGGGATGTTACATACGGACTCTAAAAATAGCCTATACTTCTATATTTCGAACTTACATGGGCCTGGCCCAATAATAAGGTGACGCGACACATATAATAGCCTCTGGATGAAATTTGTGAAGTGGCATCTTGTATATTTCGTCCAAGCCTTCATGCACTCATTATGGTGGCTCCAAAGTCCTGAAATCATCACTTGAAACTCCATTCTTGTTTCCCTTGCGCATGCCATCATCTCCATGCTTGTTCTTGCTCCTATGTTCATCCTTCTCCAAGCTAGGCCCTTCATTTCTAAGCAAAACAAATGTATCCAATTTAGGCAGCATCATATTCTCATGAACATTAGAAACATTACGAAGAAACGAGAGTACCTAGTAATTTAATTGGCGTGCGTGAGCTCTAGTAATTGGTCCAGTATGTATAGTAGCAGGGGTTGCGGGTGTAACAATGGTATTGATGTCCTCATCACATGCTTCCATGGTCAGAACTCAAGTAGAACAAGTGCTTAAGGCACAAGATGATTTTCTTAATGAGTTGAATACTGAGAATAATGATAATGTTGTTAGGGTTATGACTAGAGGTGGTAAGATGACTCAGGAACCTTTGTATCCTAAGGGCCATCCTAAGAGAGTTGAGAAATATTCTTAGAGAATTAATATTGATGCATCTAGTCCTTCTAATAAAAATAAAAAGAATACTGATAGGGCTTTGCATGCTTCTAGTGAACCTGTTATAGATAGACCTGAGAACCCCAATGATATTTCTACCTCTAATGCTGAGACACAATCTGGTGATGAACATGAACCTAGTGATAATGTTAATAATGATGCTCATGTTGATGCTCTACCTAGTAAGGATAATGATTAAGAGATTGAACCTGCTGTTGATCTTGATAACCCACAATCAAAGAATCAACGTTATGGTAAGAGATACTTCGTTGCTAGGAAACATTCTAAAGAGAGAGAACCATGGGTTCAGAAACCCACGCCCTTTCCTCCTAAGCCATCCAAGAAAAAGGATCATGAGGATTTTGAGCGCTTTGCTGAAATGATTAGACCTATCTTTTTGCATATGCATTTGGCTGATATGCTTAAAATGCCTCCTTATGCTAAGTATATGAAAGATATTGTTACTAATAAAAGAAAGATACCGGAAGCTGAAATTTCCACCATGCTTGCTAATTATAATTTTAAGGGTGGAATACCAAAGAAACTTGGAGATCCAGGGCTACCAACTATACCATGCTCAATTAAAAGAAACTATGTTAAAAATGCTTTATGTGATCTTGGAGCCGGTGTTAGTGTTATGCCTTTCTCTTTATACCGTAGACTTGATTTGAATAAGTTGACACCTACTGAAATTTCTTTACAAATGGCTGATAGATCAACTGCTATACCCATCGACATTTGTGAAGATGTGCCTGTTGTGGTTGCAAATGTTACTATCTTAATGGACTATGTTATTCTTGATATTCCCGACGACGATAGCATATGGATCATCCTTGGTAGAACCTTATTGAATACTACAGGGGCTGTTATTGATTGCAACAAAGGCAATGTCACTTTTCATGTTAATGGTAATGAGCTACGGTATACTTTCCGAAGAAGCAACCTCAAGTTCATAGTATCAATTCTATTAGAAAAAATTCAACCATTACTATCCGAGGTTTTGAATTCCCTCTTCCTACCGTTAAAAAGAAGTATGATATTCTTATTGTTGGGGACATGCATATCCCCGTTAAGGTAACCTAGTGTTATTCGAAAATTCTCCGGTTTCATTTCTTTCAGAACAAGTTTGTTAATAAGACTTGATCAACCTTATTAATGGATTCCTTTTGACGAGCATGAGATGGATGAATTTAGAAAGCACAACTCTCTGTACCCATCTTTTCTTTCTGTTATTTAGAATTAAATAAATCAAAAATAGTATTTTCCGTCTGTTTTCTGAACTATCCATGAAATAAAAAATGTCCCAAACATAAAAGTTCTCCAAATGCCCTAAAAATTTAGTATGATTTAGAATATTTGAGAATTTCTGGTATTGAACACACACCAGGGGGCCTCACCAGTTGGCCACAAGGGTGGAGGGCGCGCCCTACCCCCTGGGAGCGCCCCTGTCCTTGTGGGCCCCACGTGGCCCCCTCCACTTATTCCAGCACCCATCCACTCCATCTTCCTCCAGAAAAAATCAATCCATAGCTCAAACTCATGTTCTTGCTCATTTTGCTTCCATTTTCGATCTTTTGCTCAAAGCTTAATTCACAAAACTGCTTTGGGCGATTGTTCTTCGGTATGTGACTCCTCTAATGGTCCAATTAGTTTTTGTTCTAGTGCTTTATTTACTATAAAAAAATTCTACTGTGATGACCTTGTTCTTGAGCTTGCATGTCAAATTTATATGGTCCAAAGTAGTTTTGATGCATGATATAGCCTCTAGGCACTTGTACGAGTAGTTGCTATAAATTTTGTTGAGTTTGGTTCACTTTTATTTTGAGTCACTAAAAATTTCAAAAAATATCAGAGAAAGAAAAATGTCTAGGAGAATGTACCCAGGTGGTTCTTCGAGGAAGCAAGCACCGAGACTCGCGATACGTGACCTGACCTTGAACCATCAAGGGAAGCTCAGGTGAAGCCTTGTGAATGGCCATCGGATGAATTTATGTTTCGTGCAGGTTTCAAGGATGAATTCTATGCGTACGTACAAAATGTCAGCCTTGAGGACTTCTTATCAGACAAGTGCCTACAATATTATTATCTCACTGATTCCTTTGTGCGGAGGTTTGAGTTTTCATCTAAGCGTAATACTCATACTGTCCTGTTTGATCTTTATGATGAATCTTATACCATGGACCTAGAAGATATTTATCATGCATGCAAAATTCCACAATGGGGCCTTCTTAGCGAGCCTCACAAATCTGAATACAATGATTTCCTTGCTAGCATCACCGTTGGGGAAACTAGAGATATCACACAAGCTACCATACATTATTTTGCTCTCTTTATAGGTAGGTGCATTAACGGTAAGCATGACATTGCCACATTTGCGTACCAGATCTTAGTATCCTCACGTGTGCGGTGTTAGGTGATAAGCGATATAACTTGGGGGCTATTATTGCGAGGTGGTTACATCTTAATGCTAAAGAGGGAGATTTATTTGGCGGGATTTATGCGACTCGTTTAGCTAATTATCTTGGTGTACCCATTAGAGGGAATGACATAGAGTTGCCACCTACTTTTATTGATTATAATGTTATGGTGCGATACCAGTTTCTTTAGAGGAACAATCAGTTCCTCCAGTACCGATTAATCTTTGGCAGATGGCGTGCCGTCCATGTCATCCTTCCTGCTCCTGTCTTTTCAACTTTCAGGTAAATAGGAGATATTTTATAACTATAGAGGAGGCAAACGAGTATGAGAGAACAGCGGAGGCAGCTCGCCTCCGGGAGGCAGCTCGCCAAGCGGTAGCTGCCACAGCACAATACGACCCCAACTATGATTTCGGATATCATCCGGGCCAGTGGTGGCCCTAGACCAACTTAGGCCAAAAGCCTAATCTTAGGGTAGTACATATTTCTCACCGACAATATATTCATGTTCACACATTCATTCTCAGTTGTCGGTGTTCATACTTTTTTAGTGTATTATCCATGTTAGTTATTTCTTTTTTCCGGTTTCTTCTTATGCGTTTGAAAAACCTTAAGAAAAACAAAAAAATAGTTGTAGTCAGTTTACTTTCTATGCATGCTTAGTTGTAGTATTAAAAGAAAACCCAAAAAGATTTATCGTTCTTCTTTTGCTTGTTGGGAGTGTTCCCGTGCAAATAGTTTTCTCGTTCTTGTTTCTCTTTCTTCAGAAAAACAAAAACTCCAAAAATATTTTAGTGTGTTTCTTTGAAATTCTTTTCTTTTCTTTGGTGGTCGAGAGGAGAAGACCACGATGAAAATGTTGTCTGGCTATCATATGCATTATTGTTGTTCTAAGAAAGAGCCCATGTTGGCTTGTCTTCTCCTTGGAATAAATGTTTGCAGATTCCAGCTTAGTCCAATGCACGTGCACTATTATTATTATCCACACCATTCAATCGTGCAAGTTAAAGGCAATAATGATGAAATATGATGAAATGGTTGAGATGAGGAAAAGCTGGTATGAACTCAACCTATCTTTTTTTGTAAATATGATTAGTTCATTGTTCCTGATTCGGCCTATTATGAATGAAACATGTTTGCAATGACAATTGGAGATTATAGTTACTCATGCCATGCTTACCTAGCTAATAGTTTATAATGGTTTACCTTGCGTGCCAACATGGAAATCAAAATGGTTGTGATGTAGTATGATAGGATGGTATCCTCCTCTGAATGATTCGAGTGGCTTGAGTTGGCACATGTTCACACATGTAGTTGAAACAAAATCAACATAGCCTCCATGATATTTATGTTCATGGTGAATTATAACCTACACATGCTTGCATTAAATGTTGGTCAATCACAATGCATGTTTATGACTGTTGTCGGTCTCTAGTTGGTCGCTTCCCAGTCTTTTTCTAGCCTTCACTTGTACTAAGCGGGAATACTGCTTGTGCATCCACTTCCATAAACCCAAAGTTGTTCCATATGAGTCAAATATACCTTCCTTTATGTGGTATTTACCTGCGATTCCAAGTAAATTTGCTTGTGCCAAACTTTAAACCTTCAAATAATAATCTGTTTTGTATGCTCGAATCGCCCATGTACCAACTACGGCTCTCAATATCTTCCATGCTAGGCGGGTTATTCACGATGAGTGGACTCCGCTCATCATTCACGAGAAAATGGCTGGTAACCGGGATGCCCAGCCCCATGCTCAAATCAAATCAAAATATAATTGCAAACAAAACTCCTGCGGGACTGTTATTACTTGGACGGTACCCATTGTTTCAGACTAGCCGTGGAGTGTGCTTGTTGGTGGTGGGGGGGGGGGTATAAACTTTACCATTCTGTTTGGGAACTTCCTATAATGTATGTAGCATGGAAGATACCGAGATCTCTTGGTTGTTATGTTGGCAATGAAAGCATGCCCCTTAAAATATTAGTTATCTCTATTTCAAAAACTCGAGCTCTAGCACCTCTGCAAATCCATGCTTCCCTCTGCGAAGGGCCTATCTATTTACTTTTATTGTTGAGTCATCATCCTCTTATAAAAAGCGCCAGTTAGAGAGCACCACTGTCATTTGTATGCATTGTTATTAATTTATATTGAGTATGACTGTGACTGGATCTCTTTTACCATGAATTACAATGTCTAGTCAGTCCTTGATATTTAGGAGTGCTCCGCATTTATATTTTGCGGTCTCAGAAAGGGCTAGCGAGATGCCATCTTATTGTATCATATCATGATTGTTTTGAGAAAGTGTTGTCATCCGAGATTTATTATTCTTGATCGCTAGTTGATTATGCCATTGATATGAGTAAATGTGAGACCTAAATGTTATTGTGAATATGGTTAGTTCATAATCTTTGCTGAAAACTTGGATGCTGCCTTTACATATTTGCAACAACAAGATCAAACAGAGCTTGTAAAAGTTTTTCTTTATCACTTTCAGTTTGTCAACTGAATTGCTTGAGGGCAAGCAATGGGTTAAGCTTGGGGGAGTTGATACGTCTCCATCGTATCTACTTTTCCAAACTCTTTTGCCCTTGTTTTGGACTCTAACTTGCATGATTTGAATAGGAACTAACCCAAACTGAAGCTATTTTCAGCAGAATTGCCATGGTGTTATTTTTGTGAAGAAATAAAATTTCTCGGAATGACCTGAAACTTCATGAAGATGATTTTTGGAATTAATAAAAAATATTGGCGAAAGAATCAACCGAAGGGGGCCCACACACTGGCCACAACGGTGGGGGCGCGCCCACCCACCTGGAGCGCGCCCTCCATCCTTGTGGCCCCCTGGACCTCCACCGACCTCAACTCCAACTCCATATATTCACTTTCGGGGAGAACAAAATAAGAGAGAAGGAATCATTGCGTTTTACGATACAGAGCCATTGCCAAGCCCTATTCTTCCTTGGGAGGGCAGATCTGGAGTCCGTTTGGGGCTTCGGAGAGGGGAATCCATCGCCATCATCATCATCAACCATCCTCCATCACCAATTTCATGATGCTCACTGCCGTGTGTGAGTAATCCCATCATAGGCTTGTTGGACGGTGATGGGTTGGTTGAAATTTATCATGTAATCGAGTTTGTTTTGTTTGGGTTTGATCCCTAGTATCCACTATGTTCTAAGATTGATGTTGCTATGACTTTGCTATGCCTAATGCTTGTCACTAGGGCCCGAGTGCCATGATTTGAGATCTGAACCTATTGTGTTTTCATGAATATATTTGTGTTCCTGATCTTATCATGCAAGTTATAGTCACCTGCTACGTGTTATGATCTGGCAACCCCCGAGTGACAATAGTCGGGATACTTCCTGGTGATGACCGTAGTTTGAGCAGTTCGTGTATTCACTAAGTGCTAATCCTTTGGTAGGGTACTCTATTAAAAGGAGGCCTTAATATCCCTTAGTTTCCAATAGGACCCCGCTACCACGGGAGGGTAGGACAAAAGGTATCATGCAAGTTCTTTTCCATAAGCACGCATGACTATATTCGGAATACATGCCCACATTATATTCATGAATTGGAGCTAGTTATGTGTCACCCTATGTTATAATTGTTGCATGATGAATGCCATCCGACATAATTATCCATCATTGATCCATTGCCTACGAGCTCGTTTCATATTGATCTTTGCTCCGTTACTTTTCCGTTGCCATTGTTACGATTGCTACAAAACTGCTACTGTTAGTATTGCCACTGTTACCGTTACTTCCATACTACTTTGCTACTAAATACTTTGCTGCAGATATTCAGTCTTTTAGGTGTGGTTGAATTGACAACTCAAGTGCTAATACTCGAGAATATTCTTTGGCTCCCCTTGTATCGAATCAATAAATTTGGGTTCAATACTCTACCCTCGAAAACTGTTGCGATCCCGTATACTTGTGGTTTATCAGGCACTCTAACCACACCGTCACCAGGAGAAGCTCCGGAGGAGCACGCTCCCACGACGAGGGGACCCGCCAAGGGCCACAACACAACAAGCTAAGTTATTCTAATCACGACAGGCAGGAACCTTTCAATTAATGGTAATATAATGTTGAAGTGCGAGCAAGAAACACTAATATTAAGGCGTGGTGGTGAGGCGGCTCAGCATCCCCGTGAGCGGGGGCAAGGCGACGTGGCGGCTTGCCGCCCTCCTGGGCCTGGGCGTGGTGACGGGGCGGCTCGTCGTAGTCCTCATGTCTCGAGCTCCCCCGGAGGAGATGTCACCGCTGTTGCTGGAGGTGCAGCGGCCAAGGGCAAGTTCACCACCAAGGACGCCGGTCGTCGTCGTCTGAAGCCTGGTCGCTGTCGTCGTCGCCCTCTGGACAGCACCCCAGGCGGCTGCCGTCCTCCCCAAAGACCCTAAGAAAGAGCATTGCCACCCCGGCGTACTTGAAGTGGAGGGTGCACCTCCACTTAAGACCGCGGGCGCGGGCGAACGACTGCTATCCGTCGGTCAAGAACACATGGCCTATGGAGTTGACCTTAATCTCCACCCACAAGGACCCATTGCAGCAGCCATTAGGCTGCAGCCGCAGCCCAACAAGTCTCGCCGTCGGCAGCTCCTCTACGAAGGAGCTTGGAAGCAAAAGCCAAGTGCCTGGAGAGCCCTCCACCCACACGACGAACTTGCACACCGGGCACTCGTGGGGGCGTGGTGGTCGGCTGGCCGCGGCACACCTTCTTCCTTGGTCGTGGCTGCTAGGGCCCTCATGAACGCCCCCACGGGGGAGGCCCCCTCTCCCGGCTATTGGAGCCATTGCGAGCTGTCAGAGGCGGACGCCCACGCCACCGTGAAGACGTCGTCGGTGCGGCCGCGGATTTGCGGGGACGGTCATGCTCCCTCTTGGATGGAGGCGCATCTGATCCCACCTGAGAGGCCTTGCCCTTCTCTTTGGCTGAGAACTTCCCTGTTGGCGCCATGGTCGCTTTGGCAAGGTGGGAGATGCGGTGGAGATAGGAGGACAGGAAGACAAGAAGACAAAGATGGGCTAGGCTGATCCGCCCCCTCTCTCATTTATAGGCGGGAGAAGGATAACTGGCGCCCCTCCATGTTCTGGGTCATGATGGCCCTGCTGCATGCACTAGGCTGTTGTCCGCTCCGAACGGTTGCCGAGACGACATGGGGAAGTGGAGGCGTCTGCGTCCCATCAAGCGCCACGCATTAGCCTGGCCTGCAGGGAATTGGGGCTCGCGGCGCTTAGCCCTCCCCCCTTGGCTTCACCTCGAAGCCAGCCTGAGCGTGCCTAGGGCCTGAGGGCTACTGTAGGCGTTCTGGGAACCAGGGTACCCAGACTTGCCTGCCTACGGCCCATGGCGTGTGATGGAGTCCTGGACTAAGGGGTCCTCGGGCGTCCGGCCTGTTAGTCATGGGCCAGACTGATGGGCTGTGAAGATATGAAGACAGAAGACTACGCCCGTGTCCGGATGGGACTCTCCTTGGCATGGAAGGCAAGCTTGGCAACTAAATATGTAGATTCCTTTCTTTGTAACCGACCTTGTGTAACCCTAGATCCTCCCGGTGTCTATATAAACCGGAGGACTTAGTCCAGAGGGAGAGATACATGATCATAGCCATACAAGCTAGACCTCTAGGGTTTAGCCATTACGATCTCGTGGTAGATCAACTCTTGTAATACTCATATTCATCAAGATCAATCAAGCAGGACGTAGGGTATTACCTCCATAGAGAGGGCCTGAACCTGGGTAAGACATTGTGTCCCCTGTCTCCTGTTACCATCGACCTTAGACGCACAGTTCGGGACCCCCTACACGAGATCCGCCGGTTTTGCCACCGACATTGGTGCTTTCATTGAGAGTTCCATTGTGACATTGACGACAGGATCGATGTCTCGCCTTGTTCTCAAGGATAATATCACCACCGGAGGAACGCTGGCTCTAGGCCAAACCCTCCGGCTGGGCGGCTTTACCATGACTACCCGTTCGGTCGTTAAGCCGACGATGACCTCTCGGGTCATCGAAAACCCCCTTCGTATCGACTCCGAACAATCCAAGTAAATGGATCCGGCGGAGCTTTTGTCCTTAAACGAGCTCCTAGATCGCATCGCCGCCCTGGGGTTCGCTACAGACTACGGTCGAATTGGGCTTAAACCCGATCAGAGAAAATTAAATCTCCACCGATCACCGACCAGATAGCGGTAGTCGAGGAGCGAGTAGACAACTCTTCCTCCATACTAAGGACGGACTATGTCCGGATCTCCGGTCTCGAAGAGCCGGACACCTACCCGCGAGGAGATGCATCCTGCCCTCCGAACATAGAATTGGACGACGGGCCTAAGAAATTAGTGGACATCCCGGAGCCCGATCTGTTAAGTTCGGAACACCTTCAGACTCTGGATCCAAAACTGGGTCAGGGTTCAGATTTAAATCCACCCACCCACCCGAATACAAGCGCTCTCATGAGCATACAACAGCAGTCTCAGGAAACGGAAAAGTGTGTTTCGGCGTCCCCGCAGGAAAGCTGCTGGACTTCATCGTTCCCAATAGAGGAATTGAAGCAAATCTAGCCAAAATCCGAGCTCTGTCACAATTGGCTATGCCAACAGGCCTTAAGCAAGTCCAAAAACTCGCGGGTTGCGTGGCAGCTCTAAGATGCTTTATCTCCAAATTGGGAGAAAAGGCACTGCCACTCTATCATCTTCTATGGCGAACCGATCACTTCAAGTGGACGGACGCGGCAACAGCCGGACTAGAAGAAATAAAAACCCTTCTAGCGAGCAACCCAATCCTGGCCGCACCAAACGTCGGTGAACCCACGTTGTTATACATATCGTCAACATATGAGGTGGTGAGCGCCGTACTCATCATTGAACGAGAACAGGACGGACACAAATTCCCGCTTCAGAAGCCAGTATACCACGTATCCACTGTCCTTACTCCATGCAAATCCTGGTACCCACATTATCAAAAGATAGCATATGCAGTCTTCATGGCATCCCGAAAGCTACGACACTACTTCCAGGAGTGTTCAATCACGGTGGCTTCCGAAGTATCACTCAACAACATAATAAACAACTGCGATGCCACAGGCCGGATTGCCAAATGGGCCATTGAGCTCCTTCCATTTGACATTACATATAAACCACGTCGAGCTATTAAGTCCCAAGTACTGGCTTACTTCATCACCAAATGGACAGAGGTTGAACTCCCTAAAGAGTACGGCACATATTCCAATTGGGTTATGTATTTCAATGGCTCCAAAATGCTGGCAGGACTAGGAGCGGGCATCGTTTTAACGTCCCCTACCGGCGACGTCGTCCAGTACATTCTCCAAATACTATACACAGACTCCAATAATGCAGCCGAATACGAGGCCTTATTGCATGGTCTCCGGATGGCTGTCTCCATGGGCATACAGTGCCTGGAAGTGCGTGGGGACTCAAACCTCGCAATATCTCAAATAAATGGAGACTTTGATGCCAAAGACCCGAAGATGGCACCTTATCGTAATGCCATCCTAAAAATGTCGGCTCGGTTCGAGGGACTCGAGTTCCATCATGTGGCCCGAGAGAGTAACCAAGTGGCGGACGTTCTCGCTCGCATAGGTGCTAAGCGCGACCCCGTCCCACCCAAAAAAATTCTGGAAAGGCTTTTTAAGCCATCCATGGCGTGGCAGGAGGAGGGCGGCAACACAAGTCCGAATCCAAACACAACCCAAGATTCCGAACACACCGATATCGTCGGAGGCTCAACCACTGAAATAAGACCATCGGCCCATCTCATCATGGCAGTCATTGCCTCATGGACCGAACCATTCCTGGCCTACCTTAATAAGAAGGAGCTTCCTGAGGATCAGAATGAGGCCCGCTGCATTGTCCGGCGTTTGAAGGCCTACAAGGTTCATGACGGAGAACTCTATAGTAAAAGCGCTACCAGAGTTATTCAAAGATGTATCTCCGAGGAATAGGGGCGGCAGCTCTTGGCGGAAATTCATGCCGGACTCGGCGGTCACCACGCTGCAGCTCGGGCCCTTGTTAGCAAGGCCTTTCATACAGAGTTTTATTGGCCGACAGCCCGAGCAGATGCACAGGACCTTGTCCAATGTTGCGTCAGATGCCAACTCTTCGCCAACCAAAGCCATATGCCCCCCACTGCCTTACAAACAATCCCCATCACTTGGCCTTTTGCGGTCTAGGGGCTCGATATGGTCGGACCCCTTAAAGGAGGAAGCCATAAGAGAAAGTATCTGCTGGTCATGGTGGATAAATTCACTAAGTGGATAGAGGCCAAACCAGTCAAAACGGCCGAGGCGGGGCCGGTAATAGATTTCATATCCGGCATGGTACACCATTATGGTGTTCCACACAGCATCATCACCGATAATGGCTTTAATTTCATAGCCGATGAAGTGAAAACTTGGTGTGCTAATCTGGGCATTAAGCTCGATTACGCCTCTGTCTATCACCCGCAGACAAACGGTCAAGTCGAACGGGATAATGGTCTTATTACGAGCGGCATCAAACCTAGACTAGTGTGGTCTTTGAAAGAATCAGACAAGCACTGGGTGGAGGAACTTGACTCCGTACTCTGGGGGCTGCGGACCACGCCCAACCGCACTACTGGATATACACCTTTCTTCATGGTGTACGGTGCGGAAGCAGTGTTACGCTGCGACATTATTCATGACTCACCTTGAGTGCGCATGTACGAAGAGAGAGAGGCTGAGCTTGATCGGAAGGACAACTTAGATTCCCTGGATGAGGAGTGCTACGTCGGAAAAGCCCGTTCCGCATTTTATCAATAGCAGGCTCGCAGGTATCAAAGTAGAGAAGTGCGGGCCAAGACTTATAACATTGGTGAACTCGTTCTACGCCTGCCGGAGAAGAAAAAGGACAAACTCAAGCCCAAGTGGGAGGGTCCCTTCATCATTGACGAACTTCTCACCGGAGGAGCGTACCGCCTACGTGATGCGTGAGACAATCACTTGGAGCCGAACCCTTGGAATGCGGCCAGACTCTGACGATTCTATGCCTAGCGCCGAACTCTGTGTTCGTCTCCTTCCTCCTATTATTAACGTTATTTTGTTTCTCTCTTTTCGTTTTTTATCTCTTTTCATTTTGCTCTTTAGCCCTACGGCTTTAGTACGGCTAAACCGTGCTCTCGTGATGCATACTTCTCCAAATATGTACATCCATTATACCTGGGGGCTTCTTGTACAGAAGCTTGCTATTATTCTTTGAGCATCAAGCTCACCACATATGCGTTCTTCCCATATGTACCTTTTCTTCACCATTATATGCATCGATATGACTTAAGTTTTGGCCAAGCTAGGTTGCCTGGCTCCTATGCTTATGCCCTACGTTCCTGTTAGTTCGGCTAGGGCATAAAGGGAGCACCTCTACGATTGTTACTGCCGGGTCATCCGGATGTGTACCTCAAACTGGGTGAAGCTGAAAGCTAGCGTTCTTAAGGGAATATTCGGTCGGTGAACTAAAGACGTTTCCGCATTCACTCCATTGTGAAACCCCAAAAGTTACTTACTCTATGATTTTTTCAATCACAATTCGGACATGCACATTAAACGCATGCACACCCAGGGAAAGGAACCCTTAACGGAACTATTCTCCCAGAAGATGTTTCTTACATAATGTAATATAACATAACTAGCCGGATACACATTGTCTGTTCAAGCAACTATGACCCCTACGCCTAGTTCCCATGCATACCCCGGTATATTCTACCGCTAGGGTATTCGGAAATACTCTGCACCTTCGGGTCCAGAGGTCGAAGCAAAAAGGTCGGCCATGAAAATTGTTTTTATAATCCAGCTAGAATCACATATGTCAGGGAAAGTACATAGTCACTACGACTCGAAAATTTCCTCCTCTATGCCGTCTAGCAGGCGGTCTAATTTACAATCCTGCTGGGAATATCTGGCGGCTACTTCTACTTCTTAATATACTAAACTAACGGCAATTTCTTCCCCATTTGACCCTAGCGGTCTGACCTGGGCCATGTGATTTGGATCCAGCTTGGTATACCGCATTTTTACCATGGCCCAGGCCTCTCACGCACCCTCTCGGTAGGCCGATATCTTCCATAGCCGGATACGCTGCCGTGCTCACTTGAACAGATCTACAAGCTTCTCCATACTCCCTGGAGGGGAGGCAGATGGCCATAAGGCCTTGGCTACACTCCGCATTGCCTGCCGAGCTTGCTCGTGTAACTGCGACAGCCCTTGGAGAAGATCACTTGATGATCCGGACACATCCTCTTCGGGACGGCCCGTCAATATACCTGCAATCACAGCTATATCAGCTAATTGTACCCCCAAACTGTTATAAGATAAATTCGGCCACATACTGAATATGCCGCCTTGCATCTTTTTGTTCTCCTTCACGGAGTTGGCTAGCTGGGCTCGCACATCTTTCAATTCTTCGCCCATTTTGGTGTTTGATTCTTAGAGTTTGTTTTTCTCCTCTCTGACTCGGGTCAGAACGCGCTCGCGTGCAGCATGTTGTCTCTTCGCCTCTTTTTGCTCGTTTGAGCGGCCTTCAGTTCCTCTCCGAGTTGGCCCGATGACCCTGTTATGAGACAAGCAGCAGTTGCAATACAGCTGGCATGTAATTTTTTGTTTCTAGATGGAGGGGAATATTACCAAAGGACGCCTTCTTGAACTTTTCCAGTTCGGTGGTAGCAGTAGTTAGTTGTGTTCGGCACTGCTCCAGCTCTTGGCTAGCAGCTCGTTCTTCTCCATAAGAACCTGGTTATACAATGATCCTTAAAACATTTGTCCCAACTACTTCAAGTCTCGGGGGCTACGGGCACATGGTTACCAAATTTGGACTAGGTAAACTTACCTGCACATCTTTCAAATGTTGCTCGGTGGCTCGGTTAAGCCCATCTCGAGCAGCTCGGATGTATGCATCAGCCGAGTTGAAGGCACCGAACGCCTCTTTCGAGAAGCAGGGATTTCGTAAAATGGCCCTCCGGCGCCGGTGATTCATGGCGCTCTCCACTTCCGAATTGGTGACGGACATATTATCCGAACCCTCGGTAGAAGGACAGTTCGGCGTTGTTCCCATATCGGGCCCCATCTCTTTGGCTGGGACCGAATCCTGGTGATCAGGAGTACGACTGGTCGGGTCCCCAGACATAGTCCGTCGAACCTTTTCCCTGATACAAAATGAATATATAGTCACAGTTGGACGCGACTGCTAAAAAGAGGATAGTTGTGAACCCATACCTCTTCAAGGAAGGACCGACCGTATCTCTGTTTCCCTTCCTCTTCGAAGGCCTGCCCGATGTGGGAGCCACTCTCTCTGGAGATGCCCCTGGGGCAGCACGACGCACCGAACGCCTCCCCTTCTGAGCACAGGATGGTGCGGTGAGTGAGGAAGAATGAGAAAACCCTCTCGGACAAAGTGTCTCATGATTACTTACGTACGAAACAGGAAGGAGGCCGGGGTAATCGGTGATGATGGGTACATCCGTGCCGTCATAACTCGTCTGATAGAAAACTCCGTATTTGAGCTCCATCCATATGTCCGGATCTTCCTCATATCCGGGTCAAGATCCCAATTGTGATTTTCTGGCTGAGGGGCAGGGTCGTGGATCCCCTCGACAGCCTTTCACCATTCCTGTCATGAATAAATAAAATATCGCCCTTAAAAAATAATTCAAGGAGAGGGGTCCAATAGTGGAGTTAGAGCTTACCCAGCTAGGCGAATTGTACATGGAAAACCCGTCTTGATTTTGGGGATGGGTGAACTCCTCCTGCTCCCCTTTATACAGTTCGGCCAATATTTTGGCCAGAGCGGCGGGAGTCTTCAGGCCCTTCCGACCGTAGCGGGAGGCGTCGTCTTCCCCATTGAAATGCCACATGGGTAGCCCTGTATATTGGAGTGGTTGGACCCCCTGTGTTATGGAGACCGCCATTACCTCGACTATTGACAATCCAGACTGGGCGAGCATCTTAATCTTTCTCAGCAGTAGACTGATCTCTGCGCTATCCTCTTCTTCGAGGCTCCGAGGATGCCAACTATGGAGTTTCTCCAACGGAGCACTTGAAAATTCGGGGAGGCCCATCCAGACTGGGTCGGGAAATGCGACGTCGTCAATATAAAACCATTCAGAGGTCCACTCTTCAGAAGCTTTCTTCAGTGTGCCGGATAGGTATCCGGTCTCAGCAATGCACCATATTTTGGTCCCGCCCACTCCAAATATTGATCCCTTGTGGTTGCGCGGGACAAGACAAAACAACCTTCTCCATTGATCAAAATGGGCCTCACAACCCAGGAACGATTTGCATAAAGCGACATAGCCCGCAATATGCAAGATGGAGGCTGGCGTAAAATTGTGTAGCTGGAGGCCATAATACTCCAGAAGCCCTCGGAGGAATGGGTGAATTGGAAATCCCACGCCCCTCAGAAGATAGGGGACGAAGCACACTCGTTCCCCCGTGGAAGGATTGGGGAAATCCTCCGCCTGGGTTTTTCCATTGAAGGAAGCCAACTCTGCTCGAACAGGGACCAGATCCGCAGGGTGGAGAAATCCCTGCGTTTGCAACTTCGCCAATCGACTATGGGACATGGAGCACCTCTCCCACTCACCTTTCTCCGGGTTCGAATGGGAGGAGGAGCTGGGAATGCTGGCCATGTTGGAATGGTCTTTCCTGGCAGTCTCTGAGGATTTTCTCCGTATGGTGTCGAATGGATCTGTGACCCAATCTCTTTAAATAGACGCTCTTTCTTGCATGGCCAGGGTGTTATTTGCAAAAGGATACCCAGACTGTCTGCATTCACCCGACGCGTGGCAGCTGAAGTCATTGATGCACAGAAGCCGAGGGGCGCGGCCTGGAATTAAAAACCGAATACGTTACTTGGAAGTCGTCGGAGGAGGAACCTGCCTTGCAATGCCGAAGACAATCTGCGCGTCGAACACCTCGTCATTGTAACCTGGTTCGGGGGCTACTGAGGGAGTCCTGGACTAAGGGGTCCTCGGGCCTCCGGCCTATTAGTCATGGGCCGTACTGATGGGCTCTGATGATACAAAGACTGAAGACTACGCCCGTGTCCGGATGGGACTCTCATTGGCGTGGAAGGCAAGCTTGGCGACTAAATATGTAGATTCCTTTCTTTGTAACCGACCTTGTGTAACCCTAGATCCTCCCGGTGTCTATATAAACTGGAGGACTTAGTCGATAGGAAGAGATACATGATCATAGCCATACAAGCTAGACCTCTAGGGTTTAGCCATTACGATCTCGTGGTAGATCAACTCTTGTAATACTCATATTCATCAAGATCAATCAAGCATGACGTAGGGTATTACCTCCATAGAGAGGGCCCGAACCTGGGTAAAACATTATGTCCCCTGTATCCTGTTACCATCGACCTTAGATGCATGGTTCGGGATCCCCTACCTGAGATCCGCCGGTTTTTGATAGCGACAGCATGGCTCCCTCGACGGCCTAGTACGGCCCATCTGCAAGACAACCAAGACAAAGACCCTCGCGAGGGCCCTGGCCTCGCAAGGCAGACAACACCAAGACCTCTAGAGGGAGCGGCCTCTGAGGGAGTCCTGGACTAAGGGGTCCTCGGGCATCCGACCTGTTGGACGTGGGCCAGACTGATGGGCTATGAAGATACAAGAGCCGAAGACTTTCACTCATGTCCGGATGGGACTCTCCTTGGAATGGATGGAAAGGTTGGAGTTCGGATATGAAGATTCCTTTCTCTGTAACCGACTTTGTATAACCCTAGTCTCTTCTGGTGTCTATATAAACCAGAGGGTTTTAGTACTTAGGACAATCACAATCAGATAGTCTAGACTTATAGGATTTTAGCCATTACGATCTCGTGGTAGATCAACTATTGTAACCCCCATACTCATCAATATTAATCTAGCAGGACGAAGGGTTTTACCACCATCGAGAGGGCCCGAACCTAGGTACACATTGTGTTCCATGTCTCCTATTACCATCAACCTTAGATGCACAGTTCGGGACCCCCTACCCGAGATCCGCCGATTTTGACACCGACATTGGTGCTTTCATTGAGAGTTCTGCTATGTCGTCGTCAGGAGGTTCGATGGCCCCGTGAATTGTCTACAACAATGTTAGCCAGGGAGAAACCTTCCTCCCCGGACAGATCTTCGTATTCGGCGGATTCGCACTATGGGCCAACTCGGGGGCCATCTAGAGCAGATCAATAGCTATGCTTCTAGCCGTCAGGCCAGATTTGGAAGCTTGAACTACGTCGCGGATATCTGCGGAGACTTGATCTTCGACGGATTCAAGACCATGGTAGTCGCTCCCTACCGCCATGATGAACATGACTTCAATCTGTCATCAGACCATGCCCATGGGATAGCGCCTGTAACTGCTCCGGCCCTGGATCCGGAGCAGATTGCACCATCCGAGGACGGGAGGCTCAACCCTGCCACGAAAATCGCAGACTCAACAGCGTCAAAGCCGCACACCGACCCAAACTCGAGTGGGATCCGTGTCACCGGAACCCCGGACCCATTTCCGGCTATAAGTTCCGAACCATGTGCGTCCGCGCATGACGAGCTCGATTAGGCATCGATCATCGAATTCAGCTCTGCGGACATCTTTCAGCACTCACCTTTAGGCGACATGCTAAACTCATTAAAAACACTCTCCTTAGTGGGGGACTCTCAGCCGAATTATATCTGGTTTGAACTAGAGGCTGACGACGGAGAATTCCGCTTCCCACCCCCACCCACTTAATAGCCACTGTCGAAGACTTAACCGACATGCTCCATTACGGCTCCGAAGACATCGACGGTATGGACGACGATGCTGGAGAGGAGCAGGCCAAAAACCCACCATTCACCGGACGATGGACGGCCACCTCCTCATACGATGTATACATGGTAGATGCACCAAAAGAGAATAGGGGCGATGACAAGGAAGATCCAGTTGAGGATAAACCTCCTGAGATATAACCAAAACGCCAGCGTCAGTGGCGCCGCTCTAAATCATGCCGCAGCAAAGACACCAACACCGGCACAGGAGAAGATAACACTCTGGACGGTGCCAAAGACAATGAAGACCCCGTTGAGGCAACTTCCGAACAAGATGAACGGGAAGATGGGCGAGTCAGCCCTGATGAACAGGCCGTGCACGAAGACTCGGAGGACAACAATTATCTTCCACTCTCCAAGGATGAGGTGAGCCTCGGCAACAAGGATTTTATCATGCCTGAGGAACCTCTCGAGCAGGAGCGCTTCAAGCTCCGGCTAATAGCCACTGCAAGGAGCCTGAAAAAGAAGCAGCAATAGCTTCAAGCTAATCAAGATCTGCTCAATGACAGATGGACTAACGTCCTGGAAGCCGAGGAGTACGGCCTCAAGAGACCACTCAAAAGTTACCCGAAGCGCAAATTACTACCTCAATTCAATGACGAGGTGTTGGAGCCCGTGCCATCAGCGCACAATGCAGCTGACCGACCACCATGTGGTTGGGACAAAGCGGCAACCCAAGCTGAACACTAGCCTGTACCACCTCGCCGTAAAGGCAGAGACAATACTGCTCAGGGATACACATATGATCTCCAGCAGGGCCTGAAGAATAAAGCAGGTCTGGCCAGATCGATCTATGGATCACGGGGGCGTGCCCCGATGCACGACGATGGCTATCGAGCCAAACATGGCAAGCATAGCTACGTCCAAGTTGAAAATCAAAGACGGACTCCATCCGAAATACGTCGTGACCTGGCCCAATACAGAGGCGCCGCACACCCCCTCTGCTTCACTGATGAAGTAATGGAACATGAATTCCCAGAAGGGTTGAAACCCGTGAATATCGAATCATATGATGGAACCACAGATCCCACGGTATGGATTGAAGACTTTATCCTCCATCTTCACATGGCGTGCGGCGATGATCTTCATGCCATCAAATACCTCCCCCTAAAACTCAAGGGGCCAACCCGACACTGGCTGAACAGCTTGCCTGAAAAAATCCATTGGCAGCTGGGAGGACTTGGAAGAAGCCTTCCTTAACAACTTCCAAGGTACATATGTTTGACCTCCGGATGCCGACGACTTAAGTCACATAATCCAACAGCCCGGAGAGTCAGCTAGGAAATTCTAGACTAGATTCCTAACCAAAAAGAACCAGATCGTCAACTGTCGGGATGCCGAAGCCCTAGCGGCATTTAAACATAGCATCTGGGACGAATGGCTCACCCGACACCTCGGGCAGGAAAAGCCGAAGTCCATGGAAGCCCTCATGGCACTCATGACCCGCTTTTGCGCGAGCAAAGATAGCCGGCTGGCCTGTAGCAATAACAACACAAGTGAACCTGGCACTTTGGAAGCCAGAAATAGCAACGGCAAGCCCCGACGCAACAGACACAAGCGTTGAAGCAACGGTGATCATACCGATGACACGTCGGTCAATGCCGGATTTAGTGGCTCTGTGACGCCCGGATAATCAAGCTACAGTAACCTCTGCTAATGATGCCACGTCACCACTCTTACTGTTGTAAATCTCACGATGGTTCAATCCCGTTCGAATTCAAAAATTCAAAATCAGGTCAAACGGTAAAGTTTTCAAACATTAAAATTAAAATGTTCTAGAAGTGGCAAATAATGCTTAGGTAATTATGGTGGAGGATCACATTTTTATAAAATAATTAAAAGCACTGAACTAAATAAAACAGTGGCTTATACAAATAATTAGATGCATTTTATAATATTAAAACATTAAACTATTTTATTAGGTATGAGAAATTAATGTGGCAATAGAGTATTTATAAATACTAATTTAGGGGCTAGTGGTATATTTTAAAAAACAAAAAAATAAATAAAACAAAAGAAACTACAAAAAACAGAAACAAACAAAAAAAAAAGGGGAAAGAGAGAAAGGCCCCCACTGGGCTTCGGCCCAGCAGGCCGGCCCACTCGGCCACAGGCCCAGGCCGCCCCCCCACTACCCCCTCCTTATCCACTCCCCCTGTAACCCTAACCCTCACCCGATCCCCACTCCCCCCCACTCTCCCCTCA
>NC_041388.1:238765971-238773894 GCF_002162155.2 Triticum dicoccoides
TCGCCCCAGACGCCGCCACCGGTTTCCGTCGCCACCACGCCGGCGCCCCCAATCCGCCTGGACCGCGCCTTCGCCGGGCCTCCCTCACCGGACGCCGCCACCTCGCCGTCCTCCTCCACTCCGTCGCTCGTCCACGACATCCCCCTCGACCCCCGCTGCCATTTCCCCTACGGTCCCAGTGAGCATGCGCCTGGTTTCCTCCCTCTCCCTCGCCGCTCGCGCTCGTCGCCACAAGCCCCCGCGCGCGCTCACCGCATTGGCCGCGCGCCCCGGCCGAACCGCCTGCGCCACTGCCTTCCCTCTCCCCGGACTCTGCTGCCGCGCCCGCTGTCACATCCCCTCGCCCGAGCTCACACGCGCCGCCCCCGCCGCGGCCCCTGCGGGCCGTGCTCGGCCATCACCGCAGGCGCATCGCCCTCCCCCACCCCGCGCGTGTATGCTACTGCGGTGCTGCCGCGCTCGCTCGCCTCTGACCTCGCCTTGCCTCGCCTCCGGCCGGCGCTTGACCGCACCCCCCGCGCCGCTCGCGCAAGTCCCGCTTGCACGCCTCCTCCCGCGTCCGTCGTCGACGCTCGCCTTAGCTCCGCTCCGGCGCCGATCGCCGCATGTCCTCCCCATCCCTTCACTCGTCGGTGGCTGCTGCTGCCCGCCTCCACTCGTCGCCGGCTGCGGCGCCACACTACTGCCCCGGATGCCTCCCCTGTCGGGCGCCCGGCGCCCGTCGCCCGGGCTCGCCCCATCGGGCGCCCGTGCCCGTAACCCGTGTGCCCGCCCTGCATAGGCCCCCTGGGCCACTGACACGGGGGCCCCATAGCCCCTAGAACGTTTTAAAAAAAGAAGAAATAAAAAAATAATAAAATTAATTAATTAATTAATTAATTAATTAATTAAGCTAATTAATCCTAGTTAATTAATCTAACTAATCTGTTAGTTAATTAAACAGTAGTTTGTTTAGCCTAATCTCTAATTAACCTAAACAGTGTATGACAGGTGGGTCCCACTGGACCCACTGGTCAGGTTGACCAAGTCAACTCTGTTGACTGCTGATGTCAGCATGACATGATACTGATGTCATTAATCTATTTTTCGAATTAATTTAAATAATTAATTAAATTCCAGAAATTAATAAAATCTTTAGAAAATCATATCTTTTAATCCGTAGCTCGGATTAAAATATTTTCAACATGAAAGTTGCTCAGAACGACGAGACGAGTCTGGATACGCAACCCGTTCGTCCGTCACACACCCCTAACATATCAAACTCGCAACCTTTCCCCCTCCGGCTCCTCTGCCCGAAAACGCGAAACACCGGGAATACTTTCCCGGATGTTTCCCCCCTTTCACCGTTACCACCTAGTACCGTGTTAGGTCACTCTAGACCGCGTATTGCCACGTTTCACTTTGTGATGCTTTGATTGCTCTGTTATTTATTGTGTTCCCCCTCCGTTACTTCTTTCCGGTAGACCCCGAGGCTGCCGGCGACCCCCAGTTCGACTACGGAGTTGACGACCCCTCTCTCTTGCCAGAGCAACCAGGCAAGCCCCCCCTTTGATCACCAAATATCGCCTACTCTTCTCTATACTGCTTGCATTAGAGTAGTGTAGCATGTCACTGCTTCCCGTTAATCCTATCCTGATGCATAGCCTGTTCTTGCTACTACTGTTGTTACCTTTACCTGCAATCCTAATGCTTAGTATAGGATGCTAGTTTATCATCAGTGGCCCTACATTCCTGTCCGTCTGCCTTGCTATACTATCGGGCCGTGATCACTCGGGAGGTGACCACGGGTATATTCTATATACTTTATACATCATACATGTGGTGATTAAAGATGGGTCGGCTCGTAGGAGCACCCGCGAGTGGATCTTTGAGGCGGAGCGACAGGGCAGGTTCAGACCACCTAGGAGAGAGGTGGGCCTGGCCCTGGTCGGCGTTCGTGGATACTTAACACGCTTAACGAGATCTGGGTATTTGATCTGAGTCTGGCCATTTGGTCTATACGCACTAACCATCTACGTGGGAGTAGTTATGGGTATCCCGGCGTCGTGGTATCAGCCGAAGCCTTCGTGACGTCAGCGACTGAGTGGCGCGCGCCGGATTGGAACGTAAGCCTGCTCTTGTATTAAGGGGGCTAGTTCTGCTTCCGGCCGCGTTCGCAACGTGCAGGTGTGCTAAGGGCGATGGGCCCAGACCCCTGTGCGCTTAGGTTTAGACCGGCGTGCTGACCTCTCTGTTGTGCCTAGGTGGGGCTGCGACGTGTTGATCTTCCGAGGCCGGGCATGACCCAGGAAAGTGTGTCCGGCCAAATGGGATCGAGCATGTTGGGGTATGTGGTGCACCCCTGCAGGGAAGTTAATCTATTCAAATAGCCGTGATCTTCGGTAACAGGATGATTTGGAGTTGTACCTTGACCTTATGACAACTAGAACCGGATACTTAATAAAACACCCCCTTCCAAGTGCCAGATACAACCAGTGGTCGCTCTCTCACAGGGCGACGAGGGGAGGATCATCGGTTAGGGTTATGCTATGCGATGCTACTTGGAGGTCTTCAGTCTACTCTCTTCTACATGCTGCAAGACGGAGGCTGCCAGAAGCGTAGTCTTCGAAAGGACTAGTTATCCCCCTCTTATTCTGGCATTCTACAGTTCAGTCCACATATGATGCCTTTATTCCATTTGATACCCATGCATATGTAGTGTAGCTCCTTGCTTGCGAGTACTTTGGATGAGTACTCACGGTTGCTTTCTCCCCCTTTCTCCCCCTTTCCTTTCTTTCTGGTTGTCGCAACCAGATGCTGGAGTCCAGGAGCCAGACGCCACCATTGATGACGACTCCTAATACACCGGAGGTGCCTACTACTACGTGCTGCCCGCTGACGACGACCAAGAATAGTTAGGAGGATCCCAGGCAGGAGGCCTCCGCCTCTTTCGATCTGTATCCCAGTTTGTGCTAGCCTTCTTAAGGCAAACTTGTTTAACTTATGTCTGTACTCAGATATTGTTGCTTCCGCTGACTCGTCTATGATCGAGCTCTTGTATTCGAGCCTTCGAGGCCCCTGGCTTGTAATATGATGCTTGTATGACTTATTTTATTTGTAGAGTTGTGTTGTGATATCTTCCCGTGAGTCCCTGATCTTGATCGTACACGTTTGCGTGTATGATTAGTGTACGATTAAATCGGGGGCGTCACAAGTTGGTATCAGAGCTGACTGCCTGTAGGAATCCCCTTTCCAACCCCTTGGCCGAAGTTGAGTCTAGTCATTGCAAAACCTTTACTAACAGGGCTGTGTGGCCTGTGGGCCCACGTCGCCATTGGGTGGTATTAGGATCTTTTACTCCTCGATCTTTACGCCAGGATTCTGAACTCTCTTCTATTTGGGTTAAACGATTTTTACTAAAATCTAACTTTAGGTTCTCGAAAATGCTTTCTCCCGGAGATCCCCTTCAGTCCAGATGATCGCCGGCTGCACCAGAAGATTTCAGAGATACTCTCCGATATTCTCTCGAGACCTTGTGCCCGTTGCTTTTGCAATTCCCTTCCACAGAAATATCCGTATGGATAAATACTTACACCTGTCATGCTTACTTTTATTCCCAGTCGATCTTGTTATTACAAGATACCCCGAGAATATTTTGTGCCTACTGCCTTGGAGTTCTTTGCCACCTGAATACCCCTAAGAATAATTTCTCGCACTTTCTGAGTATCCGCTCATCCCCAGTTGTTCAGGTGTTTCACAAAAGTCTTTGAAATACTATTCAATCCTCCGAAAATCCTTAGCAACTAATGCTCTGCAAATACCTGTATGCTTACATTATGGATGCTCCCATATCACTAGCAATATTCACTAGTATCTTTTGACACCGTCATTTTGATCCTATTGATTCAACATGTGTGCGAATGCACACAATCATCTATCAACTCTTCTAATTTATCTTTTCGGCTCAGACATCCTTTTAAACATGAGCTGGTTCCTGACCAGTCGGATTACCAGCGATTGTACCCCTAAGTCTACGCAATTTATCCATCCTTAATCAGAGTGTTTGCTTCTGATCCCTTGATTGAGGGTCATAAATTTCCTTGCATTGAGCTTTGAATTAGTCAGTTGTTCCTATAATCTGATGCTTTGCATTCCTTCTTCCTCTGATTGGGAACCGATACTCACATCAGCCCTATTATGGACCGTCAGATACTTTTTTGGATTTTATCAGACATCGTCCTTCATATTCGATAATCTTCTGAGTCGTCCTCCGATACATAATGCCTTGGGTAAATTGTATCCTCTACTTTCTCAACCATGTGCTGCTTTCGAGCTTGTATGAATTATTCCTGGAGTTGTGGTATATGTTTCTAAGATGCCCCGATGGGTTGAACATATACCTTCCTTAATATGTGTGAACTCGAAAGTTTTCACGAGTCATACACTTCTGGTATTTTGCCAGATAAAATTTCAACACTACAACTTCCTCGAAAGTGAGAAGTGAGAAAGGGTATGCATTGGAGAAGTGGGAGTCGACCTTGAACTTTGTGTTCATGCCCATGGACACGATGTAGATCTTATCATTAAAGCTTATCTTAAATTAAATTATTCCTTTGGTATAAGTTCATCTTATATCCGGGATCTGGCCTTTTGCAATAGTATTTCCGACCATGTTCTCCTTTAAATACCATTCTCGGACAAGTTGACGTAATTATCTTCTACAGATCATTGCACCCGACCAACCTTTACTTTGATCTACTGTCGTGTATTACACTCTGGTATCTCAAGAATATCATAGAACTGCATAACTTCTTATGGGTTCTTCATCAACTATTATTTCTCACCGACTCCAATTTTCCCGGGTTCTAGGTTGTCATCAACCGAGGACACCAATAAGTGAATCGATTCCGCACTCTGGTTCAATAACTCTTAAATAATTGTTGTTGCTTACGAGTTAATAATCACTTAAGTCATTCCTAGCCTGATCGGCTATATCATCATGGTGCTAAATTTTAACTGTGCTACTTGGCCCTTCTTCACGGAGCACAATTCTTGACGATGAGCTAAGCTTACGTCGATTTTCCTCATCATATCATTTCGCCTTGAACCGCAAGCTTGATTTCGAGTTTGTGTCGTAACCATGGTTCCAATAACCTTCCATTTATCATTCGTTTGACTAGATGTCATCACCGATTGATTACATCTTCATGAAATCTCTCGACAAATGTGTCGTGATCATCATCAGCATTCCGAGCTCTTCCAAGATACCAATTGAGTTCATGATGATAAATACCATCCTTGCCCTCGATGATTTGTGTTACCATCGACCACTTTATTGACTCCCCTCCAGAACAAACTTGTTTGTGTTTTGTGTTATACCTTGAGTTCCTTGCTATCCCGCATTGTTCTTCTTTACCTTGGAGTATTACCATCTTTAATGTCAAGAAAGTCGTGAGGATTTCATCACCTCTTAAGGATTCTTGATACAGGTAATACTTCTCACCATCACCTTTCTTTCTTGGTCCCCGTGTTGGTTCTAGCCGGGATTCCAACAAGTGAACGGTACTGCGTGGATTTTGTACTTCTAACAACCCTATTGCTTTGAAGTTGGTGCTCGATAGTTCGTTCTTAGACTATTGGTTGTTGAACCACCATTTTAACGTTGATCATGCTACCTAAGCCCATCTTTCGGGTGCACCTTTCAATCAATGTTCAATTGTGTATGCTTTCCTCGAGCATACATCATTATATTATATCATTTGATCTGACAAATGTTATCTCCTTGTTCACATAATTGTGGAAACCCATCCTTTCGAAATCTCGATGAATTGTCACTGAGTTCACCAACTACCTCCTTATTCCTTCATTGGTTTAATGATGAGCTCTTGTTCTGGAACTCCCTTCCATAGTACATTTCCCGAGAATCTTACAATGTCTTCTCGTCAAATTGTGTTGCACCTATTCTTCTCAGGTATCCAAATGTCTGAGGTATCCTGACACCAACCAGATCTGAATCTCGGCCAGTTATGATGGTTGGAACATATTTCCAAGAGTTATAACATTGGTCTTTATATGACCCGGTAAGGTGATGTCATGCCTAGCACACCTGACCGGAGGACCTATTGTTATAGTTTCCTTTTGGCAAGGTTAGTCATTCTTCCGTGAGGAAATTGTAAGACTTATTCTATAAGTTGTTCCTGATGGATCCTTTTTGTCTCCAAAGTCTGATCTTCACCTGTTGACCATGTCAATGCTATCTCAAAGCATGTCTGTGGTACTCTGATTTTCAACAAGAACATTTGAAGCCTAATGCTAAATGTTACTTTCTCAATTATCCAAACACCGTTGTATGGGCAATGTCATGAAAATTCTCTCCCGTACCTAAAGAGTTTTCTACATTATATCCTATCATGGATATCATGCTCTACTTGTCCTTGGGAAGGATATACTTTCAAATGTGTGTTTAAACCGATTTTCCTTTCCATTGTTCTGTTTAATCTGATAATCATATTTTCCTTTCCATTGGTTGGTTTAACACGTCTTGTGATCTATATGATCTAAGCGGTAATATTCTCCTGCTTATGTAAACACCTCAGTGTACAATTCTGTCAGCAAGACCCTGTTACTATTGTTGATGACATTTCGGTAGCCACCGATGGACGAGAACCTTGCCTATTGGCTCGCCTCGTTCAACGAGCAGGAAAATGGTTCTCTTCGTCCCTCGCCCTTGGTACCGATGTTGTTGCTGACATAACCGACAGACTATCCTCTAACATGCCTTGCTTTCATGATCGTGCAATACGTCACCGCCCTTCCTGCTTCTAACCCACATGGTGGGCCCATAACCCACAGTTCCTCAGGATCGAAACCTGACTCTCCTGTACACCCCCTGTTCCCAAAGTTATTCCTCGCGCTTGGCTTCGTATTTAATTCACGGGCCACCTTCCTAATGCTCTATTCTGGTATCAGACGCAATACTTACTCTCGCTGCTCTGAAACCCTTTCTCACTCTGGTTCAGACTTCGAGCAACTATCTATCCACTTGGAACCTCTTATTGTACCTTTGTACCTTACTCTTGATGTATTCGATATGTTCAACTCGAGAGATAATCTTATGCTCATTCATGGGTTAACCCCCAGACTGTTTCCCTCATAAGCATTCTGTCATAGCCGAGCTGCCCCTTACCTATTCGTAAGTACGTTGGAGTTCCCGAGAAAAGAACGACATCACCATGATGGCCTGAAGCAGAGAAGCGAAGACAACAATGTAATGGATCGACCTCCTCGAGAAGAGCAACCAAGACCGAGAACACTCGCTAGAATTTCCTAACCAGAACCTTCCCCCTTACCCCTCTCTTAAATCTCGGGACGAGATTTCTTGTAGTGGAGGAGAATTGTGACGCCCGGATAATCAAGCTACAGTAACCTCTCCTAATGATGCCACGTCACCACTCTTACTGTTGTAAATCTCACGATGGTTCAATCCCGTTCGAATTCAAAAATTCAAAATCAGGTCAAATGGTAAAGTTTTCAAACATTAAAATTAAAATGTTCTAGAAGTGGCAAATAATGCTTAGGTAATTATGGTGGAGGATCACATTTTTATAAAATAATTAAAAGCACTGAACTAAATAAAACAGTGGCTTATACAAAAAATTAGATGCATTTTATAATATTAAAACATTAAACTATTTTATTAGGTATGAGAAATTAATGTGGCAATAGAGTATTTATAAATACTAATTTAGGGGCTAGTGGTATATTTTATAAAACAAAAAAATAAATAAAACAAAAGAAACTACAAAAAACAGAAACAAAAATAAGGGGAAAGAGAGAAAGGCCCCCACTGGGCTTCGGCCCAGCAGGCCGGCCCACTCGGCCACAGGCCCAGGCCGCCCCCCACTACCCCCTCCTTATCCACTCCCCCTGTAACCCTAACCCTCA
>NC_041388.1:238774890-238832077 GCF_002162155.2 Triticum dicoccoides
TGTATGCTACTGCGCTGCTGCCGCGCTCGCTCGCCTCTGACCTCGCCTTGCCTCGCCTCCGGCCGGCGCTTGACCGCACCCCCCGCACCGCTCGCGCAAGTCCCGCTCGCACGCCTCCTCCCGCGTCCGTCGTCGATGCTCGCCTTAGCTCCGCTCCGGCGCCGATCGCCGCACGTCCTCCCCATCCCTTCACTCGTCGGTGGCTGCTGCTGCCCGCCTCCACTCGTCGGCGGCTGCGGCGCCACACTGCTGCCCCGGATGCCTCCCTTGTCGTGCGCCCGGCGCCCGTCGCCCGGGCTCGCCCCATCGGGCGCCCGTGCCCGTAACCCGTGTGCCCGCCCTGCATAGGCCCCCTGGGCCACTGACACGGGGGCCCCATAGCCCCTAGAACGTTTAAAAAAGAAGAAGAAATAAAAAAAATAAACTTAATTAATTAATTAAATAAATAAATTAAGCTAATTAATCCTAGTTAATTAATCTAACTAATCTGTTAGTTAATTAAACAGTAGTTTGTTTAGCCTAATCTCTAATTAACCTAAACAGTGTATGACAGGTGGGTCCCACTGGACCCACTGGTCAGGTTGACCAAGTCAACTCTGTTGACTGCTGATGTCAGCATGACATCATGCTGATGTCATTAATCTATTTTTCGAATTAATTTAAATAATTAATTAAATTCCAGAAATTAATAAAATCTTTAGAAAATCATATCTTTTAATCCGTAGCTCGGATTAAAATATTTTCAACATGAAAGTTGCTCAGAACGACGAGACGAGTCTGGATACGCTACCCGTTCGTCCGTCACACACCCCTAACATATCAAACTCGCAACCTTTCCCCCTCCGGCTCCTCTGCCCGAAAATGCGAAACACCGGGAATACTTTCCCGGATGTTTCCCCCCTTTCACCGTTACCACCTAGTACCGTGTTAGGTCACTCTAGACCGCGTATTGCCACGTTTCGCTTTGTGATGCTTTGATTTCTCTGTTATTTATTGTGTTCCCCCTCCGTTACTTCTTTCCGATAGACCCCGAGGCTGCCGGCGACCCCCCAGTTCGACTACGGAGTTGACGACCCCTCTCTCTTGCCAGAGCAACCAGGCAAGCCCCCCCTTTGATCACCAGATATCGCCTACTCTTCTCTATACTGCTTGCATTAGAGTAGTGTAGCATGTCACTACTTCTCGTTAATCCTATCCTGATGCATAGCCTGTTCTTGCTACTACTGTTGTTACCTTTACCTGCAATCCTAATGCTTAGTATAGGATGCTAGTTTATCATCAGTGGCCCTACATTCCTGTTCGTCTGCCTTGCTATACTATCGGGCCGTGATCACTCGGGAGGTGACCACGGCTATATTCTATATACTTTATACATCATACATGTGGTGATTAAAGATGGGTCGGCTCGTAGGAGCACCCGCGAGTGGATCTTTGAGGCGGAGCGACAGGGCAGGTTCAGACCACCTAGGAGAGAGGTGGGCCTGGCCCTGGTCGGCGTTCGCGGATACTTAACACGCTTAACGAGATCTGGGTATTTGATCTGAGTCTGGCCATTTGGTCTATACGCACTAACCATCTACGTGGGAGTAGTTATGGGTATCCCGGCGTCGTGGTATCAGCCGAAGCCTTCGTGACGTCAGCGACTGAGTGGCGCGCGCCGGATTGGAACGTAAGCCTGCTCTTGTATTAAGGGGGCTAGTTCTGCTTCCGGCCGCGTTCGCAACGTGCAGGTGTGCTAAGGGCGATGGGCCCAGACCCCTGTGTGCTTAGGTTTAGACCGGCGTGCTGACCTCTCTGTTGTGCCTAGGTGGGGTTGCGACGTGTTGATCTTCCGAGGCCGGGCATGACCCAGGAAAGTGTGTCCGGCCAAATGGGATCGAGCGTGTTGGGGTATGTGGTGCACCCCTGCAGGGAAGTTAATCTATTCGAATAGCCGTGATCTTCGGTAACAGGACGATTTGGAGTTGTACCTTGACCTTATGACAACTAGAACCGGATACTTAATAAAACACCCCCTTCCAAGTGCCAGATACAACCGGTGGTCGCTCTCTCACAGGGCGACGAGGGGAGGATCATCGGTTAGGGTTATGCTATGCGATGCTACTTGGAGGTCTTCAGTCTACTCTCTTCTACATGCTGCAAGACGGAGGCTGCCAGAAGCGTAGTCTTCGAAAGGACTAGCTATCCCCCTCTTATTCTGGCATTCTGCAGTTCAGTCCACATATGATACCTTTATTCCATTTGATACCCATGTATATGTAGTGTAGCTCCTTGCTTGCGAGTACTTTGGATGAGTACTCACGGTTGCTTTCTCCCCCTTTCTCCCCCTTTCCTTTCTTTCTGGTTGTCGCAACCAGATGCTGGAGTCCAGGAGCCAGACGCCACCGTTGATGACGACTCCTACTACATCGGAGGTGCCTACTACTACGTGCTGCCCGCTGACGACGACCAGGAATAGTTAGGAGGATCCCAGGCAGGAGGCCTCCGCCTCTTTCGATCTGTATCCCAGTTTGTGCTAGCCTTCTTAAGGCAAACTTGTTTAACTTATGTCTGTACTCAGATATTGTTGCTTCCGCTGACTCGTCTATGATCGAGCTCTTGTATTCGAGCCTTTGAGGCCCCTGGCTTGTAATATGATGCTTGTATGACTTATTTTATTTGTAGAGTTGTGTTGTGATATCTTCCCGTGAGTCCCTGATCTTGATCGTACACATTTGCGTGTATGATTAGTGTACGATTAAATCGGGGCGTCATAGGCTCCAAGTCCGGACAGCGGAACAAGCCATATAAAAGAAATAATCAAGGCCCTTCCAGCCTGGACCGCATACTCGATCTCCCATGTCAGATCCATGGCACCCCTAATAAACCAGCCAATCATACCAACAGGAGTTGTTGGGTGTTCAAACAGGCCGGCAAATTAAATGCCGGAGACAAGGATAAGGGGTCGCAAAGCGAGAACAACGACGAGGAGCCCCGTCCACCGAACACAGGGGTAGAGAAGAAGTTTCCTCATCAAATCAAAACGGTGAACATGATATATGCCACCCATATCCCCAAGAGGGAGCAAACGCGCGCTCAGAGATGTCTATGCGATAGAGCCAGTCACCCAAAAATTCAAGCCAAGGTCATCATGCCCGGTCACTTTTGATCGTAGGGATCATTCGAGCAGTATCCGTCATGGCGGGTCAGCCGCACTGGTCCTCGACCCGATAATTGATGGATTTAACCTCACATGAGTCCTCATGGACGGCGGTAGCAGCCTCAACCTGCTTTACTAGGATACAATGCGCAAAATGGGCATCGATCCATCAAGGATCAAGCCCACCAAAACTACCTTTAAAGGAGTTATACCAGGTGTAGAGGCCCCCTGCTCGAGCTCAATCACATTGGAGGTCGTCTTCGGATCTCCAGACAACTTCCGAAGTGAGGAGTTGCTCTTTGATATCGTCCCCTTCCGGAGTGGCTATCACACACTGCTCGGACGAACTGCGTTTTCCTGATTCAATGCGGTGCCGCACTATGCTTATCTCAAGCTCAAGATGCCCGGACCACGCTTTGTCATAACTGTCAATGGAAAGACGGAGCGCTCCCTCCATACCGAGGAGCATACCGCTGCCCTGGCAGCAGATGTACAGAGCAGCCTTCACAAGCATAACCTTAATTCGGCGGCCATGCTCCCGGACACTGTCAAACAAGTCCGGACTACTCTGCAGTAGGACAGTCCAGCTCGTCAGGAGCTCGATTAGCAATTCGACCTCCGTCTCAGCCCCGACCAAGTGGCGGCATACGTTCTGCGTGTCAATAACTATGCACTAAAAATACCATGGGTGGAGACGGAGGCATAACCATACTGTGATCCACAATACGGCTCGACCTTCCCGAAACACAACTATGCTTACTTTTCCTTTTATCCCTTTTTTCAGGTTCCTTTTCACAGGCCCCTCCTGACGGTCGGATAAATTGGTCCTTTCGAAGGACGGACACACCAAGGTGACAAGTAGAACAGACGTATGGGGGAATCTCCAGACGTCCTTCTTGGCGATCATTCTACCTGTTTTCAGGACCCGTACGCAACTCCCCCTTGGTCTTGGCATGTTAAATAGCCACTATTGCTTATCACACTTTTTTTTCAAGTACGCTTTGATGTATTAATCAAAATTATAATGGAAACAGTTTGCGGCCCAACATATGTGGCACTAGCTTCTTCTTTTTTATTTTATTTTGCTATTTTTATTTTGCATCCGTACACCTTGGTACACCACAATTCGCCAGGGGCTTTATTGCGGCCCACACTATGGCAATAAGTCTGAACACTTTTACAATATAGTTTGGCACCCCGAATTTAGCATTATATGCATTGGCTCCAAATCATGTCTTGGTCAATAGTTGGGTTGCCCGGCTCCTGTGCTTACTATCTTATGTTCCGCTATATCAGCTAGGGTAGTAAAGGGAGAACTACTGTGATTGTGTCCTGGTTTTATCCGGATGAGCACCTAAGTAGAGAAGTCGAAAATTGTCTGTCATGATGCGGCATGAGCCGGTCAGCTCTTCAGAGGTTTCAAATCTTTAGCGATTTTACCCGTGTTATGCGACGAATCGGTTCTTATCCGATCAGGTGTTTACAGCACCCCAGTCTGGATACTAGGGGCTGCGCCTACATTTTCATTATCAAACTCCTATGGCTAAGTGAGGGTAATAAAGCCACATAGTCCGATTACCTGGTTCGTTGCGCTAAACACCTCCTTTAAGGACCAAACTCTTGGATAAAGAGTGTTTAGATTCATCCCGAACACCCCGTACTACCTACATGGGGGCTGAAGTTGCGATTGGCCAACTCTCAGACTTGATGAAACGGCCGCACAGGAGGCAAAACTTTAAATAAACAAACAGCAAAGCATTATAGCCTTGTTTTCATTATACGGGACGGGATTACATGAATGTATCCACTCAAAAATAATGTCCTTAGCACATTGCTTCGCCACAATGCGGGATCCCTTCAGAAAAGCTTCAAAATACCGCTCGGGCATGCAGTGCTCCTTGCCCGTGGGCGGTCCTTCGGTCGTGAGCTTGATGGCATCCATCTTCGCCCATTGTATCTTGACACGGACGAAGGCCATCCGCGCACCTTCTATGCGGACCGACCGCTTGATGGCGTCAAGCCGAGGGCAGGCATTCACTAGCCGCTTCACGAGGCCGAAGTAGCTGCCGGGTATAGCTTCTGCAGGCCACATCCGGATTATTAAATCCTTCATGGCCAGTTCGGCCACCCTATGCAGCTCGACCAACTGTTTCAGCTGGTCGCTAAAAGCCACCGGATGTTCTGGCGCAAGATATTGCAACCAGAATAGCTTCTCCGTTGAGCTTCCCTCTTCGGCTCGGAAGAATGCTCCAGCGTTAGAAACACTGCGGGCAGATCCGCAAATGCCCCTGGAGAACTCCAAATCCAGGTTAGCATGAGATATCTCTTCTTCACATAATTGCTCTGCATAATAAAACCCTTACCCGCCGCAACATTCTTGGCCTCCTGGATTTCCTGGAGGGCACCCTGGGCTTTGACACGGGCCTCTTGTGCACTTCAACGAGCCTGGGCAAGTTCGGACTCTTGGTCCACATTCTTGTGCTCCAAGGCCTCGCACTTCTTCACAGCATCCTGCAGCTCCTGCTAGACCTCGCCGACCCTGGCCTCATGCTTTTCGCGGGCGGCCTGCTCGTCTGCCGCTCTCTTCTGGGCTTCGGCCAGCACTGCTTGGAGGGTTTCCACCTCGGACACCGCCCCTACAAATTATCATACGGTCAACACAAGCAATTCATATCTTGCTATAATTGACTAGGTCGTTACATACCCTGCTTGTCCGCAAGCTGCCTTTTCGCATGACCGAGCTCTTCCTTGGTCTGCTCCAGCCTCTGCTTCAGTCAGGAGACTTCGACAGCATGAGAAGTCGTGGCTAGCAGTGACGCCTGCTTATTCACAAAGACATATATAATTAGTCTCCCGTGACAAACTATTTGATCCTTTGTTCAGCTTTTCTTTCCGAACACCGGACAGAGTCTCAGGGGCTACTGTCTATACTATAACTTTCTTTTCACATAAATGCAGCGCTTACCTCAAAGCCTATTAGAAGGCTCGCGCAGGCTTCGGTCAGTCCACTTTTCGCAGACTGAATCTTCTCAATCACCGCACCCGTAAGGGTACTGTGTTCCTCAACGATGGAAGCGCTTCACAGCGCTTCCAGTAGAGTATCCAGCGCCTCTGGTTGGACAGAGGTCACCGGCGGAATGGGCACACCTCCTTCTAATGAAGGAGGCTATTGGTCGGATTCCGGAGCCGTATAGGTCTCCGGGACCGTATTCGGCTGGGGGCCAAATTGGAGACGGCCCCCATCGCCAATCTCCACGGGGATTTGCTCCCCCATGTGTTCGGCGGCCGAGGTCTCGCCCTCAGGCGCCATCCTGACGGCCTCCTGCGTCTCTCCCTTTCCTGGGGTCCTTCGGGACAACACCTCGGTGTCGTCCATGGCCCTGGGAGATGAGGCCATCGGAGGGGACCCGCTGTCCATCACCTTCGGGTCTAGCAAGTTCCCCGAAGACGAGGATCGCTCAAGGGCGGAACGAGCCGGACTGCAAATACAAGATTTGACGTGTTAAAATTATGAGGTAAAAGAGGCGGATATATGAATGCATCAGGCTTTTCGGATACTCACGATTAGGCCAGGGGCTTATCTCGAGGGCGCCGTTCTGGGCTGTTATCGATGTCCCACGCGGAGCTATCCACGAGGGAAGCCTTTCCTTTCTTGGACGCCTCCGCTTCCAGCTTTCTGGAGGCTGCTCTCTTCCTTCCCCCCTCAGGGAGGGGGAAGTTGCGCTCTTCCTCCTCTTCCTCCTCCTCGTCGTCTTTAGCGGGGGAGTGAGTTTCGGCGTCTTCGGACGCCACGTCCGAAGTACCGTTGGGACGGAGGCCACATATGGCCCCCTTGTCCTTCTTCTTGGCCTTCTTCTCTGGCGCCTTGTAGGGCACCGGGACTAGCATTTTCGTCAGACACGGGATGGCTGGATTCTCGGGCAGCGGAACCGGACACTGAATCCGCTCCGCCTTCTTTGTCCAAGCCTGAAAGAACAAATGGGAAAGTTCAGACAGCCTCCTTGAATAAGCAAGTAAGGAATACACCTTGAAACAACGGAAAACTTACCGAACTGGCGGGATGAGCCAGGTCATGCCCACGATCCTCGGTGGTCTTCGGCCATGTCTCGTTGGCCTTGAAGAGCACCTTCCAGATATCTTCGTGTGTAGTTCCGAAGAACCATTGAAGGGTCTTGTGCTCGGCCGGATCGAACTTCCATAGGTGGCAAGCCCGGCTCTGGCATGGAAGGATCCGCCGGACTAGCATCACTTGAATCACATTTACAAGCTTGACATTCTTGTCCATCATGCTCCTGATGCGCGTCTGGAGCGCTGTCAGCTCGTCTGATGAAGACCAATCCAGACATTTCTCCTGCCAGGAGGTTAGCCGCATTGGGGCCCCAAATTTGAATTCGGGTGTTGCGGCCCATGTGGTGTCGCGGGGCTCTATGATGTAGAACCACATTTTTTGCCACCCCTTAGACGGTCTCCACGAAGGTGCCTTTGGGCCACGGGACATTGGACATCTTTCTCACCATGGCACCTCCACACTCTGCGTGCTCGCTGCCCACCACCTTCGGCTTCACATGGAAGGTCTTCAGCCATAGTCCAAAGTGGGGGAGGGCGCGGAGGAAAGCCTCACACACGACGATGAACACCGAGATAGTGAGGAAGAAATTTGGGGCCAGATCATGGAAATCTAGCCCATAGTAGAACATGAGTCCTCGGACAAAGGGGTGGAGTGGAAATCCTAGCCAGCAGACAAAGTGGGGGATGAAAACTACCCTCCTTGGCCAAATATCCGGCCTCTCGAAGTTGGGTGATGTCCTTCTCCTTAACGATGGAGGCCATCCACTTGCCCTGCGCTCTGATACGTCTCCGTCGTATCTATAATTTTTTATTGTACCATGCCAATATTCTACAACTTTTATATACTTTTGGCAACTTTTTATACTATTTTTGGGACTAATATATTGATCCAATGCCCAATGCTAGTTCTTGTTTGTTACATGTTTCTTGTTTCGCAGAAAATCCATATCAAACGAAGCCCAGACGGGATAAAAACTGACGGAGATTTTTTGGAATATATGTGATTTTTGGAAGAAGAATCAACGTGACACGATACCCGAGGGGGCCACGAGGCAGGGGGCGCGCCCTGGGCCCTCGTGGTGACCCCGTAAGGAGGTTGGTGCCCTTCTTTCGCCGCAAGAAAGCTAATATCCGGATAAAATCGTGTCCAAATTTCAGCCCAATCGGAGTTACGGATCTTCAAGAATATAAGAAATGGTGAAAGGGCAGAACCTGGAACGCAGAAACAGAGAGAGACAGAGAGACAGATCCAATCTCGGAGGGGCGCTCGCCCCTCCACCGCCATGGAGGCCATGGACCAGAGGGGAAAACCTTCTCTCATCTAGGGATAAGGTCAAGGAAGAAGAAGAAGAAGAAGAACAAGGGGGGGGGGGCCCTCTCCCCTCTCTCCTGGTGGCGCCGGAATGCCGTCGGGGCCATCATCATCACCGCAATCTACACCAACACCTTCGTCATCTTCACCAACATCTTCATCACCTTCCCCCTCTATCTACAGCGGTCCACTCTCCCGCAACCCGTTGTACCCTCTACTTGAACATGGTGCTTTATGCTTCATATTATTATCCAATGATGTGTTGCCATCCTATGATGTCTGAGTAGATTTTTGTTGTCCTATCGGTAATTGGTGAATTGCTATGATTGGTTTAATTTGCTTGTGGTTATGTTGTTGTCCTTTGGTTCCCAGCATATGAGCGCGCGCGTGGATCACACCATAGGGTTAGTTGTATGTTGATAGGACTATGTATTGGAGGGCAAGAGTGACAGAAGCTTCAACCTAGCATAGAAATTGATGCATACGGGATCGAAGGGGGGGCAATATATCTTAATGCTATGGTTGGGTTTTACCTTAATGAACGTTAGTAGTTGCGGATGCTTGCTAATAGTTCCAATCATAAGTGCATAGAATTCCAAGTCAGGGATGACATGCTAGCAGTGGCCTCTCCCACATAAAACTTGCTATCAGTCTAGTAAAGTAGTCAATTGCTTAGGTACAATTTCACAACTCCTACCACCACTTTTCCACACTCGCTATACTAACTTTATTGCTTCTTTACCTAAAACAGCCCCTATTTTTTATTTACGTGCTCTTTATATTCTTGCAAACCTATCATGTTACACCTACAAAGTACTTCTAGTTTCATACTTGTTCAAGGTAAAGCAAACATTAAGCGTGCGTAGAGTTGTATCAGTGGTCGATAGAACTTGAGGGAATATTTGTTCTACCTTTAGATCCTCGTTGGGTTCAACACTCTTACTTATCGAAAGAGGCTACAATTGATCCCCTATACTTGTGGGTTATCAAGACATTTTTCTGGCGCTGCTATCGGGGAGTTATAGCGTGGGGTGAATATTCTCGTGTGTGCTTGTTTGCTTTATCACTAAGTAGTTTTTATTTTTTGCTCTTGTTTTGTATCTTTAGTTATGGGTAGGAAACGCAAAATACCAAAAAAATAGTTGTACCTACTACACCAATGGTTGAAAAACCACTCAAAATCTATCACACTCCTGAAGCTTTTTACATGGATTATCTTTGATCCCTATGTGCTCGAGCTGAAACCCCAACTAGCTTAGTCGAGGGCAAATCTTTAGATGAGCATGCTTGTTATGTGCGACACCGCATATCTGAAAAAGGGAAGCTTTTACTAGATCAAATTCATCATTTGCAGTGCTATGCTTGGAATTTATGTGAAATATATGATTGTACTTGTTGTTCTAAAGACCCTAAGAAACACCTTCCTTACCAATGTGAGTTTAGTGATAATGGAATCGTATCTTCGTATACTAAGGGTGTTTATAATTACTATGATGTTCAACAAATTGAAGAATTTGTTGCTTTTAGGGGTACTTGTGAAATTGCTTCTTTTATTGAAGAGTGTGATGTTACTCTCTACAAATCTGAAAATTTGGCCATGCTTAAATATTGCTATGATAATTATGCTTCTAATCCTTATATTAAACCATATATTGAGGACTCCTCCGCTTTCCAAGAAGAGACTAATAGTTTGCAGGAGTCTACGGAAGAATAAATTAATGACATTGTGAGCTCATTGGATGAAAAGATGAGGAGGAGAGAGAAGAACAAAAGGAGGAAGAGTGGATTGATCACTCGTTCCCACAATCTAATGAGAGTAACTCTTCAACTCATACATTGTTTAATCTCCCTTCGTGCTTACCGAAGGATGATTGCTATGATGATTGTTATGGTCCCGTTGATTCTTTTGAAATATCCCTTTTTGATGATGCTTGGTATGCTTGTGGACAAGATGCCAATATGAATTATGCTTATGGAGATGAACTTGCTATAGTTACTTATGTTAAACATGAAATTGTTGCTATTGCACCCACGCATGATAGTCCTATTATCTTCTTGAATTCTCCCGATAACACTATATCGGAGAAGTTTGCCCTTATTAAGGATTATATTGATGGGTTGCGTTTTACTACTACACATGATGATTTTCATAGATATAATATGCATGTGCTTGCTGCTCCTACTTGCAATTATTATGAGAGAGAAACTACATCTCCGCCTCTCCATGTTTCCAATATGATAAAATTACAAGAAACTGTTTATACTATGCATTGGCCTTTACTATGTGTGCATGAATTATTCTTTTATGATGTCCCGATGCATAGGAAGAGAGTTAGACTTTGTTGTTGCATGATATATGTTACTTTGTGCTCACTACTAAATCACAAATCATTGTTAATTAAAATTGGCTTTGATATACCTTGGGATCTGGGTGGATCCATTACTTGAGCACTATATGCCGCTGCCAGGGAGACAACCCGGAAGTTTTAGAGAGTCATTTATTTCTGCTGTGTGTTTTTATAAAGTTTAACAACAAGAACAATGTGCCAAGATTTGCCTTTAGGTTACACTGCTTGTTGGTTTGTGCTGTGAAGAACAGAAACTTTTGGTTGTAGTGCGCGACTTTACATTTTTTATAGGAACTTCAAATGGTTCTAAAACCTTTTGCACTGTATTTCTATACAAATTGTTTATTTTTCATAATTGTTTCAGAATTTTTGGAGTACCAGAAGTATGTTGAATATTCAGATTACTATAGAGTGTCCTGTTTAAAACAGATTCTGTTTTTGATGCATAGTTTGCTTGTTTTCATGAAACTATAGATTTCTATCAGTGATTAAGCCATGGAAAAGTTATATTACAGTAGCTACAGTGTGAAAACAAAATATGAATTGGTTTGCAACAGTACTTATACTAGTGATTTGCTTTATTATACTAACGGATCTTACCGAGCTTTCTGTTGAGTTTTGTGTGGATAAGTGTACAAAGATCGAGGAGGTCTCGATGTGAGGAGAAGGAGGGGAGGCAAGAGCTCAAGCTTGGGGATGCCCAAGGCACCCCAAGTAAATATTCAAGGAGACTCAAGCGTCTAAGCTTGGGGATGCCCCGGAAGGCATCCCATCTTTCTTCAACAAGTATCGGTATGTTTTCGGATTCGTTTCGTTCATGCGATATGTGCAAATCTTGGAGCGTATTTTGCATTTAGTTTTCACTTTTCTTTGATGCACCATGCTGGTATGAGATAGTCCATGGTTGATTTATAGAATTCTCATTGCACTTCACTTATATATTTTGAGTATGGATTTGTAGAATGCTTCATGTGCTTCACTTATATCATTTGAAGTTTGGATTGCCTGTTTCTCTTCACATAGAAAACCGCCATTTGTAGAATGCTTCACTTATATTTGTTAGAGCGTGGCCATATCTTTTGTAGAAAGAATTTAAACTCTCTTGCTTCACTTATATCTATTTAGAGAGATGACAGGAATTGGTCATTCACATGGTTAGTCATAAAATCCTACATAAAACTTGTAGATCACTGAATATGATAAGTTTGATTCCTTGAAATAGTTTTGCGATATAAAGATGGTGATATTAGAGTCATGCTAGTGGGTAGTTGTGGATTGTAGAAATACTTGTGTTGAATTTTGTGATTCCCGTAGAATGCACGTGTGGTGAACCGTTATGTAACGAAGTTGGAGCATGAGGTATTTATTGATTGTCTTCCTTATGAGTGGCGGTCGGGGACGAGCGATGGTCTTTTCCTACCAATCTATCCCCCTAGGAGCATGTGCGTAGTACTTTGTTTCGATGACTAAAAGATTTTTCCAATAAGTATCTGGGTTCTTTATGACTAATGTTGAGTCCATGGATTATACGCACTCTCACCCTTCCATCATTGCTAGCCTCTTCGGTACCATGCATTGCCCTTTCTCACCTTGAGAGTCGGTGCAAACTTCGTCGGTGCATCCAAACCCCGTGGTACAATATGCTCTATCACACATAAGCCTCCTTATACCTTCCTCAAAATGGCCACCATACCTACCTATCATGGCATTTCCATAGCCATTCCGAGATATATTGCCATGCAATTTCCATCATCATCATATACATGACTTGAGCATTCATTGTGATATTGCTTTGCATGATCGTAAGATAGCTAGAATGATATTTTCATGGCTTGTCCATTTTTTATATCTTTGCTATGCTAGATCATTGCACATCCTGGTACACCACCGGAGGCATTCATATAGAGTCATATCTATGTTCTAGTATTGAGTTGTAAGTAAATAAAAGTGTGATGATCATCATTATTAGAACATTGTCCCAGGTTAGGTTATCAAAATAAAAGAGGCCAAAGAAGCCCACCAAAAAATAAAAAAATAAAAAAATAAAAAAATGAGAGAAAAGAGAGAAGGGACAATGTTACTATCCTTTTACCACACTTGTGCTTAAGAGTAGCACCATGTTCTTCATATAGAGAGTCTCTTGAGTTATCACTTTCATATACTGGTGGGAATTTTCATTATAGAACTTGGCTTGTATATTCCAAGGACGGGCTTCCTCAAATGCCCTAGGTCTTCATGAGCAAGCAAGTGAAGGAAATATGCCCTAGAGGCAATAATAATGTTATTATTTTATTTCCTTATATCATGATAAATGTTTATTATTCATGCTAGAATTGTATTATCCGGAAACATAATACTTGTGTGAATACATAGACAAACCAAACGTCACAAGTATGCCTCTACTTGACTAGCTCATTAATCAAAGATGGTTATGTTTCCTAACCATAGACATGTGTTGTCATTTGATTAGCGGGATCACATTATTAGGAGAATGATGTGATTGACATGACCCATTTCATTAGCCTAGCACCCGATCATTTAGTATGTTGCTATTGCTTTCTTCATGACTTATACATGTTCCTATGACTATGAGATTATGCAACTCCCATTTGCCGGAGGAACACTTTATGTGCTACCAAACGTCACAACGTAACTGGGTGATTATAAAGGAGCTCTACAGGTGTCTCCAAAGGTAAATGTTGGGTTGGCGTATTTCGAGATTAGGATTTGTCACTCTGATTGTCGGAGAGGTATCTCTGGGCCCTCTCGGTAATGCACATCACATAAGCCTTGCAAGCATTGCAACTAATGAGTTAATTGCAAGATGATGTATTACGAAACGAGTAAAGAGACTTGCCGGTAATGAGATTGAACTAGGTATTGAGATACCGACGATCGAATCTCGGGCAAGTAACATACCAATGACAAAGGGAACAACGTATGTTGTTATGCGGTCTGACCGATAAAGATCTTTGTAGAATATGTAGGAGCCAATATGAGCATCCAGGTTCCGCTATTGGTTATTGACCGGAGACGTGTCTCGGTCATGTCTGCATTGTTCTCGAACCCGTAGGATCCGCACGCTTAAGGTTTTGATGACAATTATATTATGAGTTTATGAGTTTTGATGTACCGAAGTCAGTTCGGAGTCACGGATGTGATCACGGACATAATGAGGAGTCTCGAAATGGTCGAGACATACAAATTGATATATTGGACGGCTATATTCGGACACCGGAAGTGTTCCAGGTGATTTCGGAGAAAACCGGAGAGCCGGAGGGTTACCGGAACCCTACCGGGAGAAGTAATGGGCCATATGGGCCTTAGTGGAGAGAGAGAGGGGCAGCAAGGGTGGGCCGCACGCCTCCTCCCCCCTGATCCGAATTGGACTAGGAGAGGGGGGGCAGCGCCCCCCTTTCCTTCTCCCTCCCCACTTCCTTCCCCCTCCTAGTAGGAGTCCTACTCCTACTAGGAGGAGGACTCCTCCTGGCGCGCCAATAGGGGCCGGCCGGCCTCCTCCCCTTGCTCCTTTATATACGGGGGCAGGGGGCACCCCTAGACACACAAGTTGATCCACGTGATCATATTCTTAGTCGTGTGCGGTGCCCCCTTCACCATAATCCTCGATAATATTGTAGCGGTGCTTAGGCGAAGCCCTGCGACGGTAGTACATCAAGATCGTCACCACGCCGTCATGCTGACGGAACTCTTCCCCGACACATTGCTGGATCGGAGTCCGGGGATCGTCATCGAGCTGAACATGTGCTAAAACTCGGAGGTGTCGTAGTTTCGGTGCTTGATCGGTCGGGCCGTGAAGACGTACGACTACATCAACCGCGTTGTGCTAACGCTTCCGCTGTCGGTCTACAAGGGTACGTAGATCACACTCTCGCCTCTCGTTGCTATGCATCACCATGATCTTCCGTGTGCGTAGGAATTGTTTTGAAATTACTATGTTCCCCAACAGTGGCATCCGAGCCTAGGTTTTATGTGTTGATGTTATATGCACGAGTAGAACACAAGTGAGTTGTGGGCGATATAAGTCATACTGCTTACCAGCATGTCATACTTTGGTTCGGCGGTATTGTTGGACGAAGCGGCCCGGACCGACATTACGTGTACGCTTACGCAAGACCGGTTCTCTCGACGTGCTTTGCACAAAGGTGGCTAGCGGGTGACAGTTTCTCCAACTTTAGTTGAACCGAGTGTGACTACGCCCGGTCCTTGCGAAGGTTAAAACAGCACCAACTTGACAAAGTATCATTGTGGTTTTGATGCGTAGGTAAGATTGGTTCTTGCTTAAGCCCGTAGCAGCCACGTAAAACTTCCAACAACAAAGTAGAAGACGTCTAACTTGTTTTTGCAGGGCATGTTGTGATGTGATATGGTCAAGACATGATGCTAAATTTTATTGTATGAGATGATCATGTTTTGTAACCAAGTTATCGGCAACTGGCAGGAGCCATATGGTTGTCGCTTTATTGTATGCAATGCAATTGCGCTGTAATGCTTTACTTTATCACTAAGCGGTAGCGATAGTCGTGGAAGCATAAGATTGATGAGACGACAACGATGCTACAATGGTGATCAAGGTGTCGCGCCGGTGACGATGGTGATCACGACGGTGCTTCGAAGATGGAGATCACAAGCACAAGATGATGATGGCCATATCATATCACTTATATTGATTGCATGTGATGTTTATATTTTATGCATATTATCTTGCTTTGATTGACAGTACCATTTTAAGATGATCTCTCACTAATTATCAAGAAGTGTTCTCCCTGAGTATGCACCGTTGCGAAAGTTCTTCGTGCTGAGACACCACGTGATGATCGGGTGTAATAGGCTCTATGTTCAAATACAACGGGTGCAAAACAGTCGCACACGCAGAATACTCAGGTTATACTTGACGAGCCAAGCATATACAGATATGGCCTCGGAACACGGAGACCGAAAGGTCGAGCGTGAATCATATAGTAGATATGATCAACATAGCGATGTTCACCAATGAAACTACTCCATCTCACGTGATGATCGGACATGGTTTAGTTGATTTGGATCACGTAATCACTTAGAGGATTAGAGGGATGACTATCTAAGTGGGAGTTCTTTAGTAATATGATTAATTGAACCTAAATTTATCATGAACTTAGTACCTGATAGTATCTTGCTTGTTTATGTTTGATTGTAGATAGATGGCCCGTGCTGTTGTTCCGTTGAATTTTAATGCGTTCCTTGAGAAAGCAAAGTTGAAAGATGATGGTAGCAATTACACGGACTGGGTCCGCAACTTGAGGATTATCCTCATTGTTGCACAGAAGAATTACGTCCTGGAAGCACCGCTAGGTGCCAGGCCTGCTGCTGGAGCAACACCAGATGTTATGAACATCTGGCAGAGCAAAGCTGATGACTACTCGATAGTTCAGTGTGCCATGCTTTACGGCTTAGAATCGGGACTTCAACGACGTTTTGAACGTCATGGAGCATATGAGATGTTCCAGGAGTTGAAGTTAATATTTCAAGCAAATGCCCGGATTGAGAGATATGAAGTCTCCAATAAGTTCTATAGCTGCAAGATGGAGGAGAACAGTTCTGTCAGTGAGCATATACTCAAAATGTCTGGGTATAATAATCACTTGATTCAATTGGGAGTTAATCTTCCAGATGATTGCGTCATTGACAGAATTCTCCAATCACTGCCACCAAGCTACAAGAGCTTCGTGATGAACTATAATATGCAAGGGATGAATAAGACTATTCCCGAGCTCTTCGCAATGCTGAAAGCTGCGGAGGTAGAAATCAAGAAGGAGCATCAAGTGTTGATGGTCAATAAGACCACTAGTTTCAAGAAAAAGGGCAAAGGGAAGAAGAAGGGGAACTTCAAAAAGAACAGCAAGCAAGTTGCTACTCAAGAGAAGAAAGCCAAACCTGGACCTAAGCCTGAAACTGAGTGCTTCTACTGCAAGCAGACTGGTCACTGGAAGCGGAACTGCCCCAAGTATTTGGCGGATAAGAAGGATGGCAAGGTGAACAAAGGGACTACGGATTAAGCAAAGATTGGCTAAGGACGAGGTGACGATGTGCGTGGGAAATGGTTCCAAAGTCGATGTGATCGCGGTCGGCACGCTACCTCTACATCTACCTTCGGGATTAGTATTAGACCTAAATAATTGTTATTTGGTGCCAGCGTTAAGCATGAACATTATATCTAGATCTTGTTTGATGCGAGACGGTTATTCATTTAAATCAGAGAATAATGGTTGTTCTATTTATATGAGTAATATCTTTTATGGCCATGCACCCTTAAAGAGTGGTCTATTCTTATTAAATCTTGATAGTATTGACACACATATTCATAATGTTGAAGCCAAAAGATGCAGAGTTGATAATGATAGTGCAACTTATTTGTGGCACTGCCCTTTGGGTCATATCGGTGTAAAGTGCATGAAGAAACTCCATACTGATGGGCTTTTGGAACCACTTGATTATGAATCACTTGGTACTTGCGAACCGTGCCTTATGGGTAAGATGACAAAAACACCGTTCTCCGGTACTATGGAGAGAGCAACAGATTTGTTGGAAATCATACATACAGATGTATGTGGTCTGATGAATGTGAGGCTCGTGGCGGATATCGTTATTTTCCCACCTTCACAGATGACTTAAGCAGATATGGGTATATCTACTTAATGAAACATAAGTCTGAAACATTTGAAAAGTTCAAAGAATTTCAGAGTGAAGTTGAAAATCATCGTAACAAGAAAATAAAATTCCTGTGATCTGATCGTGGAGGAGAATATTTGAGTTACGAGTTTGGTGTACATTTGAAACAATGCGGAATAGTTTCGCAACTCACGCCACCCGGAACACCACAGCGTAATGGTGTGTCCGAACGTCGTAATCGTACTTTACTAGATATGGTGCGATCTATGATGTCTCTTACTGATTTACCGCTATCGTTTTGGGGCTATGCTCTAGAGACGGCCGCATTCACGTTAAATAGGGCACCATCAAAATCCGTTGAGACGACACCTTATGAACTATGGTTTGGCAAGAAACCAAAGTTGTCGTTTTTGAAAGCTTGGGGTTGCGATACTTATGTGAAAAAGCTTCAACCTGATAAGCTCGAACCCAAATCGGAGAAATGTGTCTTCATAGGATATCCAAAGGAAAGTATTGGATACACCTTCTATCACAGATCCGAAGGCAAAACTTTGTTGCTAAATTCGGAAACTTTCTAGAGAAGGAGTTTCTCTCGAAAGAAGTGAGTGGGAGGAAAGTAGAACTTGATGAGGTAACTGTACCTGCTCCCTTATTGGAAAGTAGTACATCACAGAAACCAGTTTCTGTGACACGTACACCAATTAGTGAGGAAGCTAACGATGATGATCATGAAACTTCAGATCAAGTTACTACTGAACCTCGTAGATCAACCAGAGTAAGATCCACACCAGAGTGGTACGGTAATCCTGTTCTGGAAGTCATGCTACTAGATCATGATGAACCTACGAACTATGGAGAAGCGATGGTGAGCCCAGATTCCGCAAAATGGCTTGAAGCCATGAAATCTGAGATGGGATCCATGTATGAGAACAAAGTATGGACTTCGGTTGACTTGCCCAATGATCGGCAAGCAATTGAGAATAAATGGATCTTTAAGAAGAAGACTGACGCTGACAGTAATGTTACTGTCTACAAAGCTCGACTTGTCGCAAAAGGTTTTCACCAAGTTCAAGGGATTGACTACGATGAGACCTTCTCACCTGTAGCGATGCTTAAGTCCGTCCGAATCATGTTAGCAATTGCCACATTTTATGATTATGAAATTTGGCAGATGGATGTCAAAACTGCATTCTTGAATGGATTTCTGCAAGAAGAGTTGTATATGATGCAGCCGGAAGGTTTTGTCGATCCAAAGGGAGCTAACCAAGTATGCAAGCTCCAGCGATCCATTTATGGACTCGTGCAAGCCTCTCGGAGTTGGAATAAATGCTTTGATAGTGTGATCAAAGCATTTGGTTTTGTACAGACTTTTGGAGAAGCCTGTATTTACTAGAAAGTGAGTGGGAGCTCTGTAGCATTTCTGATATTATATGTAGATGACATATTACTAATCGGAAATGATATAGAATTTCTGGATAGCATAAAGGGATACTTGAATAAGAGTTTTTCAATGAAAGACCTCGGTGAAGCTGCTTACACATTGGGCATTAAGATCTATAGAGACAGATCAAGACGCTTAATTGGACTTTCATAAAGCACATACCTTGACAAAGTTTTGAAAAAGTTCAAAATGGATCAAGCAAAGAAAGGATTCTTGCCTGTGTTATAAGGTATGAAATTGAGTAAGACTCAATGCCTGACCAATGCAGAAGATAGAGAGGAAATGAAAGATGTTCCCTATGCTTCAGCCATAGGCTCTATCATGTATGCAATGCTGTGTACCAGACCTGATGTGTGTCTTGCTATAAGTCTAGCAGGGAGGTACCAAAGTAATCCAGGAGTGGATCACTGGATAGCGGTCAAGAACATCCTGAAATACCTGAAAAGGACTAAGGATATGTTTCTCATATATGGAGGTGACAAAGATCTCATCGTAAATGGTTACGTTGATGCAAGCTTTGACACTGATCTGGACGATTCTAAATCGCAAACCGGATAATTGTTTACATTAAACGGTGGAGCTGTCAGTTGGTGCAGTTCTAAACAAAGCATTGTGGCGGGATCTACATGTGAAGCGGAGTACATAGCTGCTTCAGAAGCAGCAAACGAAGGAGTCTGGATGAAGGAGTTCATATCCGATCTAGGTGTCATACCTAGTGCATCGGGTCCAATGAAAATCTTTTGTGACAATACTGGTGCAATTGACTTGGCAAAGGAATCCAGATTTCACAAGAGAACCAAGCACATCAAGAGACGCTTCAATTCCATCCGGTATCTAGTCCAGGTGGGAGACATAGAGATTTGCAAGATACATACGTATTTGAATATAGTAGACCTGTTGACTAAGCCTCTTCCACGAGCAAAACATGATCAGCACCAAAGCTCCATGGGTGTTAGAATCATTACTGTGTAATCTAGATTATTGACTCTAGTGCAAGTGGGAGACTAAAGGAAATATGCCCTAGAGGCAATAATAATGTTATTATTTTATTTCCTTATATCATGATAAATGTTTATTATTCATGCTAGAATTGTATTATCCGGAAACATAATACTTGTGTGAATACATAGACAAACCAAACGTCACTAGTATGCCTCTACTTGACTAGCTCATTAATCAAAGATGGTTATGTTTCCTAACCATAGACATGTATTGTCATTTGATTAACGGGATCACATTATTAGGAGAATGATGTGATTGACATGACCCATTTCATTAGCTTAGCACCCTATCGTTTAGTATGTTGCTATTGCTTTCTTCATGACTTATACGTGTTCCTATGACTATGAGATTATGCAACTCCCGTTTGCCGGAGGAACACTTTGTGTGCTACCAAACGTCACAACGTAACTGGGTGATTATAAAGGAGCTCTACAGGTGTCTCCAAAGGTAAATGTTGGGTTGGCGTATTTCGAGATTAGGATTTGTCACTCCGATTGTCGGAGAGGTATCTCTGGGCCCTCTCGGTAATGCACATCACATAAGCCTTGCAAGCATTGCAACTAATGAGTTAATTGCAAGATGATGTATTACGGAACGAGTAAAGAGACTTGCCGGTAACGAGATTGAACTAGGTATTGAGATACCGACGATCGAATCTCGGGCAAGTAACATACCGATGACAAAGGGAACAACGTATGTTGTTATGCGGTCTGACCGATAAAGATCTTCGTAGAATATGTAGGAGCCAATATGAGCATCCAGGTTCCGCTATTGGTTATTGACCGGAGACGTGTCTCGGTCATGTCTGCATTGTTCTCGAACCCGTAGGGTCCGCACGCTTAAGGTTTCGATGACAATTATATTATGAGTTTATGAGTTTTGATGTACCGAAGTCAGTTCGGAGTCCCGGATGTGATCACGGACATAACGAGGAGTCTTGAAATGGTCGAGACATAAAGATTGATATATTGGACGGGTATATTCGGACACCGGAAGTGTTCCAGGTGATTTCGGAGAAAACCGGAGAGCCGGAGGGTTACCGGAACCCTACCGGGAGAAGTAATGGGCCATATGGGCCTTAGTGGAGAGAGAGAAGGGCAGCCAGGGTGGGCCGCGCGCCTCCCCCCCTGGGTCCAAATTGGACTAGGAGAGGGGGGGCGGCGCCCCCCTTTCCTTCTCCCTCCCCACTTCCTTCCCCCTCCTAGTAGGAGTCCTACTCCTGCTAGGAGGAGGACTCCTCCTGGCGCGCCAATAGGGGCCGGCCGGCCTCCTCCCCTTGCTCCTTTATATACGGGGGCAGGGGGCACCCCTAGACACACAAGTTGATCCACGTGATCATATTCTTAGCCGTCTGCGGTGCCCCCTTCCACCATAATCCTCGATAATATTGTAGCGGTGCTTAGGCGAAGCCCTGCGATGGTAGTACATCAAGATCGTCACCACGCCGTCGTGCTGATGGAACTCTTCCCCGACACTTTGCTGGATCGGAGTCCGGGGATCGTCATCGAGCTGAACGTGTGCTAAAACTCGGAGGTGTCGTAGTTTCGGTGCTTGATCGGTCGTGCCGTGAAGACGTACGACTACATCAACTGCGTTGTGCTAACGCTTCCGTTGTCAGTCTACAAGGGTACATAGATCACACTCTCCCCTCTCGTTGCTATGCATCACCATGATCTTGCGTGTGCGTAGGAAATTTTTTGAAATTACTACGTTCCCCAACAGCAAGTTGGATGCACACCCACTTAGTTTTCAGTTTGAGCTTTCATACACTTATAGCTCTTACTGCATCCGTTGCATGGCAATCCCTACTCCTCACACTGACATCAATTGATGGGCATCTCCATAGCCCAATGATTAGCCGCGTCGATGTGAGACTTTCTTCCTTTTTGTCTTCTCCACACAACCTCCACCATCATATTCTATTCCACCTATAGTGCTATATCCATGGCTCACGCTCATGTATTGCGTGAAAGTTGAAAAGGTTTGAGAACATCAAAAGTATGAAACAATTGCTTGGCTTGTCATCAGGGTTGTGCATGATTTGAATATTTTGTGTGGTGAAGATGGAGCATAGCCAGACCATATGATTTTGTAGGGATAACTTTCTTTGGACATGTTATTTTGAAAAGACATGATTGCTTTATTAGTATGCTTGAAGTATTATTGTCTTAATGTCAAATGATAGACTATTTCTTTGAATAACTCTTGTCTTAATATTCATGTCATGATTAGATTACATGATCAAGATTATGCTAGGTAGCATTCCACATCAAAAATTATCTTTTTTATCATTTACCTACTCGAGGACGAGTAGGAATTAAGCTTAGGGATGCTGATACGTCTCTGTTGTATCTATAATTTTTTATTGTTCCATGCCAATATTCTACAACTTTTATATACTTTTGGCAACTTTTTATACTATTTTTGGGACTAAAATATTGATCCAGTGCCCAATGTCAGTTCCTGTTTGTTGCATGTTTTTTTCGCAGAAAATCCATATCAAACGGAGTCCAAACGGGATAAAAACTGACGGAGAATTTCTTTTGGAATACATGTGCTTTTTGGGAAGAAGAATCAACGCGAGACGATGCCCGAGGGGGCCACAAGGCACGGGGCGCGCCCTGGTCCCTCGTGGTGACCCTATAAGGTAGTTGGTGCCCTTCTTTCGCCGCAATAAAGCTAATATCCGGATAAAAATGGTGTCCAAATTTCAGCCCAATCGGAGTTACGGATCTCCTGGAATATAAGAAACGGTGAAAGGGCAGAACCTGGAACGCAGAAACAGAGAGAGACAGAGAAACAGATCCAATCCCGAAGGGGCTCTCGCCCCTCCGCCGCTATGGAGGCCATGGAGCGGAGGGGAAACCATTATCCCATCTAGGGATATGGTGAAGGAAGAAGAAGAAGAAGGGGGCCCTCTCCCTCTCTCTCCCCGTGGCGCCGGAACACCGCCAGAGCCATCATCATCACCACAATCTACACCAACACCTCCATCATCTTCAACAACATCTTCATCACCTTCCCCCTCTATCTACGGCGGTCCACTCTCCCACAACCCGCTGTACCCTCTACTTGAACATGGTGCTTTATGCTTCATATTATTATCCAATGATGTGTTGCCATCCTATGATGTCTGAGTAGATTTTCGTTGTCCTATCGGTAATTGGTGAATTGCTATGATTGGTTTAATTTGCTTGTGGTTATGTTGTTGTCCTTTGGTGCCCATCATATGAGCGCGCACGCGGATCACACCATAGGGTTAGTTATATGTTGATAGAACTATGTATTGGAGGGCAAGAGTGACAGAAGCTTCAACCTAGCATAGAAATTGATGCATACGGGATCGAAGGGGGACCAATATATCTTAATGCTATGGTTGGGTTTTACCTTAATGAACGTTAGTAGTTGCGGATGCTTGCTAATAGTTCCAATCATAAGTGCATAGAATTCCAAGTCAGGGATGACATGCTAGCAGTGGCCTCTCCCACATAAAACTTGCTATCAGTCTAGTAAAGTAGCCAATTGCTTAGGGACAATTTCGCAACTCCTACCACCACTTTTCCACACTCTCTATACTAACTTTATTGCTTCTTTACCTACAACAGCCCCTAGTTTTTATTTACGTGCTCTTTATATTCTTGCAAACCTATCCCGTTACACCTACAAAGTACGTCTAGTTTCATACTTGTTCTAGGTAAAGCGGACGTTAAGCGTGCATAGAGTTGTATCGGTGGTCGATAGAACTTGAGGGAATATTTGTTCTACCTTTAGCTCCTCGTTGGGTTCGACACTCTACCTATCGAAAGAGGCTACAATTGATCCCCTATACTTGTGGGTTATCACGCTCCGGACATGGTTGGAGTGCTTTCTTGGGGCAGGAAAGATGAGAACTTGGGAGCTGGAGCTCGAGAGCGGGTAGAGAGAAAGAGAGAAGGCGTGGGTGGAAGAGATGAATCTTTATCTCCTTATAAAGGCAGTGAATATCAAGCGCCTCCCCACTCACCTTAAAACTCGCCTGTTCCCATGGGCTGTGCAAACGACACAGTTGGATTACCCATGCCCGCATTGATGAGAATCCTGTAATAAGGGGACACGATCTCTACTTTGACAAGACATGCCAATGGGACCGCATCTCGAAGCGGCAGGCTGAAAAAAGGATCGAAATAGTGACCGGGTGATGACGTGGTGTCACATTATCAAAAATTGTCAGCAGATTGGACTCGTGAAATATTATATGCTCTGTGGTGGTGTGTGGTACTTGTATTGTAGATCCGGACACATTCTTTGTGTCCGAACACTATTTTGGAGTATTCGAAGGAGGAACCCGCCTTGCAATGCCGAAGACAATCTGCGTGCTGGACACCTCGTCATTGAAGCCTGGTTCAGGGGCTACTGAGGGAGTCCTGGACTAAGGGGTCCTCAGGCGTCCGACGTGTTGGACGTGGGCCGGACTGATGGGCTATGAAGATACAAGACCGAAGACTTTCACCCGTGTTCGGATGGGACTCTCCTTGGCGTGGATGGCAAGCTTGGCATTCAGATATGAAGATTCCTTTCTCTGTAACTGACTTTGTATAACCCTAGTCTCCTCCGGTGTCTATATAAACCGGAGGGTTATACTCCGTAGGACAATCACAATCAGATAGGCTAGACTTCGAGGGTTTTAGCCATTACGATCTCGTGGTAGATCAACTCTTGTAACCCTCAAACTCATCAATATTAATCTAGCAGGACGTAGGGTTTTACCTCCATCGAGAGGGCCCGAACCTGGGTAAACATTGTGTTCCCTGTCTCCTGTTACCATCAACCTCAGACGCACAGTTCAGGACCACCTACCCGAGATCCATTGGTTTTGACAATGACAGCCTCCCCAGGCGACCTCCCAAGGAGCGGATATTTCTATGTAGGTACCCGACCTCCCAAGGCCGCGATGATGTGAGCCATGAAGACCAAGGCTAGGCGGGCACCAGCGGGCGCAGGGGAGGCAGTTTCGTCTTTGGTGCTAAGGAGGCAAGGATAGGCGTGGGTTCTCGAGGAATCTCCCAAAGGTTTCAATTTAATTGCACCAAGACCAAGACCGCGGGCTCGGCAGCACGGATGTCATCACCGAGCCCACAGCTGCGTCACGAAGAGAAGCTTTGCAAGCGAATACCACCTTTCGTTAGGATTAGATGTACTACTTGTCCCCTTTCGAAATTGGCTTTTGTGGGATCCCTTCCCGCCTAAGTTTCAAGGGAAGAGGACCGAGGTCACAATAAATATAGGTTAGCCACCACCGTAGAAGGGATCGATCCCCGATCCTACCCTTTCCACCCTCACCACAATTGCCCTCACGAGGCTATTTATCCACGGTACTTGTTCATCCTGAGCCCCTCGTGAGGCCAATCCACCCCAAAGCAGGAGTAGGGTTTTACACCGCAAGGTGGCCCGAACCTGGGTGAACTGCCATGTTCATCTTCTTCCCCATTCACGCAAATTTGGCAAGGCTAGGCTATGGGGCGACGAGCTCAAAGCTTGAGAGGTTGATATCTTCGCACACGCCCCAGAGTTCGAACCTTCTTGGGTCTGCGGAGCCCTGAATCCGACAGTCATTATCATCATCTTGATCCTCGAAGAGCGGGTTCACCGAAGATGTAGGCCTATCCATCATGTGGAAGTGGTGGTGAGTAGGAAAATGAGAGAACAATATCAAAGTTACGTTTTTCGAAGATTGTGGATGTATCGAGTATCACTCAACAGAATGCTATAATAGTAGAACTGGTACCGAGTTTTGTTTTCTCACACCTACAAGTAAAAGGCTTATGGAGGATCTTGGTAAGGAAGTGGCACAAATAATTCAAGCAAAAGTTAGTCAAGATGTCGAAAATGTTGAAAAGATGCACAAATTGCAAGTAAGACAAATAGATCAAACCCAAGGATATCGCTAGGAACACATACACACATAGAGAAGATAGACGGGATCCGCACAACCAAGGAGTGAGCTAAAAATGTGAAACCAAGGGAAATGCTCTTGTTGTACGGAGAGATGCTAGCGTGATTCCTCAAATGGGCTAGATACGCTTGTGCACCAGCCTATGAGAGAACCGGTCGTCTACTATCCCAAGTATGCTTTTGTATGTATGAACCGAGATGATGGCACTAGGCAAAATGGCTCAATGCTGATGCTTACAAGATCTTTGTTTCTCTTTTGTTTGCTTAAAGGCTCTTCTTTTACTATGCCACAATGCTTGATTATCGGGGAAAATAGACAGGGGTATATGCTTTCCCCTGACTTGTGCGCGGACAAGCCAAGACCAAGCCAGAGTACAAAGAATCAAGAGCATCGAAAGATCAACGTGCAGATTAGAGGGACCAATACCAAGCTAGAGAAGTAGGATATCATCAAGAGAAGGGCCTCCCTTGTAGGGCAGGCGAGCCCGGCAAGGGCCGAGGACACACTTAGAAGCAGACAGCCAAGGCATCTCGGCAGGGCCTGCCAGGGCTCACGAAGGCAAGACCACCTCACCAACCACTCCACCACGACCCACGTCATTGATCAGTGCGGTGTCAAGCCGCAGAATGACTAAGTGGCAGCCATTCGCCACATGGCAGCCATTTTCTATAGGAGAAACCCACAGATGATAGTTGTCCTGCGACGTGTCAAGCGAGCAGGCACGGAGCTGGCAAGATAGCCCAGCAAGCCTTGCCAGGCAACCAATGATTTGACATTGAGCGGTGCATTTAATGTGCCCTTTCAGCCCGCGGAATTAGGTATTATAGCATTGTTTGCTATCTTATTAGTGCATAATGACTACTTTGCCATTGTGGTAACCCCTTGATTTTATAAAAGAAGGCCCATGGCAACAATAGAAAGGGTTAGAAGATTGGATAACTCACACCCCCATACGCGAGTAGTCACCATCGCCCTAAGGCAACCCTTGCCGGGCAAGTGTACTATGCTCCACCACCACCTTTCCACCATAAGTCCACCAAAGTTGGAGTAGGGTTTTACGCCTCACAGTGGCCCAAACCTGGGTAAACTGCCTGTGTGATCTCTGTCATGCTGCCCCATGCTCGTTTGCTCTTTGTGCAATGCGACGTCCCCCTGCCGAACCATCAAGGGGCCTCCAGGTCCCATAGGTGGCCGTGGTTTCCCGCAACATCTTTGGCGATCGCTTGCATGAACCTGAGGGCATGTACAGCGTGTTTCACCCATGGTCACCCGTTTGAAGCCTCCGGCGTTCGCGGCGCCCACGAAGGCACAGAACAAAAGCGGGGCCATCCCCGCGCCATTTTATTGGTGTCCACACCTCGTCGTAGCCGCGGTTATGGCGAAGATCGTTGCTAATGGAAACTATGCCTGTCTCAACGACCCGAATGGCATATCCCACTGTTCAGGCACCGTTTGGAGGAAGGGCGCAAGACGTGCGGGTGCGAGCTCCCTCCTTCCCGTCCCTTCCCCCTGTCAGCAGTCGAACCGCTTTAGCCTCGGGGTCATCGATGTCGATGATTACCGTGCGACGCTCGGTCTAGTATTTCCCTAACTTAGGGCAATCCTGAGCAAAGCGCCAGTATGAGTCCGTCGATTGATGCCCCGGCAAGCGTGCTTCGGCAAGGCTGCCTGCATCGGCACGACCCATGCAATGGCAACCGCTGGACTGACGCGAAGGGAAGGGAGCAAAAGGGCCAGAGAGGGACCAGAGGAGCCCGACACTATGCCCTGATGCTGCCATCCCAATACGTGTCGGTCCCTACCGGGAACGAAGAAACCACCTGATTGTCTTCTGCTCCTCCAAGTGTCGCGGGCGCGCCCGACGCGCGCGGCCCGGTACAGGAGAAAGGGGGCTCGAGACGAAAGCTAAGTTTACGATATCACCTCTTTTTGATACATTTCAGATTTTGGCAGTCGTTTATCCCGTAACTCCAATGAGTGTTCGTATCGTGAAAGCCCTCATACGATGGAACCTTGGATAGTTTCTTTGATGGCACCATCGTCCTGTCCAGAGCCATGCTCGTAGGTCGAGAGGCTGCATGGAGAGCTACCTAGGAAAAACCTGCCGAGAAGCACCCACGTAAAGATGACTGTTAAGGGCCGGACCCTTACGACAATCGCGGCAATATGATATCGACAGGCATCCAAAGCATACATAGGAATTGATCATATGAACGCAAGCATATAGGGCTCAAAGGGATAAACATGCATTTAAAACCCCAGCAAGGAACGTCAGTTTCACGCAAACACTAGAGATAGAATGGCTAAACGCAAAATGCATGCCATGTTTCATTATAGGGCAACGCAGAAGCAACAACAGCCCAATGCTTGGCCTGATGGCCAGATGGAGTAGTTCAAACATGGAGAACCCTTTCAGCCCGAGGCGTAGCTTTCTCCTTTGCGGCAGCAACGTCGGCACCCGTTGGCGGCTTCTTGAATCCATCATCAAGGTCAAGGTCTGGGTGGCGGCAGGCGACATTGCTCAAGACCATGAAGAGGGCGTCATGGGCAAGCTTCCAGGACTCGGTCGCCAAGCGCTCAGCCCTCCCCTCTTCATGCACTTTCATCTTCTTGATCAGCTCATTAAAGACGAGTCCCACCTTGACGCTTGGGACCTCCTGCTTGCTGGCCGAGAATACTGGGTCGTCCATACGCATCGCCACATCCTGAACACCAAGACGCTCGGTGATGTCGATCAGGCTCTTGATCCAGAGGTTACTCAGATCAACCTAATCTTCAGCTTGTCCTCTGCATCTTGCCGGAGATGTCGGGCATTGTCCAAATCCTTGGACAGCAACTGCTGGCGGGACTCAAGGGACTCCGCCGAACGCTCCAACATGTCGATCCTTGCCTTCATGTCCGAGATGTTGCCATTGGCAGTCTCAAGGCTCTGGGTCTTGGAGGAGAGCTGGGACTGCACCTCAGCCAAGTGGATTTCCGCCTGCCGTGCCCCCTCTTTGAGTGCCTCCACCTCCTTGGCGCCCATGGTGAGGTCCTCATTCAGCTTAACCACCTGCCGGTCAAGGTCAATCTTGGCGGCGGATGCGGCATCTAGATCTTTAGTAAGCTTCTTCAGATGAGCAGCATGGTCAGTGGCAAGGGCCTCCAGGGCGGATCCATGCTTGTCCTCCAATTCCTTGGTGCATTGCTGCACCAGAGCTTCTAGACCTCCATCCTTGGTTCGGAGGGTGGCTTCGAGATCCTCCTCCCATAGGGATATCTCCTGCTCTCTGCCATCCAGGGATGCCTTCCGCTCCGCCAAGCGCATCTCCCGAGCCATGACATCCTCCCTCGTCATTAGGAGCATCTCTTGCTGCCTCAGGAGCACCTTGAATTGCTTGTCGTTCCATTCGCGCAGCACCGAGCATTTGTCCTTCAGCTTCTAGACCACCCTATCGGCAGACTTGCGCTGCTCCTTAACCTCCTGTCACTTCTGACTGTGTCGCGCCTGCATCTCCTTCACGCCCGCCGCTATGGACTCCATGAAGGACAAGTCCATTGTGATAGCAGCTGAGTCGTTGACCTCCCCGACTCCCAGGTACAATGGTTCTAGGAGGCGCTGAAGCTCTTCAACAAGCTCCACATCCATCGACGAGGATGGGCCGGGGGCTCCAATATCAGGCAATGACAACACCATGTCCAGCGCATTTAAGGAAGATGGCGGCGCCTTAGTGACGATCCCAGAGGAGGGAAGTGGCCCATGGTTTGGAGGGGAATTTTTGCCCCGTCAACCACTTCCTCTACATGGGCGTCCTCCAGATAGTGCTCCACCGCCGCCAAAGAGTCATGTGCATTCCCGGCAGCAAGATCCTGTCCTTCAGCAATAGTAATCTCCACGGCCTCATCCGTGGCAGCCCTTCCTATATCGGCCACCACCTCCAGCAGCTTTGGTTCCTCGGCTTGGGGGGCTACACACGAAAAGGCCAGTGAAAGATGAGGAAGCATAAGTCTCAAGTGAATGGAGAAATATGGAGAAACAACCAGAGCAAGGAAGAAAAGAAAAAATAAGTAAGATACCTGGAGAAGTCTGCCGGGCAGGAACCCCTGTTTTCCCGGTAGCGGCTGTTGCTGGGCCACGAGCTTCGCCCTCCGCCATGGAAGTCTCAGCAACCTTCTGTGTAGCCTTATCCACGGAAGGTTCCGTGGCGGTTTCCTAAGCTCGAGCAATGGGGGAAGTGTGCCCCTCAGAGAGGGGCTCGCCCCGCGTCGTCTCACCTCCTCCTCCATAAGGGGGAACTGGGAGGCCGTCCCCATCGCCTCCAGTGGATGGGGCGACATCTCCGCTCCCGGGCCGAGGGCCAGACTAGGGGCTCGGCACGAGGTCCTCTGCATCACCCCCGCCAAGGCCGATCCCTTTGCGCATTCCAACGACCCGAGACACTAGAGCCTCTTCCGGCAATGGTGGATGAGGGTCTCCGTATCCTCCTCCACTTCCCTGCTGGCGACGACAAGAGCAATCCATGAAAGGGAAAATCCTCCTTACTCTTCTGCAATGAGCATGGAGTTCAAGTTGAACTCCATGGGAGGAGGAGACTCTCGTCCTCCCTTTAGAGGCGAAGGGGAAAAACTCCCCAGAAGCTTCGTGCTTGTTGTGGCACTAGGAGCTCCGGGGAAGACAAGCTCTGCGAGGAGCTTGAGCGGGAGCCGGGGCTGGACTCCGCCTCCATGTCCGCCGGCTGCTTGATGAAGGAGGCCTTGGCATGAGCAAGACGGGGAGACTGGCGGCATGACGCCTCTGCCTTGTTGGCCTTGGTAGTGGTCTTCTCCACCCTTTTGGCGGCTGGCGCTGGGTTGGAAGTCGCCGCCCCACGAACAATGGCATGCCTGCGGGTGCGCTGGTTTGGGTCTAGCTCGGGGGCTTGCGGCCTAGCTGCAAGCCACTCTTCGTCAAGATTCGCCACCATGCCAACCTCCTCCTCCTGAAGCTTCGTTGCTTCCCTGGCTAGGGCCTCTAGCCTAGCAAAGTTATCCCCGGCAGCTCCTTCCATGGTTTTCGCCTTGTTGCCGTCGTGGGAAGAACTTCCATCCTCAGCAATGCCCTTGCCCTTCCCGGCCTTTGTGGCCTTCTCCATTTCCATGAGGCGGGCGGCCTTGTCCTCCTCGACCCTCTTCAGGATATACGCCACCTCCACGGTAGAGGTGTGTTTATACATTCCAGTTTCAGTCCCGGTGGCCCTCTCCGCCAGGGTGTTCGACCATTGGAGTTCTTCGTCCAGGGTGGGTAGCTACCAGGTGCTCGCTACCCCTTCGGCATTGCAGTCCGGCATCCACTTCAGAATCTGGTCTCGGGCAGAATTGATGTGCAGAGGGACGACGGTTGCCGGAAGCTTGAACAACTCAAAGCGACCAAATAGCTCGTCGCACAGCCAGCCATGGCCATAAACTGATAAGTTATTGGCCAACCCGGGGAGCAACCGCATCCTATCCGTAGCGTCGCCATACAACCATGTTGTTATGTCCCTTTCCCACAACGGCGAGATGCGGAGAAGAAGAAAGTCTGCTCCCACATGCTCAATGGTTAACCCGGCAGTCCTCAAACAGGTGATCTTGTTAATTGCCGGGTGCAACCTATCCTCAGAGAGGCCTTTGGTGCTCCAATCCTTGCCGCGCTCGACACATTCCTTTCGTGCTTCGCAGAACTCGAGGGCTTCCTTATCCTGGATCCAGCACCAACCCCCTCTCCATTCGTCCCATCTCTCGCCCAGGTACCTAGGGAGGTAATCCCAGATCTTCCTCGCCACACACGGCATCCAGCTTATGATTCAGGAGCAGTTAACTTTTCTCTCCACCCGCGGAACAAAGTAATGCCGGAACAGATCCACATTGGGCCTCACTCCGACGAAATTCTCGCATAAATGTGCGAAAAAGGCCATGGTCGCCATTGCATTTGGCGTAAAATCAAGGAGGTGGAATCTATAGATATTCATGACTGCCTCAAAGAACTCAGAGAAGGGGGGACAAAGGGCGCACATGAAGTAAGCACAGAAGAATCGATAAGAATCCGGCGGATCTTCCTTCCCCGCCGCATAAACTATGAGCACTCCATGCCCTTTTTCGACAGGCCTCCCCCACAGATACTCATACCTCGCTTGAAGGACTAGGCCACTCAAGTTCGATGGGATGAAGACGACATCTACACTCCGCTTCTTGTTCAGCTCCGCCCCTCTCTTGCTTCCCTCGGCGGCAGCCTCCTTGGCCGCGGTCGTCGGCTTCCTCTTATCCGTAGGTTTCTTCCCCATTCCTGCGGCAGAAATGCGGAAGGGAGAGGGATTCGATGGGAAGGGCAAAGGCGGAGGGGAGAGCAGGAGAAGGAACTGTCGCTTGGCTTGCGGAGGAAGAAGATGGGAGAGCGGGGCAAGAGACATTTGAATCGTGCCGCTGTGTTTTTTCCCTGCTCTTAAGGGGGTAAAGCAGAACAGGGGAGCGACGCTTTAGAAAGTTACAATTTCACCATAACTACAATAGTCCCACGACCCCACGACGCGCAGTAATTGCGCAAAGTGGACGTTGGATTGACTAGTCGCCATGACTAATGGGCGTGCGCAGCCCACCCCTGCCATGTGTCTGCACACTATTTGGGGGCTAACCCAACGTGCCACGCGACACGTATGGCTCAGGCCCGGGGGCTTATGTCGGGGAAAACAGACAGGGGTGTATGCTTTCCCCTGGCTCGTATGCGGACAAGCCAAGACCAAGCTAGAGTACAAAGATTCAAGAGCATCGAAGGATCAACATGTAGATTAGAGGGACCAAGACCAAGCCAGAGAAGCAGGATATCATCAAGAGAAGGGCCTCCCTTGCTAGGCAGGCAAGCCCAGAAAGGGGCGAGGCCACACTTAGAAGCGTACAGCCAAGGCGTCCCGGCAAGGCCTGCCGGGGCTCATGAAGGCAAGACCACCTCACCAACCACTCCACCATGACCCACGTCATTGATTAGTGCGGTGTCAAGCCGCAGAATGACTAAGTGGCAGCCATTTTCTATAGGAGAAACCCACAAATGACACTTGTACTATGACATGTCAAGCGAGCAGGCGCAGAGCTGGCAAGATAGCCTGGCAAGCTTTGTCGGGCAACCAACAATGTGACATTGAGCGGTGCACTTAATGTGCCCTGTCAGCCCGCAAAGTTAGGTATGATAGCACTGTTCGCTATCTTATCAGTGCATAATGACTACTTTGCCATTGTGTTAACCCCTTGATCTATAAAAGGAGGCCCATGGCAACCATAGAAAGGGATAGAACATTGGATAACTCACACCCCCATACGCGCGTAGTCACCATCAACCTAAGGCAACCCTTATCGGGCAAGTGTACTACGCTCCACCACCACCTTTCCACCATCAATCCACCAAAGCAGGAGTAGGGTTTTACGCCTCACGGAGGCCCAAACCTGGGTAAACTGCCTGTGTGATCTCTGTCGTGCTGCCCCACGCTCGTCTGCTCTTTGTGCAATGCGACGTCCCCCTGCCAAACCAGCAAGGGGCCTCCTGGTCCCATAGGTGGCCGTGGTTTCCGGGGACATTGATATTCGAACCGAAATATGAGATAACAAGTGTGATATGCACGGGAGAGATGTAACACTAACGATGCACAAAAAGCATGGCCCGGCAATTCTCAACTTGCTAGTCTCGATGGGTAAGTAACGCAAAAGAGGCTCGAAGCTATCAAGGTGATGGCAAGGTAAGTTGTTAAGATGTCATCGAGGTTAACGTCCTTGCTTATGGTAGTATGATGATGAGGTGGTCGAAGTCGATGTGGAGTCCGAGTCGATGATGAGTGGCGATGATGATGAAGTCAATTCGTGCCTAAGTAGCAAACACCTTAGGACACGTGGAACCACAACTCAAAGCTCAAATAGCAATGGGAAGAACTGCGGAAAGCGAATGGTGGTGAAAGAAAGGCAAAAAGATGCAAAAGTGGAAGTGGTCGAACAGCTCTATAAATCCCATGCACACGGGGTAAGTGAGGCCCTTGTGGACTGGGGCCCATGAGCCTTGGGTCCTGATGGACCGTGCATGTGGGGTGTTCTGGGAGCGCAAGAACACCTTCGGATTCGTGGAGATTTCGAAAATTCGGCCAAAATTGGTGATGGGAAGGATGGGGGAGGTGGGTAATGGGTAGATCCACTTGCCAAATGCGAAATTCATGGATCAAATTAACAAAATCTCACAAGATCCAACAAATTGCAAGAAAAAAATTGGGACCATTTTTGGTGGGGATTTTTGAATTGGGACAAAAAGCAACAAAATTAGGCTGGAATATGGGGGTAGGGACTCCAAGATTTGAATCAACCATGGCTCATGATACCAAGATGTTTTAGGGTGAAACCCTGATATGTCCATTTTGCATCATGCTTTTATATCCATATTTATTGCATTATGGGCTGTTATTACACATTATGTCACAATACTTATGCCTATTCTCTCTTTTTTTTACAAGGTTTATATGAAGAGGGGGAATGCCGGCAGCTAGAATTCTGGGCTGGAAAAGGAGCAAATATTACAGACCTATTCTGCACAACACCAAAAGTCCTGAAACTTCACAGGAGCAAGTTTTAGAATATATAAAAAATATTGGGTGAAAGAAGTGCCAAAGGGGGGCCACCCACCATCCACGAGGGTGGGGGGCGCGCCCTACCCCCCTAGGCGCACCCCCTGCCTCGTGGGACCCCTGGCAGCCCTTTGATGCCCATCTTCTGCTATATGAGGTCTTTCGTCGAGGAAAAAATCATAAGCTAGCTCACAGGACGAAACTCCGCCACCACGAGGCGGAACCAATCTAGGGCTTCGGCGGAGCTATTCTGCCAGGGAAACTTCCCTCCGGGAGGGGGAAATCATCACCATCATCATCACCATCGATCCTCTCATCAGGAGGGGGTCAATCTCCATCAACATCTTCACCAGCACCATCTCATTTCAAACCCTAGTTCATCTCTTGTATCCAATCTTTGTATCCAAACCTCAGATTGGTACCTGTGGGTTGCTAGTAGTGTTGATTACTCCTTGTAGTTGATGCTAGTTGGTTTACTTGGTGGAAGATCATATATTTAGATCCATTATGAATATTAATACCCCTCTGATTATGAACATGAATATGCTCTCTGAGTAGTTACGTTTGTTCCTAAGGAGATGGGAGAAGTCTTGCTATAAGTAGTCATGTGAATTTGGTATTCGTTAGATATTTTGATGAGATGTATGTTGCCTTTCCTCTAGTGGTGTCATGTGAATGTCGACTATATGACACTTCACCATTGCTTGGGCCTAGAGGAAGGTATTTTGAAGTAATAAATGGATGATGGGTTGCTAGACTGACATAATCTTAAACCCAAGTTTATACGTTGCTTCATAAGGGGCTGATTTGGATCCATATGTTTCATGCTATGGTTAGGTTTACCTTAATACTTCTGTTGTAGTTGCGGATGCTTGCAATAGGGGTTAATCATAAGTGGGATGCTTGTCCAAGGAAGGACAGTACCCAAGCACCGGTCCACCCACATATCAAATTATCAAAGTACTGAACGCGAATCATATGAGCGTGAGGAAAACTAGCTTGACGATAATTCCCATGTGTCCTCGGGAGCGCTTTCCTTTATATAAGAGTTTGTCTAGGCTTGTCCTTTGCTACAAAAAGGATTGGGACATCTTGCTGCACCTTATTTACTTTTATTACTTGTTACTCGTTGCAAATTACCTTATCACGAAACTATCTGCTACCGATAATTTCAGTGCTTGCAGAGAATACCTTGCTGAAAACCGCTTATCATTTCCTTCTGCTCCTCGTTGGGTTCGACACTCTCACTTATCGAAAAGGCTATGATAGATCCCCTACACTTGTGGGTCATCAAGACTCTTTTCTGGCGCCTTTGCTAGGTGGAATTTGGTAAGGAACAATTTATATAGTGTGCTGAAATTTACTGTCACTTGTTACTATGGAATATAATCCTTTGAGGGGCTTGTTCGGGGTGTCTTCACCCCGACCTGTAGAGAAAAGAGTTTCTCCTCAACCTAATGAACCTATTTAAAATGTTTACTTTGAAATTCCTTCAGGTATGATAGAGAAACTACTAGCTAATCCTTTCATAGTTTATGGAACATTACATCCTGATTTGCACCTACTCTATGTGGATGAAGTTTGTGGATTATTTAAGCTTGCAGGTATGCCCAAGGATGTTATCAAAAAGAAGGTCTAACATTTATCTTTGAAGGGAGAGGCATTGAAATGGTTTAGGCTATGTGATGAAATGGGATCATGGAACTACAACCGATTGAAATTGGAATTTCATCAGAAGTTTTATCCTATGCATCTTGTTCATCATGATCGTAATTTTATTTATATATATATATATATATATATATATATATATATATATATATATTGGCCTCACGAAGGAGAAAGCATCGCTCAAGCTTGGGGGAGGCTTAAGTCAATGTTATATTCATGCCCCAATCATGAGATCTCAAAAGAAATGATTATTCAAAAAATTTATGTTCGGCTTTCTCTCAGTAATCGCTCCATGCTCGATACTTCTTGTACTAGATCTTTTATGATGAAGACTATTGAATTCAAATGGGATTTATTGGAAAGAATTAAACGCAACTCTGAATATTGGCATCTCGATGAAGGTAAGGAGTCAAGTATAACACCTAAGTTTGATTGTGTTAAATCTTTTATGGATACCGATGCTTTCCGTGAATTTAGCACCAAATATGGACTTGACTCTGAGATAGTAGCTTCTTTCTGTGAATCCTTTGCTACTCATGTTGATCTCCCTAAGGAGAAGTGGTTAAAATATAGTCCTCCCATTGAAGTAAAAGTAGTTGCACCTATTAAATTTGAACAAAAGACTATCACTTATAATGATCCTGTTGTTCCTACTGCTTATATTGAGAAACCACCTTTCCCTGTTAGAATAAAAGATCATGCTAAAGCTTCGACTGTGGTTCATAAGAGTAATACTAGAACACCTACTCCCTCTGAGCAAATTAAAGTTGAACCTAGTGTTGCTATGGTTAAAGATCTCTTGGCCGATAATATTGATGGGCATGTTATTTACTTCTGTCATGAATCTGCAAGGATTGCTAGACCCGATACTAAAATAAACATAGACCTGTTGTAGGCATGCATGTTATTTTTGTTAAAATAGGAGATCATTGCTATCATGGCTTATGTGATATGGGTGCTAGTGAAAGTGCAATACCTCATTCCCTATACAAATAAATTATGCATGATATTGCACCTGCTGAGTTAGAGGAGATTGATGTTACAATTAAGCTTGCCAATAGAGACACTATTTCCCCAGTTGGGATTGTTAGAGATGTTGAAGTCTTATGTGGGAAAGTTAAATATCCTACTGATTTTCTTGTTCTTGGTTCCCCACAAGATGTCTTTTGTCCCATTATATTTGGTAGACCATTCTTGAATACTGTTAATGCTAAGATAGACTGCAATGAGGATATTGTTTCTATTGGTTTAGGGGATATGTCTCATGAATTTAATTTTGCTAAATTTCGTAGACAACCCCATGATAAAGAATTGCCTAGTAAAGATGAAATTATTTGTCTTGCTTCTATTGCCGTGCCTCCTACTAATCCTTTAGAACAATATTTGCTAGACCATGAAAATGATATGTTTATGAATGAAAGAAGGGAAATAGATGAAGTATTCTTTAAACAGGGACCTATCTTGAAACATAACTCACCTGTTGAAATCCTAGGGGATCCTCCTCCACCCAAGGGTGATCCCGGGTTTGAGCTGAAACATTTACCTGATACTCTTAAATATGCTTATCTTGATGAGAAACAGATATATCCTGTTATTATTAGTGCTAACCTTTCAGAGCATGAGGAAAAGAAATTATTGAAAACTCTGAAGAAGCACCGTGCTACTATTGGATATACTCTTGATGATCTTAAGGGCATTAGTCCCACTCTATGCCAGCACAAAATAAAATTGGATAAATACACGAAACCAGTTGTTGATCACCAATAACGGTTAAATCCTAAGATGAAAGAAGTGATAAGAAAAGAAATACCAAAGCTTCTGGAGGAAGTTATAATTTATCCCGTTGCTGATAGTCAGTGGGTAAGTCATGTCCATTATGTCCCTAAGAAGGGAGGTATCACTGTTGTTCCTAATGATAAAGATGAACCGATCCCACAAAGAATTGTTACAAATTATAGAATGGTAATTGAGTTCCGCAAATTTAAGCTACTAAAAAGGATCATTACCATTTACCTTTTATTGATCAAATGCTAGAAAGATTATCCAAACATACACATTTTTGCTTTCTATATGGTTATTCTCGTTTCTCTCAAATACCTGTGTCAAAAGAGGATCAAGAAAAGACAACTTTCACTTGCCCTTTCGGTACCTTTGCTTATAGACGTATGCCTTTTGGTTTATGCAATGCACCCGCTACCTTTCAAAGATGTATGACTGTTATATTCTCTGACTTTTGTGAAAATATTGTTGAGGTTTTCATGGATGATTTCACCGTTTACAGAACTTATTTTGGTGATTTCTTAAGCAACCTTGACCGATTTTTGCAGAGATGTGAAGAAACGAATCTTGTCGTGAATTGGGAGAAGTGCCACTTTATGGTTAATGAAGGTATTTTCTTGGGGCATAAAATTTCTGAAAGAGGTATTGAAGTTGATAAAACTAAGGTTGATGCTATAGAAAATATGTCACGTCCCAAACATTAAAGGTATAAGAAGCTTCCTTTGTCATCCCGGTTTTTATAGGAGGTTCATTAAGGACTTCTCTAAAATCTCTCGGCCTCTGACTAATCTATTACAAAAAGATGTTCCTTTAGTCTTTGATGATGATTGTTTAGAAGCATTTGAAATACTTAAGAAAGCTTTGATTTCTACACCTATTGTCCAGCCCCCTGATTGGAATTTACCATTTGAAATCATGAGTGATGCTAGTGATTATGTTGTAGGGGTTGTTCTAGGACAAAGAGTTGATAAGAAATTAAATGTTATTCAATATGCTAGTAAAACTCTAGACAGTGCCTAGATAAACTATGCTACTACTAAAAAAGAATTTTTAGCAGTTGTGTTTGCTTGTGATAAGTTCAGACCTTATATTGTTGATTCTAAAGTAACTGTTCACACTGATCATGCTGCTATTAAATATATTATGGAAAAGAAAGATGCTAAACCTAGACTTATTAGATGGGTTCTCTTGCTCCAAGAATTTGATTTGCACATTATTGATAGAAAGGGAGCTGAGAACCCCGTTGCAGGCAACTTGTCTAGGTTAGAGAATGTTCTTGATGACCCACTACCTATTGATGATAGCTTTCCTGATGAACAATTAGTTGTGATAAATGCTTCTCGTACTGCTCCATGGTATGCTGATTATGCTAATTATATTGTTGCTAAATTATACCACCTAGTTTCACATACCAGCAAAAGAAAAAGTTCTTCTATGATTTAAGACATTACTTTCGGGATGACCCACATCTTTATAAAGAAGGACTAGATGGTGTTATTAGACGTTGTGTGCCTGAGCATGAATAGGAACAGATCCTACGCAAGTGTCACTCCGAGGCTTATGGAGGACACCATGCTGGAGATAGAACTAGACATAAGGTATTGCAATCTGGTTTTTATTAGCCTACTCTCTTCAAGGACGCCCGTAAGTTTGTCTTGTCTTGTGATGAATGTCAAAGAATTGGTAACATTAGTAGACGTCAGGAAATGCCTATGAATTATTCACTTTTTATTGAACCATTTGATGTTTGGGGTTTTGATTATATGGGACCGTTTCCTTCCTCTAATGGGTATACACATATTTTAGTTGCTTTTGATTACATTACCAAGTGGGTAGAAGCTATTACAACTAGTAGTGTTGATCATAACACCTCTATTAAGATCCTTAAAGAAGTTATTTTTCCGAGGTTTGGAGTTACTAGATACTTAGTGACTGATGGTGGTCCACATTTTATTCATGGTGCCTTTCGTAAAATGCTTTCTAAATATGATGTTAATCATAGAATTGCATCTCCTTATCACCCACAATCTAGTGGTCAAGTAGAATTGAGTAATAGAGAGCTTAAATTAATTTTGTAAAAGACTGTTAATAGATCTAGAAAGAATTGGTCCAAGAAACTTGATGATGCATTATGGGTCTATAGAACTGCAACTAAAAATCTTATGGGTATGTCTCCATATAAAATGGTTTATAGTAAAGCTAGTCACTTACCTCTTGAACTGGAACATAAGGCATATTGGGCCATTAAAGAGCTCAATTATGATTTCAAACTTGCCGGTGAGAAGAGGTTTTTTGACCTTAGCTCACTTGATGAATGGAGAACCCAGGCCTATGAGAATGCCAAACTGTTTAAAGAAAAGGTTAAAAGATGGCATGATAAAAGGATACAAATACGAGAGTTTAATGTAGGTGATTATGTATTATTATACAACTCTCGTTTAAGATTTTCTGCAGGAAAACTCCTCTCTAAATGGTAAGGCCCTTACGTCATCGAGGAGGTCTACCGTTCCGATGCCATAAAAATCAACAACTTCGAAGGCACAAATCCGAGGGTGGTGAACGGTCAAAGAATCAAACATTATATCTCTGGTAATCCCATATGTTGAAACTAATGTTATTGAAACCGTAACCCCGGAGGAATACATAAGGGACACTTTCTGGAACGTTTCAGACTCCGAAGGAATAGGTACGTGGTACGGTAAGTAAACCGACTCCAAAATAGTTCTAATGGCAATTTTCTCCGTTTTGGAATATTTAAGAAAATAGGAAAATAAGAAGTTGTCCGGAAAGGACACGAGGCTTCCACAAGGGTGGAGGGCGCGCCCTACCCCCTAGGCATGCCCCCTACCTCATGGGCACCTCGTGTGCTCTCCAGACTCTGTTTTCTTGCACGGTACTTCTTTTGGTCGGTAAAAATTCATTATATAATCTCCCGAAGGTTTTGACCACTTTATCACACAAATATCTTATGTCTTTGTTTCGAGTTGTTCTTCTGACAGATCTAGATAGCCATGGCGTCTTCAAGTGCCCCCAAGGACAAGTTCTTCGAGAAGGTCATCAACGCCTACCTCGCAGAGGTGCTGCAACACCCTCAAACCATTGAGATGTGTGAGGGGTTGTTGCACATCCATGACATTGAGGGACCAAGGAGGACTGGAAGCTTGGAGACAAGGCTCGAGGCAATGGAGCAGCAAGTTTTCAAGTGCCAGGAGATGGTGGAACATGGACTCGACTCCAATCATATAATGATCATGGAGTTCACCAACAACCACAAGCTGGATGACAAGAACATTGGGGAGGCCATCTTCAAGCTTCACGAGAAAATCGAGCGCCTCCAAGCCCAGATCTATGACCTGCAAAACCAAAACTGTGAGTATGAATATAGATTCAAGAGGATGAGTTTGGCTGCAGATTTGAGGATCCCGGAGACTCGATCATCCTTCTAGGATGGTGAGCCTATGCCTTGGAAGATGGATGACAAGCCTACATCATCAACGACTCCATCATTGCCACCCCCGAGGAAGGAGACATAAACACATGGGTATGGGCACTCCCCTTGGCAACTGCCAATCTTGGAGGAGTGCCCCGGTATCATATCACCATCACACTTTTATCTTTACCGTTTTTCTTAGTTCGATCCTTTTGGTAATATCTTGATCTAGTAGAATAAAGTTTTAGTATGATCTAGTTTATAGTTTTGCTTTATGATCCTTCTATGTAATCGAGTCCATGAGCTATAGACAATAAAGATTAGTGTTGAGTCAAAGGCTTGATTATCTTGCTATGATCTTGAGGGAATAAAATAAAAGAGAAAAAATAAAAAGAAATAAAGAGATCATATGGATCTTATGGAGAGTAATGACTTCACATATAAAGAGTATGATGAATAAAAGTTGTTGAGAGTTGACAAACATAGTTTTGGTCATCATTGCAATTAATAGGAAGTAATAAAGAAAGAGAGGTTTTCACATATAAATATACTATCTTGGACATCTTTTATGATTGTGAGCACTCATTAAAATATGACATGCTAAAGAGTTGATTTTGGACAAGGAAGACGACGTAATGGGTTATGTTTTCTTACATCTGAGATAAATTATATTGTCATGGATCATCCAACATGTTGAGCTTGCCTTTCCCTCTCATGCTAGCCAAATTATTTGCACCAAGTAGAGATACTACTTGTGCTTCCAAATATCCTTAAACCCAGTTTTGCCATGAGAGTCCACCATATCTACCTATGGATTGAGCAAGATCCTTCAAGTAAGTTGTCATCGTTGCAAGCAATAAAAATTGCTCTCTAAATAAGTATGATTTATTAGTGTGGAGAAAATAAGCTTTATACGATCTTGTGATGTGGAAGAAATAAAAGCGACGGACTGCATAATAAAGGTCCATATCACAAGTGACAATATAAAGTGACGTTCTTTCGCATTAAGATTTTGTGCATCCAACCATAAAAGCACATGACGCCCTCTGCTTCCCTCTGCGAAGGGCCTATCTTTTATTATTGTCTTATACTTCATACAAGAGTCATGGTGATCTTCACCTTTCCTTTTTTACATTTTATCCTTTGGCAAGCACAATGTGTTGGAAAGATCCTGGTATATATAGCTAATTGGATGTGAGTTCTCATGAACTATTATTGTTGACATTACCCTTGAGGTAAAAAGTTGGGAGGCAAAACTATAAGCCCCTATCTTTCTCTGTGTCCGGCTAAAACTTCATAACCATAAATATCGCATGAGTGTTAGCAATCGTGAAAGACTAAATGATGGTTGAGTATGCGGACTTGCTGAAAAGCTCTTATATTGACTCTTCCTGATGTTATGATAAATTGAAATTGCTTCAATGACTGAGATTATAGTTTGTTAGTTTTCAATAAATTTTATGATTCATACTTGAAACTGTGGATGAATTGTTACTTTAGCATAAGAGGTCATATGACAATATATATATGTTGCTGTTATAATAGTGATCATGATTCCCTCATGTCTGCATTGTATTTTATCGACACCTCTATCTCTAAACATGTGGACATATTTTTCGATATCGGCTTTCTCTTGAGGACAAGCGAGGTCTAAGCTTGGGGGAGTTGATACGTCCATTTTGCATCATGCTTTTATATCCATATTTATTGCATTATGGGCTGTTATTACACATTATGTCACAATACTTATGCCTATTCTCTCTAATTTTACAAGGTTTATATGAAGAGGGGGAATGCCGGCAGCAGGAATTCTGGGCTGAAAAGGAGCAAATATTAGAGACCTATTCTGCATAACACCAAAAGTCTTGAAACTTCACGGGAGCAAGTTTTAGAATATATAAAAATTATTGGGTGAAAGAAGTACCAGAGGGGGGCCACCCACCATCCACGAGGGTGGGGGGCGCGCCCCCTGCCTCGTGGGCCCCCTGGCAGCCCTCTGATGCCCATCTTCTACTATATGAGGTCTTTCATCAAGGAAAAAATCATAAGCTAGCTCACGGGACGAAACTCCGCCGCCACAAGGTGGAACCAATCTAGGGCTCCGGCGGAGCTGTTCTACCGGGGAAACTTCCCTCCAGGAGGGGGAAATCATCACCATCGTCATCACCATCGATCCTCTCATCGGGAGGGGGTCAAACTCCATCAACATCTTCACTAGCACCATCTCATCTCAAACCCTAGTTCATCTCTTGTATCCAATCTTTGTATCCAAACATCAGATTGATACTTGTGGGTTGCTAGTAGTGTTGATTACTCCTTGTAGTTGATCTAGTTGGTTTACTTGGTGGAAGATCATCTGTTCAGATCCATTATGCATATTAATACCCCTCCGATTATGAACATGAATATGCTTTGTGAATAGTTACGTTTGTTCCTGAGGACATGGGAGAAGTCTTTCTATAAGTAGTCATGTGAATTTGGTATTCGTTCGATATTTTGATGAGATGTATGTTGTCTTTCCTCTAGTGTTGTCATGTGAACATCGACTATATGACACTTCACCATTGCTTGGGCCTAGAGGAAGGCATTGGGAAGTAATAAATAGATGATGGGTTGCTAGAGTGACAGAAGCTTAAAACCTAGTTTATGCGTTGCTTCGTAAGGGGCTGATTTGGATCCATATGTTTCATGCTATGGTTAGGTTTACCTTAATACTTATGTTGTAGTTGCGGATGCTTGAAATAGGGGTTAATCATAAGTGGTTTCTTGTCCAAGGAAGGACAGTACCCAAGCACCGGTCCACCCACATATCAAATTATCAAAGTACTGAACGCGAATCATATGAGCGTGATGAAAACTAGCTTGAGGTAATTCCCATGTGTCCTCGGGAGCGCTTTCCTTTATATAAGAGTTTGTCTAGGCTTGTCCTTTTCTACAAAAAGGATTGGGCCATCTTGCTGCACCTTATTTACCTTTATTACTTGTTACTCGTTGCAAATTACCTTATCACGAAACTATTTATTACCGATAATTTTAGTGCTTGCAGAGAATTCCTTGCTGAAAAGCGCTTATCATTTCCTTCTGCTCCTCGTTGGGTTCGACACTCTCACTTATCGAAAAGGCTACGATAGATCCCCTACACTTGTGGGTCATCAAACCCTAGGTGAGATCTTTTCATACTTGGAGGGGGGAGAAGTATGAACAACAAGAACACAAGAGAGGAATTCACTCAAACAAAACTCAATCACACATCTACTAGAATAGAAAACACATGAGATCCACAAGTATACAAGAATAATCCAAGGAAACAAGCACAAAGGTAAGTTTATTCCCGCTCCTAAGGAGGTGAGGTCCTGATGATAGTCTTTTCCAAAGAGGAGGTCTTGAAATCCACGTGGACCTACTCCTTGGAGGTCTTGATCTCCAAGAGGAAGTGGAAAGATGAGCAAAGCTCTCTCAGTGTCCATCCAATACTTTGCTAACCCTAAACATGACCCTAGGTATGAAATATATAGGTATGTGGGAGAGGGGGACGAAGAGGAGGCCCAAACAGCAGGTCTCGGCCAACCATCCTGATGGGCCCGTCCGCACGGGGTCCTGAGGCCATGCTCACGGGGGTGCGCGTCTCAGTTCGAGCAGCTCTCTGGGTAGCCCGTGGGCACGGGGTCTGGAGGGTCTATTCGCACGGGGTTGCCTGGGAGGTGTTGTCTTTATCTTCTTCAGCTCATTTTCCTTCCTTGAGGCCTTGGGGCACTTCTCCTCCTTCTTTGGGGTGTCCTTTAGCCTCTTGGTGGTGTTGGACTTCGTACCTAATGATACAAAACATGTTTTTGTGAGGTAGCATCCAAGTCCCACCTATATCCATATTGCTCTTGAGTAGGAATGAGTTCACCTTGGTTTCAATGGTGCGTGCTCGAGCTCTTATCATGGGTCCACGTGGTGCTTGATGTGTTGGTGTAGGGTCCATGGGGATGATGGAAAGATGCTCTGCATCATCATCACTCTACATAAGATTATTATATAATCTTTTTATTTCTTGTTATTCGTTTTCTTTCCCCAAGATCAAAGCAAGAAAGCAAAGCCCTCAACTCAAAACTAATCTTCATTATATAACTCTCACACTCGATTACATAGATAGATAAGGAAGCAAAAATGTAAAGACTAGATCATACTAAAAACTTTTATTCTACTACATCACTATTTAACCAAAAGGATTGAACTAAGATAAATGATAAAGTTAAATATGTGAAGGTACAATACCAGGAGATATCCCCCAAGCTAGGCATAAGCCAAGGGGAGTGCCCATACCCATGTACTCAAGTATCCTTCTTCGGAGGTGGTGGTGATGGATTTGATGATGTGGGAGGCTTCTCCTCCGTCTTCCAAGACATAGGCTCACCATCGTAAAAATATGAACGAGTCTATGGAATCCTCAAATCTGCAGCCAAACTCATCCTCTTAAATGTGTATTCAAACTCACATTTTTGGTTTTGCGGGTCATAGATTTGGTCTTGGAGATGCTCATTTTTCTCATGAAGCTTGAAGATGGCCTCTCCCATACTATTGTTGTCCAGCTTGTGATCGCGGTGAATTCTGTGATCATGGAGTGGTTGGCATTGAGTCCACATTCCACCATCCCTTGGCACTTGAAGACCTCATCCTCCACCGCTTCGAGCCTGGACTCCATGCTTCCAGTCCACCTTAGCCCTTGAACATCTCGGATGTGAAGCACTCCCTCACGCATCTCCATGGTTTGAGGATGTTTCATCACCTCCGGGAGGTAGGAGTTGATGACTTTCTCGTAGAACTTGTCCTTGGCGATCTAGATCTGTCAAAAAAAAGCACGAAACAAGAACAGAGGATACTGTCATGATACGGTGGTCAAAACCTTCGGGAGATTATATAATGAATTTTTACTATGAAAAACAAGTAATCTGGGAGAAAATAGCGTCTGTATTGCACACGAGGTGGCCACAAGCTCAGGAGGCGCACCCAGGGGGTAGGGTGTGCCCCCAAAGCTTGTCACCTACTCGTGCGCTATTTGGACTACTTATTATTTTCCTAATTTTTCAAATAATACAAAACTGAGTAAAATTGACTTTGGAAAACTTCTGGAGTCAGTTTACTTACCGTATAACATACCTATTCCTTTTTAGGGTTCTGGAGCGTTCTGGAATGTTTCCTTTATGTACTCCTCCGGTGTTATGGAATGAATAATATTAGTTTCAACATTTATGGGTGTACCTGAGATATAATGTTTGATTCTTTGCCCATTCACTACCTTCGGTTTATTGCCTTCGGCATTGTTGATCTTGATAGCACCGGAACGATAACCTTCTTTGATAATGTAAGGACCTTCCCATCTGGAGAGAAGGTTTCCTGCAAAAAAGTCTTAAATGAGAATTTTATAGCAAGACATAGTCACCTACATTAAATTCCGCTTTTGTATTCTTCTATCATGCCATCTTTTAACTTTCTCCTTAGATAGTTTAGCATTTTCATAGGCTTGGGTTCTCCATTCATCAAGTGAGCTATTGTCAAATAACCTCTTTTCACCGGCAAGTTTGAAATCACATTGAGCTCTTTAATTGCTAATAAGCTTTGTGTTCTAATTTCAGAGGTAAGTGACATGCCTTTCCATAAACCATTTTATATGGAGATATACCCATAGGGTTTTTATAAGGAGTTCTATAAGCCCATAATGCATCATCATGTTTTTTAGACCAATTCTTCCTAGATCTATTAACAGTCTTTTGCAAGATCAACTTTATTTCCCTATTACTTAATTCTATTAACATCATACTTAGCAAGCAAATTCCGGAAAGCACCATGAATAAAGTGTGAACCACCATCAGTCATTAAATATCTAGGGACTCCAAACCTCAGGAAAATAACTTCTTTCGGCATTTTAATGGAGGTGTTATGATCAACACTACTAGTTGGAATAGCTTCTACCCACTTAATAATATAATCAACAACAACTAGAATATGAGTATACCCATTAGAGGAAGGAAAAGGTCCCATATAATCAAATCCCCAAACATCAAATGGTTCAATAATAAGTGAATAGTTCATAGGAATTTCCTGGTGTCTACTAATATTACCAATTCTTTAACACTCATCACAAGACAAGACAAACTTACGAGCATCTTTGAAAAGAGTAGGCCAATAAAAACCAGATTGTAATACCTTGTGTGCAGTTCTGTCTCCTGCATGGTGTCCACCGTAAGCCTCGAAGTGACACTTGTGTAGGATCTGTTCCTATTCATGCTCAGGTACACATCGTCTAATAACACCATCCACTCCCTCTTTATAAAGGTATGGGTCATCCCAGAAGTAATGTCTTAAATCATAGAAAAACTATTTTCTTTTGTTGGTATGTGAAACTAGGTGGTATAAATTTAGCAACAATATAATTATCATAGTCTGCAGACCATGGAGTACTATGAGAAGCATTTATGACATCTAGTTGTTCATCAGGAAAGCTATCATCAATAGGTCGTGGGTCATCAAGAATATTTTCTAACCTAGAAAAGTTGTCTGCTATGGAGTTCTCAACTCCCTTTCTATCAATAATATGCAAATCAAATTCGTGTAGCAAGAGAACTCACATAATGAGTCTAGATTTAGCATCTTTCTTTTCCATAAGGTATTTAATAGCAGCATGATCAGTGTGAACAATTACATTGGAATCAACGATGTAAGATCTGAATTTATCACAAGCAAAAAGAACCTTTAAAAATTCTTTTTCAGTGGTAGCATAATTTCTTGTCAACCCTTTGTCCTAGAACAGCACCAACAACATAATCACTAGCATCACACATAATTTCAAAGGGTAGGTTCCAGTCAGGTGGTTGAACAATATGTGTAGAGATTAAGGCTCTCTTAAGTATTTGAAAGGCTTCTAAACAATCATCATCACAAACAAATGGAACAACTTTTGCAAAAGATTAGTAAGAGGCCTGGAAATTTTATAGAAGTCTTTAATAAATCTCCTATAGAAACGAACATGACAAAGGAAACTTCTTATACCTTTTATGTCTTTAGGACATGGCATTTTCTCAATTGCATCAACTTTAGCTTTATCGACTTCAATACCTCTTTTGGAGATTTTATGCCCCTAGACAATACCTTCATTAACCATAAAGTGGCATGCTACTTCTTGAGCTTGCGTTGATTTTTCCCTAGAAGAGGAAAGGGTGATGCAGCCAAGTAGAGATAAGTATTTCCCTTAGTTAAGAACCAAGGTATCAATCCAGTAGGAGGCACAAGCAAGTCCCAATATGTAACACCCCTATGTAATGATGCTACAGTAACCCGTGGGTTAAGTTAATCTTTTCCTAAACAAGTGTCTGATCAACATTGTCTCCTATCTCTTTCAAATTCCAGTTGAATTCAATTTCAAATTCTGAGTAAAATTCAAAATTGCTCAAACATGAAAACTAAAATGTTCATCCTATGCCAAATAATCCATAATTAATATTTGTGGTAAACCTACTTTTTTCAAAGTGTTTAAATGGCTTAAACTATTCGAAACAAAAGTTTTAAAAGAAAAGAAAAGTTTTTTAAAAAAGGGGAGAAGGGCCTCGGCCCCTGCCCCCTGGGCCTCGGCCCACCCCAGCAAGTCGGCCCACCTCCCCCCTTGCGCGGTCGATCCCCTTCCTCACTGCTCCTCTGACCGGGGCACGTCCCCGTCGGACCGGGCGCACCGCCTCGTATTGCCACGACGCCGGCGAGGGGATAAGGGCAGCCCCGACTCCTCGGGCTACCTCCCCACTCACCGACTCCCCCTTGCGCTCCCTCCCCACCTCCCCACTCAGATCCCCTTCCCCCATGCGCTGCTGGTTCTGCTCTCCGAGATGGCCTCACCACCTTGAAGCCCGCGGCCAACATCGCCCGTTTGCCGCTCTGACAAGTCCGGGAGCTCCATCGTGGTTCGCCTCTTCTTCCTCGGCACTGGATCGGGACCGGGAGTGCCACCGCCGTCGCATTCTTCCTCTTCCTCATCTATGGCCACCGCGCGATCCTGTCGTCGATCTACTCCACCAGTTCTCCCGGAGCCCGCTGCATAGACCCCACGCTCCCGCGGTGAGCTCTTGTGCCGAACGCGCCCTTCCCTACCCTCTCTAGTCGCTCGTAGCCCCTGCTCTGCCGTTAGGCCGCACCCTCCACTGCCTGGCCTCGTCGCCAGCGTAGCCACAGGGACCATAGGATTCTGTGTGTGCCACCGTTGCACTCACCGCACTGTGTAGTCCCTACCTCGCTCTTTAGATCATTCGATCTCGCACCGTTTTGCCCTTTCCATAGATTGCTCGAAGCACCTCACCGACGGCGAGCTCGTAGCCCTCAGTTCCGGCCACCACTGCACCTCGCACCACCGCCATTCGATGAGGCGTCGTCCCGCCGTTCGAATGCACCCAGCCACAGCCCCGCAAACCCCCTGTGCGCAAAACCCGCACCCGTCCTGAGCAGCACCACCGTATTTGGCTCGCCTGGGCCAACTCCGGCGCGTCTCCGGCCGGTGTCCGACATGGCGTCAATGTGGCACCGCGTGGTACACTGACTGGTGGTCCCAGGGGCACCCTTTGACCAGCTGACTTCGGTCAACTACTGATTGGGCGGCCCCGTGTCTATGACATGTGGGTCTCGCCTGATAAACAGATTAAAATAAATGAATAATTAGTTATTTAGTTTGTTAGTAATTAAAACCCTAATCACTCACTGCCAGTAGTCCCCATCCACTAATTAACCTAATTAGTTTAGACAAACCCCTCTGTTAGTGCCACTGCCACTGACATGTGGGTCCCTCTGGACCCACGGGTTAGGTTTGTCCCCAGTCAACCGCACTGTTGACTACTGACCTCAGCATTGCATCATGATGACGTCACCAGACATTGTTTTGGATAATGTTGAATTATATAAATAAAATAAATTCCAGGAAATGTATAAAACCTTTGAAAATTCATAGAAATTAAACCATAGCTCAGATCGAAAAACTTTGTATATGGAAGTTGCTCAGAAAAATCCAATGAATCTGAATAAGTGGTCCGTTCATCTGTCATGTGCTCCTAGCATGCTGAACATGGAACTTTCCCCCTCTTTTCCTCGGTACGGAAAATGCCAAACACCGAAAAACCTCTTGCGATGTTTTCCCTCTCCGTCTGCAATGTGTAATACTGCGTTAGAACACCCCTAGCTCTGCATATCATCATGTCATGCTTAGTGTTGCATTTGTTTGCTTATATTTACTGTTTCTTCCCCCTCTTCTCTCCGGTAGACCCCGAGGTCGATGATGCCCTGGTGATCGACTACGTCGGCAATGACACTTCTTCCTTTTCAGCAGAGCTTCCAGGCAAGCAAACCACCCTTGAGCATTCCATATCGCCCATTCCCTTCTCTCTTATGCTTGCATTAGAACTGCTACTGCTTTTTGTATGATCCTACTCTGTTGCATGGCATGTTTATTGTAACCTGCTATTGTTACCTACCTTATCCTAAATTGTTTAGTATAGGCTGGGTAGAGACCATCAGAGACCACCACTTTGTCCCGACTGCCCCGCTAGATTATCAGAAGACCCGATCAACGGGATCGAAGACTAGGCCCAGGCACCGCACATCACTTTCCCCTTAGTTGCTCGACACTACTGGGTTACTATCGAGTGCCGAGGGTGATACCTCATGAGCTCTTCTGATGTTAACCTTGTATGTTAGTTCATCGGTTATGGTCATCGAGGGTGATTCCTCCTTCTCCACTCCCGATAACGACACTGTCGTGCAACTCCTCAAGAGTGGACCTCGAGGGTGATTCCTACTTTGTTCACCTTGACGATAATATCAGGTGGAATTGCATCGAGGGTGATTCCTCAGGGTTCCTCTTAGTGTTAGACACACGGTTACTATGGTTACTATGACTTTACACTGAACCATGTTACTAAAGACGGGTCGGCCCTAAGGAGCACACGAGCTTAATAGCGAGTGATGTGGAGTCGGGTTGACCTGGAAGGCGCCCACGAGATACTTACGAGGCATGACCGGGCATTCTTAGCCCTAGCCGCAAGTCCTCGAGACGGGGCGATGGGATCACATCGATCGTGAGTCTCTGCTCGTTACCGCGCGCTCCTAATCCACTACGACTTGGATATTTAATCTGAGGGGCCTCCGGCCTAATAGCACTAACCATCATGTGGGCATAGTAGGGGGCGTTCTACGTCATATGCATCGGCTGAAACTTAATAGACATCATGCGACTAAGCGGCGCTCGCCGGGTTGGAGTACGTAAGCACCTGCCTTTTCAAGGAGGCAGCTAGGTCTGCTCACCGGCCACCCACGCAACGTGCAAGAGTTCCCAGGGCGATGGCCCAAGACCCATGGGGCATAGGTTTAGTCCAGTGTGATGACCTCTCTATTAAGCCTAGGTCGGGTTGCAGCGTATCATTTTGCAGAGGCCGGGTGATAACCCACAAGTATAGGGGATCATTTGTAGCCTTCTTCGATAAATAAGTGTCGAACCCAACGAGGAGCTAAAGGCAGAACAAATATTCCCTCAAGTTCTATCGACCACCGATACAACTCTACGCACACTTGACGTTTGCTTTATCGAAAACAAGTATGAAACTATTTTGTAGGTGTGATGCTAGAACTACTTTGCAAGAATAAAAATAGAAGTACTTTGCAAGATAATAAAAGTTAGGTGTTTAGTAAAAGGGTTGTTTTCAACAATAAAGTTATTTGTCCCTAGGCAATCGATAACAAGTACCGGTAATCATACTTGCAATTCTATATGAGGCAGAGGCATGAGCTAACATACTTTCTCTACTTGGATCATATGCACTTATGATTGGAACTCTAGAAAGCATCCGCAACTACTAAAGATCATTAAGGTCGTGAAACCCAACCATAGCATTAAGTATCAAGTCCTCTTTATCCCACACGCCATAGCCCACCTATTCGGGTTTAAGCTTCTGTCACTCTCGCAACCCACCATAAGCGAACCATGGACATATTCCAACACCCTACAGCGGGGGGCCCTCATGTTTGCGCGAAAACAGAGGGCACTGTAGGACAGCACCATAAATAAATTATACAATCATACCAACCAAGATTACGATTAACCCACAGGATAAAACGGATCTACTCAAACATCATAGGATAACCATAGATCATTGAGAAATAATATATGGAGTTGAGCACCATGTTTAAGTAGAGATTACAACGGGGAGAAGATATGTTACACCACTGCATACAGGGGGAGAAAGTTGGTGTTGATGGTAGCAAGATTGTTGATGTAGATCGCCGTCTGGATCGTTGCCCCGGCGGCACTCCGGCGCCATCGGGAGAGAGGGGGAGAGATCCCCCCTGCTTCTTCTTCTTCTTCTCTGGCCTCCCCCCTAGATGGTAGGAGAGTTCCCCTCTGGTCCATGGCCTCCATGGCCGCAGAGGGGCGGGAGCCCCTCCGAGATTGGATCTGCGTCTCTGTTCTCTTTTGTTTTGCGTTCCCCAGATCTGGCCGAAAACCGTTTCTTATATTCCTGGAGATCCGTAACTCCGATTGGGCTGAGATTTTAACACGATTTTTTCTGGATATAAGCTTCCTTGCGCCTGAAGTAGAGCCCCAACCGAAGTATGAGGTGAGCACAACCCACCACGCCATGCCTAGCTCCGGGGCCGAGCCCTGGTGGGTTGTGCCCACCTCGGGCCTCTGTTTGCGGTGTTTCCAACTCCCAAAAATAACATATATTCCAAAATAATTCTCCGTGAAATTTTATTGCATTTGGACTTCGTTTGATATGGATACTCTGCGATACAAAAAACATGCAGAAAACTAGAACTGGCACTAGGCACTAGATCAATAGGTTAGTCCAATAAATCATATAAAAAGTTGCCAAAAGTATGTAAAAGTTGTATAATATTGCCATGAAACAATCAAAAATTATAGATAGGATGGAGATGTATCAACATCCCCAAGCTTAATTCCTGCTCGTCCTTGAGTAGGTAAATGATAAAAAAAGATATTTTTGATGTGGATGCTACCTAGCATAAACTTGGTCATATATCTAATCATGGCATGAATATTAAGACATAAGTGATTCAAAGCAATAGTCTATAATTTGACATAAAGACATCAATACTCAGGCATCCCTACAAACAATCATGTCTTTCAAAATATCAACACTAAAGAAAGCTATCCCTACAAAATCATATAGTCTTGTCATGCTCTGTCTTCTTAACACAAAGTACTTATCATGCACAACCCCGATGACAAGCCGAGCAAATTGGTTCTTACTTTTTAACGTGCTTCAGCTTTTTTAACCCTGACGCAATACATGAGTGCAAGCCATGGATATTGTACTACAGGTGGAATAGAGTATGATGATAGGGGTAAATATAGAGAAGACAAAAAGGTAAGAAAGTCTCACATTGACGCGGCTAACCAATGGGCTATGGAGATGCCCATCAATCGATATCAATGCGAGGAGTAGGGATTGCCATGCAACGAATGCACTAAGAGCTATAAGTGTATGAAAGCTTGATATGAAAACTAAGTGGGTGTGCATCTAATCCTATAATGAAAAATTCCTACTAGTATATGAAAGTGACAACATAGGAGACTCTCCATATGAAAACAATGGTGCTACTTTGAAGCACAAGTGTGGCAAAGGATACTAACAATTCCCCTTATCTATTTGTTTATTTTTTTTGTTCTTTTTACCTTTTTTTCTTTCTTTTTTTCTTCTTCGTTTTTATTTTTTCTTTCTTTTTTTATTTTTTTATTTTTTTATTTTTTTCTCATTGTACGGAGTCTCATCCCGACTTGTGGGAGAATCATAGTCTCCATCATCCTTTCCTCACTGGGGCACTGCTCTAAAAATGAATAATGATGATCATCACACTTCTATTTACTTATAACTCAAAAGAAATAAAAATTACAACTCGATACCTATGACAAAGTATGACTCTATATGAATGCCTCTGGCAATGTACCAGGATGTGCAATGATCTAGCGTAACATGTATGAAAAATGATGAACGGTGGCTGAGCCACAACTACTTTGTCAGCTATATGATCATGCAAAGCAATATGACAGTGAATGCTCAAGTCATCAAACGGAAGCGGTGGAAGTTGCATGGCAATATATATCGGAATGGCCATGGAAAATCCATAATAGGTAGGTATGGTGGCTGTTTTGAGGAAGACATAATAAGGCTTATGTGTGATAGAGCGTATCATATCACAGGGTTTGGATGCACCTGCGAAGTTTGCACCACGTCTCGATATGAGAAAGGGAAATGCACGGTACCGTTGAGGTTAGCAAATTGCGAAAAGGTAAGAGTGTGTATAATCCATGGACTCACATTAGTCATAAACTCATATACTTATTGCAAAAGTTTATTAGCCCTCGAAGCAAAGTACTACTACACATGCCCCTAGGGGGATAGATTGGTAGGAAAAGACCATTGCTCGTCCCCGACCGCCACTCATAAGGAAGACAATCAATAATAAATCATGCTCCAACTTCATAGCATAACGAGAGACTATACGTGCATGCTTCGGGAATCACAAACCATAACACCCATATTCTTACTAACCACAACCGTTTACTAGTACCTCCCACATATTCCATCTCTATATGGCAAAACTATTGCAAGGAATCAAACATATCATATTCAATGATCCACAAGTTTTATGTAGGATTTTATGACTAGCCATGCAATTGACCAACTCATGTTGACTCTCTAAATAGATATAAGTTAAGCATGAGAGTTTAATTATTTCTAAAAAGACCATCCTCTAATAAATATAAGTGAAGCAAAAGATAATTCTTTAAATGGTGGTTTTCTATGTGAAGAGAAACAGGCAATCCAAACTTCAAATGATATAAGTGAAGCACATGAAGTATTCTATAAAGACATACTCAAAAGATATAAGTGAAGTGGAATGAGCATTCTATAAATAAACCATGGACTATCTCATACCAGCATGGTGCATAAAAGAAAAGTGAAAACTAAATGCAAAAGACGCTCCAAGATTTGCACATATCGCATGAACGAAACGAATCCGAAAACATACCGATACTTGTTGAAGAAAGATGGGATGCCTTCCGGGGCATCCCCAAGCTTAGACGCTTGAGTCTCCTTGAATATTTACTTGTGGTTCCTTGGGAATCCCCAAGCTTGAACTCTTGCCTCTCCTCATTCTCCTCACATCGAGACCTCCTCGATCTTCGAACACTTCATCCACACAAAACTTAATCGAACTTTTAGTGGCGGGGTTAGTGAATATGGCAATGAAATCACATCATGTACTGCTGCACATTATTGTATAATTATAAACAAACATTACCCACTGTATGCTATCACAATTCTATGGCCTCAAGTCAAGGAGGCTTCAACAAGAAATCAAACATATGCAAATAATGAAGCTATAACAGCAATCTGTGAAAATAGGACAGTCTGTAAAGATTTGAATATCCATCGTACTTCTGTAACTCAAAAAATTCTGAAATATTAGGACAAAATAAACATTTTGTATAGAAATATTGTGCAAAAAGTTTCAGAACTGTTTGGCGTTCCAGTAAAAAATGTAAAATCGAGCACTACAGCCAAATTTTCTGTTTTGCACCGCACAAAACAACAAGCAATGTAATCATCCTACAGGCAAACCTTGGAACATTATTTTTACAATACAATGGATTTTTACAAGGGGATAATTACTTTTGTTGAAAAGTGTCTGAAATTCAAGATTCATAAAGTTTCCATGGGCATGAACAAAGTTCAAGGACGTCCCCCACTTTCGCAATGCTCGTCTCTTTCAGTTTCGCTTTTCTTTTTGTGAAGTTTTAAGTTCCCCTCTATATTTTTTTGTTTTTTAAAATTTATAAAAGCACTCAACAGAAATAAATGACTCTCTAAAACTTCCGGGTTGTCTCCCTGATAGCGCTTTCTTTAAAGCCATTAAGCTAGGCATAAGGTGCTCAAGTAATGGATCCACCCGGATCCCAAGGTATATCAAAGCCAATTTGAATCAACAATGATTTAGTATTTAGTAGTGAGCACAAAGCAACATATATCAAGCAATGACGAAGTCTAACTCTCTTCCTATGCATCGACATGTCATACAATAACAATTCATGCACATCAAGTAAAGGTCAATACATAGTATAAGCAGTTTCTTGCAATTTTATCGTGTTGGAAACATAGAGAGGCGGAGATACAGTTCCTCTCTCATAATAATTGCAAGTAGGAGCAGAAAGCACATGCATATTATATTTATCAAAATCATCATGTGCAATGGTAAAAGGCAACCCATCAATGTAATCCTTAATAAGTGCAAACTTCTCCGATATAGTGTAGTTTGGAGAATTCAAAAAGATAATAGGACTATCATGCACTACTAGGAAAATGCTTATAGACAATAGCATAGTAGTAGCGCTTTTTATAATAAAGCGCTGCTACTACTTATCAATAGCGCTTCTACTATGCACTTACTAGTAGCGCTGTTTTAGTAAAAAAAAAGCTACTACTACAATTGCCAGGCCGTTGCCGGCAGGCCAGGCATAGTAGTAGCGCTTTTATGTATGAAGCGCTACTCCTACCGGACGTAGCAGTAGCACTTTCTACATATAAGCGCTACTACCACAGGCTCTTTATCCAGCCCAACGGCTCGCGCTCGACCTCTCTCTCTAACTCCCCCGCCCTCACACACTCACTCGCCTCTCTCCGCCATCATCACCGCCGCCCTCCCCCGCGCACCGCCGTCCCCCGCGCCGGAGCTCTCCCACTGGCCGCCCTCGCCCGCGCCGGCTCTACTCCCT
>NC_041388.1:238832387-238872408 GCF_002162155.2 Triticum dicoccoides
TCCTCCCTGCGCCGGCCTCCTCCACCACCGTGAGGTACTCCTCCTCCCTCCATTTAGTTCATTAGGTTAGGTAACTTAGGTGAATTTAGTTAATTAACTTAGGTGAATTTAGTTAATTAACTTAGATGTTTTTTAGTTAGGGAAGTAAGTTAGGTAACTAATTAAGTAGATGCTAATTTAGGGCACTCGTGTTTAGTTTATAGAAAAAATTCAATATAGTTTTTTTACTATTTTTTAGTAAGTGTTTAATAGAATTAGTTAGAAAAATAATAGAACTAGTTAAACTAGTTTATTTTTAGTAAGTACTAGTTTATTTTATTTATAGTAAGTGCTTAGTTGAACTAGTTGAATTAATAAAACTAGTTTATTTTTAGCAAGAAAATTTAGGTATAGGAGATTTGATGGTCTAATTAAATTTTTACTATAGAACTAGTTTATTTTTAGTAAGAAAATTAATAGAACTAGTTTATGTTTTTAGTTAAACCAATTATTCCCGCATCGACGTTGATGATGCCTATCCCGCATCCTCGTCGTCGACTCGGTGGAGGAGGCCTAGGCTTGGTGAGGAGCCATGTCCGGGACTGGGCTCCGTCGGGCTGGTACTGGGGAGGTGCTACCTTCCGGGGGCGTAGCTTGGTGAGGAGCCAGCCCATCGTTGACCCAAACCTTCTTTGGTGGCGGTCGGGTGGGCCAGTTACGGTGCGGAGGCTTGAGGACCCCGCGGAGGTGGTACGTCACCGTGTCAGCGAGGAGGATGAGCACGTCCGTCGCTACATGGTTGCGTTGGAGGGCAGGTTCTCCAATACCTGGGAGGTTCTTCAGGGATCTCACTGGAGCAATGATCTTGTGATGGTTCCTTCTCTTTGGGTGTCCACCGCCCGTGCCGATACCCGTCGTTCGCTACGGTTTTAGCTGTATTAGTGATGTTATATGTATGATACTATTCGAGATCTATTAGTGATAATATTCGACGATGTACGGACGAAAGAGATGGTTTAGTTTTTCTTATTGAATTAATGCTAATTTGAATACTAATTTTTTTACAATTTGGTTTTGCTTATTGAATGCTCAAATTGGAAAACTACTCCATCAAGTTTGAATGCTCATATGATGTAGATATAAACATGTATATCTTGTGTTGCTCAAATAGGATATGTGCTTGCCCAAGTAGCCAGCCATGTTTGCAGGTTACACCTCCTATAGTGGCCTATGTTTTGCCGGAGTGTTGATTAATTTCTGTTCCGGCAAATTTCAGGCGCTCGATGTGTCCTTTTTTAGCAAAGGTCGTGCCAGATTTTTCCGTGATCTGGCATGACTTGTGCTAGAATATGTAGGAAATATCAAGTGGCCTGGATTTTCTTGAAAAATAATTAAATGACATTTCGGGTTGACTTGAAGTCTGTCGAGGCTCCATCACTGAAGGTCGAAAAATCAGTGAGGGAGTGTATCCACCATACATGAGATAGGACAAAGAAGCCCGACTGTTGTCATGGGGGTCATTTTTCCTTCTTCTCCTTGTGCTAGACCTTTGTTATGCACTAGGGGAAGGAGGAATAACGACCATCACCGACGGTCGAAAAATCTATGAGGGAGTGTATCTACCATATATGAGAGAGGATGAAGAATCCCAACTGTTGTCATGGGGGTCGTTTCTCCTTCTTCTCCTTGTGCTAGACCTTTGTTATGCACTAGGGGAAGGAGGAGTAACGACCATCACCGACGGTCGCAAATGTCAGAGAGGAATCAGTGAGGGAGAGTCTCCACCATATAGACTCGGCAGGCCGATAGTCAACCCGTGATGAATAATAATGATCTAATTTAATTTGTATAGTACATATATTGAATTGTACAAGTTTAATCTTTGAATTATGAACGTAGGAAATGTCGTCATCGGACGATGAAAGTCTCCCGGGGGAGTGCAGCTGGTGCAATGACGGCCGAGGTCTGTGCGACAGGCCTCACTCGGACGAATATCGGCGCTTCAGCATTAAGCTCCAGGAGACCTTCAATGTTAAAATGGTACGCAATGTCCAAAAGTGTTTTTTTTTCATAATTAAGCATGACTTCAACTATTTCAACGTGTAATTTTCATCTTTTACAATTCAAGTAGCTTATCCCATGCCATGAAAGACGCTATGTCTTGGAGAGGATGGGTTTTAAAGACCATGAAATTTTTCGAAACAAAGAAAATTCACCTAAGGACCCATCATGATATGGATTTTAAAGTAAATCTGTATAATTCTGAGAGTGTAACCCATTTTGGTTGCAAAAATTGGGAAGCACTTTGCAAGATGTATGATTTTTATGAGGTTATGCTTGTCACCATGGATCTTGGTGATCCTGACATCGACCAAGACAATATGGACATTTGGGTCCTTGTTGATACGCTTCCAATTCTATCGCTATGCGAGTTTCTCAAACATAGTTATTAACTAATTTATATTGTTCATTTCAAAATAGTTGATAGCTTATTTCCATTGACAACTTATTTTCATTGTTCAAACAATGTGTGGAACGTGGTAGACAGAACCTACTACACTGATGGCTCTGGGTTAACTTATCAGGAGAAAAATCATCTGGTCGCATTTTGTATTGATCTTTAGAATTATAGTATCTATTATAAAACTCCTCCACATTATGGTCAATACGTGCCACTAGTGCACGTGTTGAACGACGGTAACATCCATGGAGATGTCATGGTAAGATTTTTTTAGTATTATGACATCCGTGCATCTTTTGCATAAATTCTTTTAAAACTTAACTACATTGCTAACTACGAAGTTATTACTATGTTTTTCAATAGAAAATCCCGAATGATTGTGTACCTCATCTAATGTATCAGAATGGTCGCCTTGATGTTTTGAACATGCGGCCAGGTCATCCTACAAATCTCACCTGTCCATATCGGATTTCTAAAAGAAGTCAAGACATGAAAATCAAAGAATGGAAAAATGTATGGACAGTCGTAAGGAGGAACTTGGAAGCAACATTGTGCGAAAGGAAAAATTGAAGACAGGATAATCTCCATTCTCCATAATGGAAAGTCAGGGCCTATCTTATTTTATGCTATTTTACCTAAGAGAAGGTAGTAGGTCCTAGTTAATAATACTCATGATCATGTGCTAAGAACAACTAAGTAGGATTGGTTAGATGACTATGATGATGATGTGGTATCGAGTAGAAGTTGTATGATCGATGATGATGAGTATGACTTGTTATTATGATACCAATGATGAGTTATTTATTATTATGATCGATGATGCATGATGCTAAGTTGTTATATGAGCATGATAACTTATTATATATAACAGTGGGTGAAATGAACCTGGATTAGATTCAAGTGAAGCCAACATGTGGTGCACATCGAAAGTACTACTAATCCAAACTAGATCAAGTTTGGATTAGAGTAGTACTTTCAACATGCACCACATGTTGCCTCCGCTTGAATCTACTCCATGTTCATTTCACCCACTGTTATATAATAAGTAATCATGGTCATAAAATCATATGATGAAAGTACTGTATATAAAACCACACAATGCAAATAAGCTGTATTTTTTAAAATACAAGAAAATTTAGCAACAGCGCTTTTTAGAACAAGCGCTGCTAACTAGGTATAGCAGTAGCGCTCCCTTGCCAGCGCTACTGCTACTAATTAGCTATAGTGCCTTAGTGGTAGCGCTGGACCCAGCGCTACTGCTATGCATATTTCAAGCGCTACTACTAGGGTTTCCCTAGTAGTGATGTGTGGGTGCAATAGCAACAATGTCATTCTTAACATAAGGAACTACGGCAAGTTCATCTCCATATGCATAATTCATATTGGCATCTTGGCCACAAGCATAGCAAGCATCAACTTCATCAAAAGGGATATTTCAAAAGAATCCAAGGGATCATAGCAATTATCATGGCAATCATCCTTCGGTAAGAACGAAGGGAAATTAAACAATATATGAGTTGAAGAGTTACTCTTATTAGAAGGTGGGCACGGATGATCAATCCGCTCTTCCTCCTTTTGTTCTTCGCTCTCCTCATCATCTTTTTCATCCAATGAGCTCATAGTTTCATCAATTCCTTCTTCCATAGACTCCTGCAAAATATTAATCTCTTCTTGGACAGCGGATACTTTCTCAATAAATTCATCAATATCGGAATTGTATTTATAATTATCGTAGCAATATTTAAGGATGGCAAATTTTTTAGGTCTATAAACATCATCATCAAAAGCTTCATACTTTTCAAACAAAGATACAATTTCATAAGCACCCTTAAAAGCAACAAATTCTTCTATTCGTTCCACATCATAATAATCATATATACCATCAGCATAAGAAGCCAAGGTTTCATTATCACTAAATTTGCATGAAAAGGGAAGGTGTGGAGCATTCATCCTAGAGCAACAAGTAAAATCATATATCAAGCATAAATCCCGAGCATACCAATGCAACATATAAATTTGATCCCATAAAAGCTTCCCTTTTTGTGTCAAGCGATAATCCCTAAAGTATTCAAGTTGATCCAACATTACTCCCATTATCATGTTGAATGAGGTTTTCTCAGGATTATCAAAGTAGTGCATAATATTTTTTTTCACATAACGAGCATCGATGGTTTTAGGAGGTTCCCCATCTCCATGAGTAGCAAGTACCACTAAATTTTTTGGTGTTTCCTGTTCCATATCCATAACTAAAGATAGAGAACAACTTAGAACAGGAAATAAAAACAAGTTAGTGATAAAGCAAACAAGCACACACGAGAATATTCACCCCACGCTATCGCTCCTCGGAAACGGCGCCAGAAAAAGGTCTTGATAACCCACAAGTATAGGGGATCGTTTTTAGCCTTCTTTGATAAATAAGAGTGTCAAACCCAATGATGAGCTAAAGGCAGAACAAATATTCCCTCAAGTTCTATCGACCACCGATACAACTCTACGCACACTTGATGTTTGCTTTATCAGAAACAAGTATGCAACTATTTTGTAGGTGTGATGCTAGAACTACTTTGCAAGAATAAAACTAGTAGTACTTTGCAAGATAATAAAAGTTAGGTGTTTAGTAAAAGGGGTTTTGTCAACAACAAAGTTATTTCTCCCTAGGCAATCGATAACAAGTACCGGTAATCATACTTGCAACTCTATATGAGGGAGAGGCATGAGAAAACAAACTTTATCTACTCGGATCATATGCACTTATGATTAGAACTCTAGCAAGACAACTACTAAAGATCATTAAGGTCGTGAAACCCAACCATAGCATTAAGTATCAAGTCCTCTTTATCCCATACGCCATAGCCCACCTACTCGGGTTTAAGCTTCTGTCACTCTCGCAACCCACCATAAGAGAACCATGAACATATTGCAACACCCTACAGCGGGGGCCCCTCATGTTTGCACGAAAACGGAGGGCATCTTCGGACAACACCATAAATAAAATATACAATCATACCAACCAAGATCACGAGTAACCCACAGGACAAAACAGATCTACTCAAACATCATAGGATAACCATAGATCATTGGGAAATAATATATGGTGTTGAGCACCATGTTTAAGTAGAGATTATAGCGGGGAGAAGAGGTGTTACACCGCTGCATAGAGGGGGAGAAAGTTGGTGTTGCCGGTAGCAAGATTGTTGATGTAGATCGTGATACGTCCATTTTGCATCATGCTTTTATATTGATATTTATTGCATTATGGGCTGTTATTACACATTATGTCACAATACTTATGCCTATTCTCTCTTATTTTACAAGGATTACATGAAGAGGGAGAATGCAGGCAGCTGGAATTCTGGGCTGGAAAAGGAGCAAATATTAGAGACCTATTCTGCACAGCTCCAAAAGTCCTGAAACTTCACGGAAGTCATTTTTGGAATTAATAAAAAATATCGAGCAAAGAAAGCACCAGAGGGGGCCCACGCCCTGGCCACAAGGGTGGGGGCGCGCCCTACCCCCTGGGCGCGCCCCTGCCTCATGGGCCCCCTGGCAGGCCTCCGGTGCCCATCTTCTGATATATGAAGTCTTTTACCCTGGAAAAAGTCAGAAGAAAGTTTTCTGGAAGAAATTCCGCCGCCACGAGGCGGAACCAATCTAGGGCTCCAGCAGAGCTGTTCTGCCGGGGAAACTTCCCTCCGGGAGGGGGAAATCATCACCCATCATCATCACCAACGATCCTCTCATCGGGAGGGGGTCAATCTCCATCAACATCTTCACCAGCACCATCTCATCTCAAACCCTAGTTCAACTCTTGTATCCAATCTTTGTATCCAAACCTCAGATTGGTACATGTGGGTTACTAGTAGTGTTGATTACTCCTTGTAGTTGATGCTAGTTGGTTTACTTGGTGGAAGATCATATGTTCAGATCCATTATGCATATTAATACCGCTCTGATTATGAACATGCATATGCTTTGTGAGTAGTTACGTTTGTTCCTAAGGACATGGGAGAAGTCTTGCTATAAGTAGTCATGTGAATTTGGTATTCGTTCGATATTTTGATGAGATGTATGTTGCCATCCTCTAGTGGTGTCATGTGAATGTCGACTACATGACACTTCACCATTGTGTGGGCCTAGAGGGAGGCATTAGGAAGTAATAAATAGATGATGGGTTGCTAGAGTGACAGGAGCTTAAACCCTAGTTTATGTGTTGCTTTATAAGGGGCTGATTTGGATCCATATGTTTCATGTTATGGTTAGGTTTACCTTAATACTTCTGTTGTAGTTGCGGATGCTTGCAATGGGGGTTAATCATAAGTGGGATGCTTGTCCAAGTAAGGACAGTACCCAAGCACCGGTCCACCCACATATCAAATTATCAAAGTACCGAACGCGAATCATATGAACGTGATGAAAACTAGCTTGACGATAATTCCCATGTGTCCCCGGGAGCGCTTTACTTCATATAAGAGTTTGTCCAGGCTTGTCCTTTGCTACAAAAAGGATTGGGCCATCTTGATGCACCTTATTTACTTTTATTACTTGCTACTTGTTACAAATTACGTTATCACAACACTATCTGTTCCCGATAATTTCAGTGCTTGTAGAGTATACCTTACTGAAAACTGCTTATCATTTCCTTCTGCTCCTCGTTGGGTTTGACACTCTTACTTATCGAAAAGCCTACGATAGATCCCCTACACTTGTGGGTCATCAAGACTCTTTTCTAGCATCGTTGCCGGGGTGTGAAGTGCCTTTGGTAGGTGGAATTTGGTAAGGAAAAATTTATATAGTGTGCTGAAATTTACTGTCACTTGTTACTATGGAACATAATCCTTTGAGGGGCTTGTTCAGGGTATCTTCACCCCGACCAGTAGAGCAAAGAGTTTCTCCTCAACCTACTGAACCTACTGAAAATGTTTACCTTGAAATTTCTTCGTGATGAGGACATCAATACAATTGTTACACCCACAGCCCCTGCTGCTATACATACTGGACCAATTACTAGAGCTCGTGCACGCCAACTAAATTACCAGGTACTTTCGTTTCTTGGTAATGATTCTAATGTTCATGAGCATATGATGCTGCCTAAATTGGATACATTTGTTTTGCTTACAAATGAAGGGCCTAGCTTGGAGAAGGATGAACATTGGAGCAAGAACAAGCATGGAGATGATGGCATGCGCAAGGGGAACAAGAACGGAGTTACAAGTGATGATTTCAGGACTTTGAAGCCACCATAATGGGTGCATGAAGCCTTGGACGAAATATACAAGATGCCACTTCCTAAATTTCGTCCCGAGGCTATTTTAGGTGCTGCGTCACCTTATTATTGGGCCAGGCCCATGTAATTTCGAAATACATAAGTATAGGCTATTTTTAGAGTCCGTGTGTGTGGGGAAACAAGAGATAGGGTTGATTTCGGACCCCTCCACCAAGGGCCACGAAATTCCCCCCTCTTCCTCCATATATACAGCCCTTAGGGCATCGTTTAGACTTTGGGTTTTGTTTAGATTAAAAGTTCGCCATAGATGCAACTTCGCGTACTTCGTTTGTGTTCAACGACCAGACAAAGGCGTCACAGAACCCCACCTTGATCAATAAAGCTTTCATCTTATATTCGCAATATCCAGATTGCAATCTTAGTTTCTTGCTTGTTCTTCGGTTGCTCGTAGGAAACAGACCCTCGTGGTCAGGTTGATCGTGCTCCTGCGTGGTCAATAACCTCTCGGAGTTGGTTTAGCGATTGCTAAGGCGCGACGTCCTCGCACGTTCGTAGTCGGATCGTCAAAGTCGACTTCCACCAAAGCGAAATCCACCATCTCATCGAAAGACGGGACACCTTTGCCTCTATCACTTCGGGTATGATAGAGAAACTGCTAGCTAATCCTTTTGCAGGAGGTGGAACATTGCATCCCGATTTACACTTAATCTATGTGGATGAAGTTTGTGGATAATTTAAGCTTGCAGGTATGCCCAATGATGTTATCAAGAAGAAGGTCTTCCCTTTATCTTTGAAGGGAGAGGCATTGACATGGTATAGTCTATGTGATGATATGGGATCATGGAACTACAAATGATTGAAATTGGAATTTCATCAGAAGTTTTATCCTATGCATCTTGTTCATTGTGATCGTAATTATATATATAATTTTTGGCCTCGCGAAGGAGAAAGCATCGCTCAAGCTTGGGGGAGGCTTAAGTCAATGTTATATTCATGACCCAATCATGAGCTCTCAAGAGAAATGATTATTCAAAAAATTTATGCTCGGCTTTCTCTCAGTAATCGCTCCATGCTCGATACTTCTTGTACTGGATCTTTTATGATGAAGACTATTGAATTCAAATGGGATTTATTTGAAAGAATTAAACGCAACTCTGAATATTGGGACCTCGTCAAAGGTAAGGAGTCAGGTATAACGCCTAAGTTTGATAGTGTTAAATCTTTTATGGATACCGATGTTTTCCGTGAATTTAGCACTAAATATGGACTTGACTCTGAGATAGTAGCTTCTTTCTGTGAATCCTTTGCTACTCATCTTGATCCCCCTAAGGAGAAGTGGTTTAAATATAATCCTCCCATTGAAGTAAAAGTAGGTGCACCTATTAAAGTTGAAGAAAAGACTATCACTTATAATGATCATGTTGTTCCTACTGCTTATATTGAGAAACCACCTTTCCGTGTTAGAATAAAGGATCATGCTAAAGCTTCAGCTATAGTCAACAAAATTAATATTAGGACGCACAAACCCCCTGAGCAAGTTAAAGTTGAACCTAAAATTTCTATGGTTAAAGATCTCTTGGCCGATAATATTGATGGGCATGTTATTTACTTCTGCAATGAATCTGCTAGAATTGCTAGACCTGATACTAAAAATAAAAATAGACCTGTTGTAGGCATGCCTGTTATTTCCGTTAAAATAGGAGATCATTGTTATCATGGCTTATGTGATATGGGTGCTAGTTCAAGTGCAATACCTCATTCCTTATACAAAGAAATTATGCATGATATTGCACCTGCTGAGATAGAAGAGATAGATGTTACAATTAAGCATGCTAATAGAGATACTATTTCACTGGTTGGGATTGTTATAGATGTTGAAGTCTTGTGTGGGAAAGTTAAATACCTTGCTGATTTTCTTGTTCTTGGTTCCCCACAAGATGACTTTTGTCCCATTATATTTGGTAGACCCTTCTTGAATATTGTTAATGCTAACATAGACTGCAATAAGGATATTGTTTCTGTTGGGTTAGGGGATATGTCTCATGAGTTTAATTTTGCTAAATTTCATAGACAACCCCATGATAAAGAATTGCCTAGTAAAGATGAAATTATTGGTCTTGCTTCTATTGTCGTGCCTCCTACTGATCCTTTAGAACAATATTTGCTAGACCATGAAAACGATATGTTTATGAATGAAAGAAGGGAAATAGATGAAGTGTTCTTTAAACAGGGACCTATTCTGAAACACAACTTGCCTGTTGAAATCCTAGGGGATCCTCCTTCACCCAAGGGTGATCTCGTGTTTGAGCTTAAACCATTGCATGATACTCTTAAATATGCTTATCTTGATGAAAAGAAGATATATCCTGTTATTATTAGTGCTACCCTTTCAGAGCATGAAGAAGAGAAATTTTTGAAAACTCTGAAGAAGCACCATGCTGCTATTGGGTATACTCTTGATGATCTTAAGGGCATTAGTCCCACTCTATGTCAACACAAAATAAATTTGGAGAAAGAAGCCAAACCAGTTATTGATCACCAACGACGAATAAATCCTAAGATGAAAGAAGTGGTAAGAAAGGAAATATTAAAGCTCCTTGAAGCAGGTATAATTTATCCCGTTGCTGATAGTCTGTGGGTATGCCATGTCCATTGCGTCCCTAAGAAGGGAGGTATTACTGTTGTTCCTAATGATAAAGATGAATTGATTCTGCAAAGAATTATTACAGGTTATAGGATGGTAATTGATTTCCGCAAACTAAATAAAGCTACTAAACAAGATCATTACCCTTTGCCTTTCATTGATCAAATGCTAGAAAGATTATCCAAACATACACATTTTTGCTTTCTAGATGGTTAGTCTGGTTTCTCTCAAGTACCTGTGTCAGCTGATGATCAATAAAAGACTACTTTTACTTGCCCTTTCAGTACCTTCGCTTATAGAAGTATGCCTTTTGGTTTGTGTAATGCACTTGCTACCTTTCAAAGATGCATGATGGCTGTATTCTCTGACTTTTGTTAAAAGATTTGTGAAGTTTTCATGGATGATTTCTCTGTTTATGGATCCTCTTTTGATGATTGCTTGAGCAACCTTGATCGAGTTTTGCAGAGATGTGAAGAAACTAACCTTGTCTTGAATTGTGAGAAGTGCCACTTTATGGTTAATGAAGGTATTGCTTGGGGCAAAAAAATTCTGAAAGAGGTACTAAAGTTGACAAAGCTAAAGTTGATGCTATTGAAAAGATGTCGTGTCCCAAGGACATCAAAGGTATAAGAAGTTTCCTTGGTCATGCCGGTTTTTATAGGAGGTTCATTAAGGACTTCTCAAAAATTTCCCGGCCTCTGACTAACCTATTACAAAAAGATATTCCTTTTGTCTTTGATGATGATTGTGTAGAAGCATTTGAAATACTTAAGAAAGCCTTGATTTCTGCACCTATTGTTCAGCCACCTGATTGGAATTTACCCTTTGAAATCATGTGTGATGCTAGTGACTATGTTATAGGTGCTATTCTGACAAAGAGTTGATAAAAAATTAAATGTTATTCAATATGCTAGTAAAACTCTAGACAATGCCCAGAGAAATTATGCTACTACTGAAAAGGAGTTCTTAGCAGTTGTATTTGCTTGTGATAAGTTCAGACCTTATATTGTTGATTCTAAAGTAACTACTCACACTGATCATGCTTCTATTAAACATATTATGGAAAAGAAAGATGCTAAACCTAGACTTATTAGATGGGTTCTCCTCCTACAAGAATTTGATTTGAATATTATCGATAGAAAGGGAGCTGAGAATCCCGTTGCAGACAACTTGTCTAGGTTAGAGAATGTTCTTGATGACCCACTACCTATTGATGATAGCTTCCTGATGAACAATTAAATGTCATAAATGCTTCTCGTACTGCTCCATCGTATGCTGATTATGCTAATTACAATGTTGCTAAATTTATACCACCTAGTTTCACATACCAGCAAAAGAAAAGGTTTTTCTATGATTTAAGACATTACTTCTAGGATGACCCACACCTTTATAAAGAAGGAGTAGATGGTGTTATTAGACGTTGTATACCTGAGCATGAACAGGAACAGATCCAACTCAAGTGTCACTCCAAAGCTTATGGAGGACACCATGCTGGAGATAGAACTGCACATAAGGTATTGCAATCCGGTTTTTATTGGCCTACTCTCTTCAAGGATGCCCATAAGTTTGTCTTATCTTGTGATGAATGTCAAAGAATTGGTAATATTAGTAGACGTCAAGAAATGCCTATGAATTATTCACTTGTTAATGAACCATTTAATGTTTGGGGCTTTGATTATATGGGACAGTTTCCTTCCTCTAATGGGTATACACATATTTTAGTTGCTGTTGATTACGTTACTAAGTGGGTAGAAGCTATTCCAACTAGTAGTGTTGACCATAACACCTCTATTAAGATGCTTAAATAAGTTATTTTTCCGAGGTTTGGAGTCCCTAGATATTTAATCACTGATGGTGGTTCACATTTTATTCATGGTGCCTTTCATAAAATGCTTGCTAAGTATGATGTTAATCATAGAATTGCATCTCCATATCACCCGCAGTCTACTGGGCAAGTAGAATTGAGTAACAGAGAGGTCAAATTAATTTTGCAAAAGACTGTTAATAGATCTAGAAAGAATTGGTCCAAGAAACTTGATGATGCATTAAGGGCATATAGAACTGCATATAAAAATCCTATGGGCATGTCTCCGTATAAATGGTTTATGGTAAAGCATGTCACTTACCTCTTGAATTACAACATAAGGCATATTGGGCTATTAAAGAGCTCAACTATGAATTCAAACTTGCTGGTGAGAAGAGGCTTTTTGACATTAGCTCACTTGATGAATGGAGAACCCAGGCTTATGAGAATGCCAAACTGTTTAAAGAAAAAGTTAAAAGATGGCATGACAAAAGGGTACAAAAGCGTGAGTTTGATGTAGGTGATTTTGTATTATTATACAACTCTCGTTTAACATTTTTTCAGGCAAACTTCTCTATAAATGGGAAGGTCCTTACGTTATCGAGGAGGTCTATCGTTCCGGTGCTATAAAAATCAACCACTTCGAAGGCACAAATCCGAAGGTGGTGAACGGTCAAAGAATCAAACATTATATCTCAGGTAATCCCATAAATGTTGAAACTAATATTATTGAAACCGTGACCCCGGAGGAATACATAAGGGACACTTTTCGGAACGTTTCAGACTTCGAAAAGGAATAGGTGCGTGGTACGGTAAGTAAACCGACTGAGGAGTCCTGGATTAGGGGGTGTTCGGATAGCCGAACTATACCTTCAGCCGGACTCCTGGACTATGAAGATACAAGATTGAAGACTCCGTCCCGTGTCCGGAGGGGACTTTCCTTGGCGTGGAAGGCAAGCTTGGCGATACGGATGTTCAGATCTCCTACCATTGTAACCGACTCTATGTAACCCTAACCCTATCCGGTGTCTATATAAACCGGAGGGTTTTAGTCCGTAGGACAACATACACATCAACAATCATAACATAGGCTAGCTTCTAGGGTTTAGCCTCTCTGATCTCGTGGTAGATCTACTCTTGTACTACCCATATCATCAATATTAATCAAGCAGGACATAGGGTTTTACCTCCATCAAGAGGGCCCGAACCTGGGTAAAACTTTGTGTCCCTTGCCTCCTGTTACCATCCGGCCTAGACGCACAGTTCGGGACCCCCTGCCCGAGATCCGCCGGTTTTGACACCGACATTGGTGCTTTCATTGAGAGTTCCTCTGTGCCGTCGCCGTCAGGCCCGATGGCTCCTACGATCATCAATGGCGATGTAGTCCAGGGTGAGACCTTCCTCCCCGGACAGATCTTCGTCTTTGGCGGCTTCGCACTGCGGGCCAATTCACTTGGCCATCTAGAGCAGATCGAAAGCTACGCCCCTGGCCGTCAGGTCAGATTCGGAAGTTTAAACTACACAGATGACATCCGCGGGGACTTGATCTTCGACGAATTCGAACCACTGCCGAGCGCGCCGCACTGTCATGACGAGCATGATCTAACTCTGCCGCCGAACGGTGCCCTGGAGGCCGCACCCGCACCGGCCTCGACCCTTAGTTCGGAGTCAACTACATCGATCGAGGGTGGGCGGTTGGACGCCACCTTGGGGTCTGCGATCCAAATGGCGATTGAGCCGAACACCAGCCCCGTACTCTACGAGACTCGTGACTCCATGGAGCCAGATTCTTCTCTGGATTCCGAAACCTCCGCGCCCCTGCCGATCGAATCCGATTGGGCGCCGATCATGGAGTTTACAGCCGCGCACATCTTTTAGCACTCGCCTTTCGGCGATATCCTGAAGTCACTGAAGTCTCTCTCTTTATCAGGAGAGCCCTGGCCGGACTACGGTCAGCAAGGTTGGGGTATGGACGATGAAGAAATTCAAAACCCACCCACCACCCACTTCGTAGCCACTGTCGACGACTTAACCGACGTGCTCGACTTCGACTCCGACGACATTGATGGTATGGACGCTGATGAAGGAGACGATGAAGAACCAGCGCCTATTGAGCCCTGGAACGCCACCTCGTCATACGACGTATACATGGTGGACGCACCAAAAGATGACGACGAAGAGCGGAAGGACGCACCGAAGGATTGTTCCCTCAAAAAGCAGTCAAAGCGGCGACGCAAGCGCCGCCCCAAATCCCGCCTCGACAGAAATAGCGATCACACAGACCCAGCGCTGGAGCAGGGAGAACCGCTGCCGGACAATGGCAATCCGGATAATCAAATCGAACAAACAAACCCTATCAAGGATAATGGTCCGGACGACATAACGCCGGACAGGCACCCGGAGCAGCAGAACGCCCGTAAAAGGCTTGTTGCCACCGCGAGGAGCCTTAAAAAGCACAAGCGAAGGCTCAAGGCCGCACAAGACACACTCCAATTCAGATGGAGCAAAATACTCAACACTGCAGCAAGGTACGGCGACAATCGCCCCTCCAAGAGCTACCCAAAGCGGAAACCGCTACCCGAATTCGATGAGGAGGCCGCAGACCCCCCACAACCAAATATCAAATCAGCCACCTGGTCGGATAGACGACCCCTCTACCAACACAGAGCGGCATACAACGCCGCTCACAATACAGCACGCGACCCAGGCGAGGGTTCGCACCGAAAGGATGGTGCAACGAGATCCATCTATGGACCATGCAAGCGCCCCCCAGCATACAATGCAACACAACAAATATCCGAACAACGCGGTACACCCAGCTACAGGGGTGCCGCACACCCTCTATGTTTCACCGACGAGGTGCTGGACCATGAATTTCCAGAGGGATTCAAACCCGTAAACATAGAGGCATACGATGGAACAACAGACCCCGGGGTTTGGATTGAGGACTATATCCTTCATATCCATATGGATCGAGGAGATGATATCCACGCCATCAAATACTTACCCCTCAAGCTCAAAGCGCCAGCTCGTCATTGGCTCAAAGGCCTCCCCAAAAGCTCCATTGGAAGTTGGGAAGAGCTTGAAGACGCCTTTCGGGCAAATTTTCAAGGGACTTATGTCCGACCTCTGGATGCGGATGATCTGAGTCATATAACTCAGCAGCCCAGAGAGTCAGCCCGAAAGCTTTGAATAGGTTTCTTACTAAAAAGAACCAGATTGTCGACTGTCTAGACGCTGAAGCCTTAGCGGCTTTCAAGCACAGCGTCCGTGACAAATGGCTCGCCAGACACCTCGGCCAAAATAAGCCGAGAACGATGGCCGCATTAACAAACCTCATGACCCGCTTTTGCGCGGGTGAGGACAGCTGGCTAGCCAGATGCAACACCAGCGACCCCAGTACATCGGAAGTTAGAGATGGAAACGGGAAATCATGGCGCAACAGCAATAACAAACGCCGGAATAAAGAAGACAGCACGAAGGGCATGGAAGTAAATGCCGGATTCAAAAGCTCTCGGCCAGGTCAAAAGCCGCCCACTAAAGGCACCAGGGATGAACTGTCCAGTCTCAACAAAATTCTGGACCAAGTATGTCAGATCCACAGTACCCCGGGTAAACCTGCTAATCATACCCACAGAGGATGTTGGGTCTTCAAACAGTCCGGCAAGCTCAACGCCGTACACAAGGGGGAGGACACACCAAGTGAAGACGAGGACGAGCCCCCCAAGCAAGACACGGAGGAACAAAAGAAATTCCCACCATAAGTCAAAACAGTAAACGTACTACACATGATCAAGGGAAAAAACAATGCGGCACCCCCAGGAAAATATACCCAAGTGCCTGTCACCTCGAAGTCCAGCCAATGGTCATCTCAACCGATCACTTTCGACCATCATGATTACTCAGCAAGTATCCGACATGCAGGATGGGCTGCCTTGGTATTAGACCCAGTAATTGGTGGATATCACTTCACACGAGTCTTGGTGGACGGCGGCAGCAGCCTAAACCTAATATACTAGGATACAATCCGCGGGATGGGGTTAGACCCAACACAAATTCGCCATAGCAATACTACCTTTAAAGGAGTAACGCCAGGCCCAGGGGCTCGTTGTACGGGCTCCGTCCTACTACAAGTTATATTCGGCTCCCTCGATAACTTCCGTAGCGAGCATTTAACCTTCCACATCTCTCTATTTCAAAGTGGTTATCAAGCACTGCTCGGGCGTGAAGCTTTCGCTCGCTTTAATGCAATACCACACTATGCCTCCCTCACACTCAAGATGCCCGGTCCACGCGGCATCATTTCAGTGCATGGAAATATCAAGCGATCTCTGCGCGCCGAAGAGAGTGAGGCTGCCTAGGCAGCCACACACTAAAGGCGCCCGGACTAGCCAAAGCGCCCCATAGGTCGTCAAGACCTCAGACACAACTAATCGAGTCCGGCGCTGCTACTTATACCAAATAAATGGTCACACCCTTATTTACAAGGGGCTCAACGCGCGCAGACATGTGGCCATTCCTCCTCATCTTGAATTACGCATAGTTTCTTCAATTATCTTTTTGCACGACAACCTTTTTCACATAAATTCCTCTCTTTTACAGACGATCATCGTGCCACACCCGTCCAGGATACGGCACAACGGAGACACAGGCACAGACGTGCAGTAGGGACCCGCTCCAAGGATTCTTTTTAGATTAAGACCCTGTGTAAACCTTTTTTACTGTCTCTTGTTGATACATATCCACCGTTGAGAAGGATGCTGACGTCTTGGCATGTGGCCATGCCAGACCAATGCACGTACCTGGACATAAGGGGCTTCTTACGAAGGCCATTATTTAGGCCCGGTTTATACCACAAAGACCGAATACCTTAAGGAGTGTTCGGCGTCGCGAGTTTGGCCCTATATGCATCAGCTCCGAATCATTGTCTTTGGTCAAATGTTGGGTTTGCTCGGCTCCTGTGTTTTGGTGCCTTACATTCCGCTTTACCGGCTAAGGTAGCACCAGGAGAACTACTGCGATTGTGCCCCGGTTCATCCGGACGAGCACCTTAGTAGAGAAAGCCGAAAACTGACTGTCATGATCTAGCGCGAGACTGGTCAACCACTCGATGACCCATGGGAATGTTAGAATTCCTCCGCCTTAACGAAGGGCCGCTTTCTGGCCAAGCATATATGCACCCCGGGATCGGGAGAGTGTGGAGCCACCAGGGGCTATCTGGTAGCCCCACTGTCAAACTCCTATGGCTAAGTGAAAGTGTTAAAGCATTATAGTCCGGTTGCCTCGCTCGCTCCGCTATCACCTCCTTAATAGGACCAATACGTTGGGTTAAGTGTGAACGTGTGTTTTTGTGAACACCTCCGCATTATATGCGTGGGGTGAAGCCGACGACTGCAATCTTTCAGGTTATACACATGTATACATAAACGGCCGCCCAGGAAGCATCACATTACTTTCAGACAAAAGTTTAAAAGTAGCCTTATGAAAATTTATAAAAGCATTCCGCTTACAATGAGATTACATGTCACTCAAACATAATATTTTTTGAGCACTGGGTCTCTATCAAACAAGCACCCTCAAGAACTTCCTCAAAGTAGTGCTCAGCAGCCCTTCGACCTATGGCCGAATCCTACGCTGCAACAGTGGTAACATCCATCTCTGTCCAGTATGCTTTAGCACGGGCCAAGGCCATTCATGCGCCTTCTATGTACACCGACCTCTTCATTGCATTTATGTGCGGCACCACGTCAAGGAACTGCTGCACCAAGCTGAAATAGCTGCTCGGTTTCAACCTTCCCGGCCATAGCTGATCCACAACAGACCTCATGGAGAGTCCGGACAACCTATTTAGTTCGGCCCATTCGGCTAATTGGTCCATCAATGAAAGCGGACGCTCGGGAGAAAGGAACTGTTTCCAAAATAGCTGGTCTACTTCATGGTCCGTCTGACTCTGGAAGTATTTGGCCACATCGGCAGCGCTCGCCGCCAAATCCATATACACATCCTTCGAACTCCACAGCCGGTCCAGAGGGGCATACCGTGGATCTACGAACTTCCTCTGCAGCATAAAGGATTTCCCGGCTACAATATCCCCGGCTTCCCGCAGCTCCTCCTTCTTTGCCCTCATAGCAGAACGGAGGTCTTTTCTCGTTGCAGCAGCTTTCTCAAGGTCCGCTGCCTTCGCCCAGTTTTCCTTTTCAAGAGCCCGACAATGGTCGATGGCGGCTTTTAATTCTACGGCCATATTAGCCATCTTATCCCGGCTCTCACCATGCGCGGCCTTCTCGGCTCGCAACTCTTCGTCCGCCTTCAAAGCAGCCACATTACCCAATCTCGCTTGTTCCTTGGCTCGGGCAAGTTCCGCCCGCAAGGCTTCAACAGTGGCAGCTCCATCTGCAGTAATAACATGTTAAATATACTTGCTTCATGCTGCTCTTACTATGCGGTGTTTACCAGATAATAACACCTACCCTGCGCCTCGTCAAGCCTTTTGTTAACAAGCTCGATGTCGGTGTCTGCCGCATCCAACTGCCGTTCTAAATGGGCAAACTCGCGAGCTCGGCTAGCCACCGGAGCTTCCATCACCTGCACATAAAGGCAGTATGGTTATTACCTGGGAATATGATCCTCTGTTCGCCGTCGTTTCCGACGACGACCAGAGTCTCAGGGGCTACTATCTACACAGGGCACACCTAGTATGTGCAGGACTATCATACATTATTTTACGTACCTCAAAGCCTGTCAGTAGACTCATAAAAGCTTTATGCAATCTGCTTTCGGCGGACGAGATTCTCTCCATCACTGTATTCATCAGCACACGGTGTTCATCTGAGATGGCCGCTCGCCCCACCAACTCCCTCAGAACATCCGACCGCACACTAGACGGTGCCGGACTCGTTTGTTTGCTCTCTTCGGGAGCCGGACACTGGGAACTTCGGGGGTCGACAGGATTATCTTCTGGCCTCGCCGAACTCGGAGAGGCCCTCCGCGATGACACTTCAGGGTCGCCCGCTTCCAGAGCGGAGGAGTCCGGAGGAGGCGTTTCGCTCTCCATCATCTCTGGAAGAAGATCCCCCAAAGACGAGCTCATTTGAGAGGGGCTAAGGCCCGAAGTGCAAAGATACATGCAGTGGTTATCTTCTCAGAAGAAAAGACGACATATCTGTACTATTAAAGTATTTTGGGTCACTTACGACTCGTGGGAGAATTGATCCCCCAGCGGACTTTGTGCGGCAACCGCACCCCCCGGGGTAGGACCCTCTATGGGAAACTTCTTCTCCCGTTTGGAAGCTTCGGCTTCCGAATCCCTGGACGCAATCATTTTCCTCTTCTGGTCGACTTCCTTCATGGAGACTCTCGCTCCTTCAGCTAGAGCGGCCATCGTTTGGGGCCCGCGACTGCCCGCGTTTTCCTTCAAGGGCTCCGGGCAAGGTGCAGCCTGGAGCATCTTTTCCAATATCGGATTTTCCAAACCCTCAAGGAGGGGGGCCGAGCACCGGATCAACTTCGCCTTCGTTAGCCAGTCCTGGTCAAAAAGCGGACTCTCAAAAATAACTTCGCATCAAAGGAGGGGTAGTACGCTCGGTCGGAAGATGCCTTACCTGTTCGGCGGCGCGGTTGCTACTCAGGCCCGTGTCCTCGGTGATTCCGGACACTCCACTTGAGGTCCGAAGAACGACTTATACATCTCCTCGTGCGTCAGGCCGAGGAAATTTTGAATGGCGCGCGGTCCCTCGGGATTAAACTCCCACAAGCAAAGAGGTCGGCGTTTACAAGGCTGGACTTGGCGAACCAGCATAACTTGTGCTACCGCAACCAAACTGAAATCTCCATTAAAGAGATCTTGAATGCGGCTTTGCAGTATAGGCATGTCCTTGGCCGGACCCCAGCTCAATCCTCTGCTAATCCATGACATCAGTTGTGGTGGAGGGCCCGGGCGGAAGACAGGGTCGGCCACCCACTTGGCACTTCTAGGAGCTATGATGTAGAACCACTCCTGTTGCCACAATTCAGACACCTTTGGAATGGAACCTTTGGGCCATGCAGCTCCCGTCATCTTGCGTATTGAGGCACCTCCACACTCTGCATGTTGCCCCTCGATCATCTTCGGTTTTACTTCAAAGGTCTTGAGCCATAGGCCAAAGTGAGGGGTAACCCGGAGGAAGGCCTCGCACACAACGATAAATATCGTAATATGAAGAAAGGAGTCCGGAGCTAGATCATGGAAATCTAGCCCGTAGTAAAACATCAAGCCCCTGACAAAAGGATCCAATGCAAGGCCTAGACCTCGGAGGAAGTGGGAGACGAACATGACGCTCTCGTTGGGTTCGGGGGAGGGGACGGACTGCCCCCGGGGAGGCAGCCGATGCAGAATCTCGGCGGTCAGATATCTGGCCTCCCTCAACTTTTTGACGTCTTCTTCCGTGATGGAAGAAGGCACCCATCGGCCTTGAAGGCTAGATCCGGACATGACTGAAGGTTCGGAGCACCTGACCTGAACCTTGGGCGTTTGAACTTGAGGTGGGGGGAGGATTCGATTGAGCACGGGAGGGAAAAATAAAAGGCCTCGTCCCTTTATAAAGAGGGTGGATATCGAGCGTCCTCCCCGTGTCCGTTTGAACTTGCCTATGATCTAGGAGTCCTAGAAACGGTTGGGTTACCCATGCCCGTATTGATGAGAATCCCGGAATAAGGGGACACGATCTCTGCTTTAACAAGACGTGCCAAGGAAACCGCCTCGCATAACGCGCTAAGATGGGACAGTAAAACGGTTCAAATAAAAGCTTGCCCATGGTGTGATGTCACACAACGGAGTACGTCAGCAGATTAGATTTGTGTAAATATTATTCTCTCTATGGCAATATGTGGAAACTTATTTTGCAGAGCTGGACACTATCTTTGTGTTCAAAATCTTCTATGAAGTACTTGGAGGAGGAACCCGCCTTGCAATGCAGAAGACAATCTGCGCGCTGGACTCTCGTCATTGAAGCCTGGTTCAGGGGCTACTGAGGGAGTCCTGGATTAGGGGGTGTTCGGATAGCCGAACTATACCTTCAGCCGGACTCCTGGACTACGAAGATACAAGATTGAAGACTCCGTCCCGTGTCCGGAGGGGACTTTCCTTGGCGTGGAAGGCAAGCTTGGCGATACGGATGTTCAGATCTCCTACCATTGTAACCGACTCTATGTAACCCTAACCCTATCCGGTGTCTATATAAACCGGAGGGTTTTAGTCTGTAGGACGACATACACATCAACAATCATACCATAGGCTAGCTTCGAGGGTTTAGCCTCTCTGATCTCGTGGTAGATCTACTCTTGTACTACCCATATCATCAATATTAATCAAGCAGGACGTAGGGTTTTACCTCCATCGAGAAAGCCCGAACCTGGGTAAAACTTCGTGTCCCTTGCCTCCTGTTACCATCCGGCCTAGACGCACAGTTCGGGACCCCCTACCCGAGATCCGCCGATTTTGACACCGACACCGACCCCAAACGGTTCTAATGGCAATTTTTCTCCGTTTTTGAATATTTAAGAAAATAGGAAAATAAGAAACAAACCGGAAAGGACACGAGGCTTCCACGAGGGTGGAGGACGCGCCCTACCCCCTGGGCGCGCCCCCCTGCCTCGTGGGCACCTCGTGTGCTCTCCAGACTCCGTTTTCTTGCACAATACTTCTTTTGGTCGGTAAAAAATCATTATGTAATCTCCCAAAGGTTTTGACCACCGTATCACGCAAATATCTCCTGTCTTTGTTTCGAGCTGTCCTGCTACAGATTTGAGCAACATGTCGTCCCAGGATTCGGAAGGAGAAAGCTATGTGGCTGATTACCGTGTAGATCCTAAGGTCTATGGGGATGTGGAGCATTGTGGTTGGACTACGGAAGAAGAAGAGGACTATGAAACTAAGGGAAAAGAAGAGACGAGCTCAAATGAAGATGAAGTCCCATTACCTCAACCTGGGGACATGCATGTGGAGTTCAAAAAGTCAAGCCTCCCGGATAGAGCATAGAAACCTAAGATCGAGTTTATCCCTTTTCGCCTCTTGCAGGAAAACAAGTAGGAATTATGCAAAAAAGATACTAAGCCTAGAGTAGGAGATCGATGACCTGAGGGATCAAAATTATGTCCTCAAGCGCAAATTAAGGAAGAAGCCTACGCCATCAACAAAACCATCATCTTCTTCACCAACAAGGAAGAACTGAGTATCTGGTATGGGCACTCCCCTTGGCAACTGCCAAGCTTGGGGGAGTGCCCCGGTAATGTATCACCATCACTTTTATCTTTACCGTTTTTCTTAGTTTAATCCTTTTGATAATATCTTGATCTAGTAGAATAAATTTTTAGTATGATCTAGTTGTGAGTTTTGCTTTATGATCCTTCTATGTAATCGAGTCCGTGAGCTATATATAATAAAGATTAGTGTTGAGTCAAGGGCTTGATTATTTTGCTATGATCTTGAGGGAATAAAATAAAAGAAAAATAAATAGAAAGAAATAAAGAGATCATAGGGATCTTATGGAGAGTAATGACTTCACATATAAGAGTATGATGAATAAAAGTTGTTGAGAGTTGACAAACATAGTTTTTGTCATCATTGCAATTAATAGGAAGTAATAAAGAAAGAGAGGTTTTCACATATAAATATACTATCTTGGACATCTTTTATAATTGTGAGCACTCATTAAAGTATGATATGCTAAAGAGTTGACGTTGGACAAGGAAGACAACATAATGGGTTATGTTTTCTTACATCTGACATAAATTATATTGTCATGGATCATCCAACATGTGGAGCTTGTCTTTCCCTCTCTTGCTAGCCAATTTCTTTGCACCATGTAGAGATACTACTTGTGCTTCTAAATATCCCTAAACCTAGTTTTGCCATGAGAGTCCACCATACCTACCTATGGATTGAGTAAGATCCTTCAAGTAAGTTGTCATCGGTGCACGCAATAAAAATTGCTCTTTAAATATGTATGATCTATTAATGTGTAGAAAATAAGCTTTATACGATCTTGTGATGTGGAAGAAATAAAAGCGACGGACTGCATAATAAAGGTCCATATCACAAGTGGCAATATAAAGTGACGTTCTTTTGCATTAAGATTTTGTGCATCCAACCATAAAAGCGCATGACAACCTCTGCTTCCCTCTGTGAAGGGCCTATCTTTTACTTTTATCTTATACTTCATATAAGAGTCATGGTGATCTTCACCTTTCCTTTCTTTTACATTTTATCCTTTGGCAAGCACAATGTGTTGGAAAGATCCTGATATATATGGCTAATTGGATGTGGGTTTTCATGAACTATTATTGTTGACATTACCCTTGAGGTAAAAAGTTGGGAGGCAAAACTATAAGCCCCTATCTTTCTCTGTGTCCAATTAAAACTTCATACCCATAAATATTGCGTGAGTTTTAGCAATTGTGAAAGACTAAATGATAGTTAAGTATGTGGACTTGCTGAAAAGCTCTTATATTGACTCTTTCCTATGTTATGATAAATTGCAATTGCCTCAATGAATGAGATTAGAGTTTGTTGGTTTTCAATGAAGTTTATGATTCATACTTGAAATTGTGATTGAATTGTTACTTTAGCATAAGAGATCATATGGAAATATATATATATATATGTGTTGCTATTCTAAGAATGATCATGATGCCCTCGTGTCCGTATTTTATTTTTTATCGACACCTCTATCTCCAAACATGTGGACATATTTTTCAATTTCGGCTTTCGCTTGAGGACAAGCGAGGTCTAAGCTTGGGGGAGTTGATACGTCCATTTTGCATCATGCTTTTATATTGATATTTATTGCATTATGGGCTGTTATTACACATTATGTCACAATACTTATGCCTATTCTCTCTTATTTTACAAGGTTTACATGAAGATGGAAAATGCTGGCAGCTGGAATTTCGGGCTAGAAAAGGAGCAAATATTAGAGACCTATTCTGCACAGCTCCAAAAGTCCTAAAACTTCATGGAGGTCATTTTTGGAATTAATAAAAAATACTGAACGAAGAAAGCACCAAAGGGGGCCCACACCCTGGGCACGAGGGTGGGGGTGCGCCCTACCCCCCTGGGCGTGCCCCCTGCCTCGTGGGCCTCCTAGCAGGCCTCCGGTGCCCTTCTTCTGCTATATGAAGTCTTTTAACCTAGAAAAAAATCAGAAGCAAGCTTTAGGGAAGAAACTCAGCTGCCACAAGGTGGAACCTTGGCGGAACCAATCTAGGGCTCCGGCAGAGCTGTTCTGCCGGGGATACTTCCCTCCGGGAGGGGGAAATCATCACCATCTTCATCACTAACGATCCTCTCATTGGGAGGGGGTCTATCTCCATCAACATCTTCACCAGCACCATCGCATCTCAAACCCTATTTCATCTCTCGTATCCAATCTTTGTATCCAAACCTCAGATTGGTACATGTGGGTTACTAGTAGTATTGATTACTCCTTGTAGTTGATGCTAGTTGGTTTACTTGGTGGAAGATCATATGTTCAGATCCATTATGCATATTAATACCTCTCTGATTATGAACATGGATATGCTTTGTGAGTAGTTACGTTTGTTCCTGAGGACATGGGAGAAGTCTTGCTATAAGTAGTCATGTGAATTTGGTATTCGTTCGATATTTTGATGAGATGTATGTTGTCATCCCTCTAGTGGTGTCATGTGAACGTCGACTACATGACACTTCGCCATTGTTTGGGCCTAGAGAGAGGCAGTGGGAAGTAATAAGTAGATGATGGGTTGCTAGAGTGACAGAAGCTTAAACCCTAGTTTATGCGTTGCATCGTAAGGGGCTGATTTGGATCCATATGTTTCATGCTATGGTTAGGTTTACCTTAATACTTCTGTTTTAGTTGTGGATGCTTGCAATGGGGGTTAATCATAAGTGGGATGCTTGTCCAAGTAAGGACGGTACCCAAGCACCGGTCCACCCACATATCAAATTATCAAAGTACCGAGCGTGAATCATATGAACGTGATGAAAACTAGCTTGACGATAATTCCCATGTGTCCTCGGGAGCGCTTTACTTCATATAAGAGATTGTCCAGGCTTATCCTTTGCTACAAAAAGGATTGGGCCATCTTTCCGCACCTTATTTACTTTTATTACTTGCTACTCGTTACAAATTACCTTATCACAAAACTATTTGTTACCGATAATTTCAGTGCTTGCAGAGAATACCTTACTGAAAACTGCTTATCATTTCCTTCTGCTCCTCGTTGGGTTCGACACTCTTACTTATCGAAAAAGGCTATGATAGATCCCCTACACTTGTGGGTCATCAGATCGCCGTCCGGATCATTGCCCCGGTGGCACTCCGGCGCCACCGGGAGAGAGGGGGAGAGAGCCTCCCTCCTTCTTCTTCTTCTTCTTCCTTGGTCTCCCCCTAGATGGGAGGAGAGTTCCCCCTCTGGTCCATGGCCTCCATGGCCACGGAGGGGCGGGAGCCCCTCCGAGATTGGATCTCCCTCTTTGTTCTCTTGTGTTTCGCGTTCCCAAAATCTGGCCGAAAACCGTTTCTTATATTTCCAGAGATCCGTAACTCCGATTGCGCTGAGATTTTAACACAATTTTTTTCCGGATATAAGCTTCCTTGCGCCTGAAGTAGAGCCCCACCGATGTACGAGGTGAGCACAACCCACCACGCCACGCCTGGCTCTGGGACCGCGCCCTGGTGGGTTGTGCCCACCTCAGGCCACCGTTTGCGGTGATTCCAACTACCAAAAATCACATATATTCCAAAATAATTCTTCATGAAATTTTATTGTATTTGGACTTCGTTTGGTATGGATACTCTACGAAACAAAAACATGTAGAAAATAGGAACTAGTAATGGGCACTGGATCAATAGATTAGTCCAATAAATCATATAAAAAGTTGCCAAAATTATGTAAAAGTTGTATAATATTGGCATGAAACAGTCAAAAATTATAGATACGACGGAGACGTATCACCGGGCATGACCTAGTAAAGTGTGTCTGGCCAGAGTTAAGCAAGCGTGCTGAGTAAGTTGGTGCACCCATGCAGGGAAGAAAACATCTATCGATGGCATGTCCTACGGTAACAGACACTCAGAGTTGTATCCCGATCGATACAACTAGAACTTGATGCTAAGGCATGTAATGGAAATGATGGCTCCGGGATTGTTTTCTTGCAGGGAGTAGAGGAAGTGATCTCTAGGCGATGTTACAACATACTTACTAATATTTATAATATGCCACTCTTATCTCTTCTGATGATGCAAGATGCTTGGAGCTGCTTGAAGATGCTAGTCTTTGATAGGCTTGGCTTTCCCCTTCTCTTCTGGCATTCTGTAGTTCAGTCCACAGATACTGCCCATTTCATTGACACCGATGCATATGTAGTGTAGATGCTTGCTTGCGAGTACTTTGGATGAGTACTCATGGTTGCTTTGTTCCCTCTTTTCCCCTTTTTTCCTTTCTTTTCGGATGGCACAACCAGATGGTGGAGCCCAGGAACCAGACGCCACTGTCAACGATGACTACTACTACCACGAGGGTGCTTACTACTATGTGGAGGCCGTCGACGACCAGGAGTAGTTAGGAGGCTCCCAGGCAGGAGGCCTTTCCTTTTCGATCGTTGCTGCTTTTCTGCTAGCAAACTTGTTCAACTTATGTCTGTACTCAGATATTGTTGCTTCTACTGACTCTTGTGTATTCGAGCTTATGTATTCGAGCCCTCAAGGCCACTGGCTTGTATTATTTTAATTTGTGTCTAGAGTTGTCTTGTGATATCTTCTCGTGAGTCCTTGATCTTGATCATACACATTTGCGTGTATGATTAGTGTATGATTGAATCGAGGGCGTCACAAGTTGGTATCAGAGCCGACTGCCTGTAGCTAGCCCCCCTTCCAACTCCTTGGCTAAAGTCGAGTCTAGTCACTACAAAAAACTTTTACTAACATGGATGTGTGTCTTACGGGCCCACATCTCCATTGAGTGGTATTAGGATCTTTTACTCCTCGTCTATACTCTGGGACTCTGATCTCTCTTCCATTCGGGCTAAACAAATTTACTAACTCTACATTAGAATCATGTGACCACCTTCACTCCAAAGTTGGATAAGCCATAGTTATTCCTTAGAATAGTATTTTGAATAGTACAAACACTTTCGTGTTGACTACTATGTGGTATCCATCATACCACTTTCATTATGCATGTTTCATCATGAATGATCCTTGTCTTTACAAATGCTTGATGTTGAATTACCCCTGTTACATGTTAGCAGGATGGTTAGACCCGCTGGTCATGGTCGTGGTGCAAATGATCCACCACCGCCCGAATTCTTTGCCGGAATGATGCAACAATTTGAGCTGAACCGCCAGTTCATGGAAGGAATGATGACTCAGTTTCCTGGTCCAAACATGAATCAACAGCCAACCCCAGTAACTCTGAAGGACTTCATGCGCCTCAACCCAACTATTTATCGCAGCTCAACTCAGCCCCATGATGTTGATGACTGGCTCCGCGACATCACGTATGAAATGGAGTCTGCTAGTGTGGCCCTTGCTAGCTATGTCACCTTTGCATCATTCTTTCTGAAGGGTCCCACTGCTCAATGGTGGGACAGCCACAGGCGTACCCTACCTACTGGAACGATCATCACTTGGCCAGATTTCCAAGCTGCTTTCCGTGCCCACTTCATTCCTCAGTGAATCATGGACAGGAAGAAGCGAGTTCCACAACCTCACCCAAGGCAACAAGACTGTAGATGCTTATCAGAGGAAATTTCTGGACTTGTCACATTATGCTGAAGAAGACATTGCAACTGATGCTCGTAGGCAAGAAAAGTTCCGTGATGGACTTTGTCGGTGTCAAAACCGGCAGATCTCGGGTAGGGGGTCCCGAACTGTGCATCTAAGGATCGAAGGTAACAGGAGGCAGGGGACACGATGTTTACCCAGGTTCGGGCCCTCTTGATGGAGGTAAAACCCTACATCCTGCTTGATTGACTTTGATGAGTATAGGGGTTACAAGAGTTGATCTACCTCTAGATCATAATGGCTAAACCCTAGATGTCTAGCATGTATGATTATGATTGCCTCTACGGACTAAACCCTCTGGTTTATATAGACACTGGAGGGGGTTAGGGTTGTACAAGGTCGGTTTATAGGGGAAGGAAACCATACATCTGGATGTCAAGCTTGCCACACACGCAAAGGAGAGTCATGTCCGGACACGGGGGGAAGTCTTCTATCTTGTATCTTCACAACCCAGCAGTCCGGCCCATGTCACATGTCCCGGACACCCGGGGACCCCTAATCTAGGACTCCCTCAGTAGCCCCCGAACCAGGCTTCAATGATGATATGTCTGGCGTGCAGAGTGTCTTCGGCATTGCAAGGCATGTTCCTCCTCCTAACACTTCAAAACAATTTGATCAAAAGGAACTGTATTCGGCTTTTCGGCGATGACGCTGTATTCGGCTTACACCTTCAGCTTCACAAAGTGGGCTCCCACTAGTGCTTCAGAAAGATTCATCTTCAAATTAAATATAATACCCTTTGGCTTATGTGCCGTTGTCGCCTCGGCTTCCACGTGTCAGACGAATATGAAGGGTCCTAGTGTTTTTATAGATAACACCCTGACGGCATATGGAAGGCGCCTATTTAAGGAGACTGGATCTCATATGCCATTCTCAACCAAGCGAGGAAATCCTTAGAGTTGGCCACAGAAAAACCGCACCAGCATGGCTAGCGCTCTCGGTTCTTCTACACACCTTCACTGCCCTCAAAAAGGTGATTGGGAGAGTTGCTCGGTCTCCCACACCCAGCTGACCAAGCTCCAAGTGCAAGGATATCTCCCTCCCGCAGACCTGGTCCCCGTCCGGGCGGGACAGACTTCCATAAATGGCGAAACCCTGGAGGAAAATTTCCCCAATCCTTCAGAATAGGAGTGAGTGTGCTTTGTTTCCTTCCTTTTAAGAGGCCTTGGATTCCCAATCCACCCTTTCCGCCAAGGTCTCCTAGAGTACTATGGCCTTCAGCTGCACAATCTCACGCCGGGCTCCATTCTACACATCGCGGGCTTCATTGCTCTTTATGAGTTGTTCCTGGGCTATGAGGGCCATTTTGAATTGTGGAGAAAACTTTTCTGCCTTGTCCCCCGCTCCCAGAAGGGATCTATATTCGAGGTGGGTAGCACCGAAGTATGGCGCATACACAGGACTTGATATCTGTCCGACACTCTGAAGAAGGCATCCGAAGAGTGGCCTTCAGAGTCGTTTTATATCGAAGACGTTGTTCTCCCAGACCCAATCCAGCGTGGCCTTCCTGAATTTGGCAATGCTTCATTGAAGAAACACCATAGCTGGCGTCCTCGGAGTTTTGAGGAGGAGGACAGTGCCGAGGTTAAGCAGTTAATGAGCAAGATAAAGGCACTTGCCCAATCCGGACTATCCATAATTGAAGTAATGGCGATTTCAATAACACGAGGCATTCAGGCACTTCAATCCAGAGGACTCCCCATGTGGTACTACAACGGGGAAGATGCCGCATCACGCTGTGAACGCAAGGGTCCAGACACCTTTGCCATCTTGGCCACCATGTTGGCTGATCTTTTTAAAGGGGAGAAAGAAGATTTTACTCGCCTTAAGTGCCAAGAGGGCTTTTCCATATACAACCCTCCTAGCTAGGTGAGCTTTCGCTTCGTAACCTTACTCAATCCTCTTCCTAAGTCACACCTAGTTGAACTTAATTCGACTATTCTTAACAGGAATGGAGGAAGGTTGTCGCGGGGATCTATAGCCCCGCTCCACAGCCGGAGGATCATATCCGAGACCTGGATCCTAGATTTGAAGAGGATCTGGATATATTCTTAGAGTTCAAGGAGGGACTTTTTTTATCAGGCGAGCTACAACGGCACAGCCATCATAACCGATTATCCCGGCATTCTCCCCTCCTCCCACATAAGTAACCAGGAGACGTCTCCTTCACAAGAGATTTCTCATCACGCCTCACCCACCGCACTATCTCGTGCTCCAAAGGGGCGGCACTCGTCTCGCCACGCCACATCCTAAATGTCCCTTAAGAAAGCGACTCTTGCGCAGGGCGGATCTTCGCAAAGAAAAGCGTACGGCGATACTGCCGAGCCCCCACCTTCATAAAAAAGGTATGGTATTTAATATGCCCTTGGCGGGTATACCGAATTGTGATGTTTCCGGTTGTGCCATATTGTTTTTAGGAAAAGCATATGTCGGACTGTGTCAGGAGGCCTCGCTGGTCATACACCACCCAATTCAACCCCAGACTCCGTTCCAAGGACTAGGGATGATATAGGAGCGACACCGGATTGTCCTCTCCACGAGGATTTGGATGATGTATCCGTTACCAACTCTGAAGTGGAGAGTGCAATGAATCATCGGCGCCGGAGGGCGGCTATGCATGATGCAACTTTCACCGAAGAGGCATTCAATGCCTTCAGCTCAGCGGATGCATATATCCGAGCTGCTCGGGATGGGCTAGCTAGAGCCACTCACCAGCTTTCAAAGGATATGCGGGTAAGACTTTTGTGTAGGTTCAATAATCCTGTGCACTCGTAGCCCCCGAGACTTAAAGTAGTTGGCACAACTTATTTAAGAACCGTTGTACAATTTAGGTACTCACGGAGAAGAACAACCTGCTATATCATGAGCTTGAAAAATGTCAGTCCCAGCTAACTACAGTCACCGCCGAACTGGAGAAATCCAAGAAGGCACCGACTGGTAATGTCAACTACTATCCGGAAAATACGATTATATGCCTGCGATATTTTAACATAAGCAATGTTGCATTTACAACAGCAGGATTGGCGGATTGGTTAGAAAAGGAACTAATGACCGTGCAGGCAGATAAACAGCATGCCGACAGGCAAGAGGCCACTGGTCAATGTGTACTTACATGGATCAGGTGTTAGAAGAACAAGCTACATGATGCTAACACCAAGCAAGCCGAAGAGCTGAAGGGTGTACGGGCACAACTGGCAGACACCTTGAAAGAGAACAGAAAGCTAAAAGGCGGAATATTCAGTATGCCTCTTAACCTTACTTTCGTACAGTTCCCTAATGCGAGGTGTAAACAAGTTTTTCCTATAGGTGTGCTGACTGGGCGGCCCGAAGAAGAGGTGTCCGGATTTCAAGGCGATCTTCTACAAGAGTTGTCCAGAGTGCATGAGCAAGCCCGGGGGGCAATGATGAACATTGCTAAAGCTCTATGGCCAGCCGATACTCCTCCAGGAAGTATGGAGGAGCTCATGAATTTATTCAAAGGAGCTCGTCGTCGCTTTGGACTATGGAAGATATCAGCATGCTGAGAAGGTGCACGAGAGGCCTGGGCCATGGTGAAAACACGGTACACCGGACTTGATCCGAATCATATGGCCCGGGTCGAACCCCGGGGACTAGATGGACAGGAAAATCCTGTTAGCTTAGTATATGACCAAGTAAAGATAGTTGCCAAGTTTTCTCAATAGGATTGTAAGCTAGACAACTTATTAGATGGTCTAGAGGGGGAGGATTTTTTCGAGTCCAAGTAGTAATGTACTTTTATCAACAAACGTATCTCTAGCCGAATTATAAAACGATTGGCGTGGTAGACCTTCCACTTTAACCTCCTACATCCAAAGTTTGGAGTGTTTCCGAATACTGTACAGGTGGTAAACACCGAAGTATGTTCGAAAACCAGGAAGGACGGTCATAGTTGCTTGAACAAACAAGTTGTATTCGGGGAGATATGTTATATTACATTTGATCGTAAGAAACATCTTCGAGAGAGAATAGTTCCATTAAGGGTTTCTTTCCCTGGGCCAGCGTGCGTTGTTGTGCACGCCTGAGTTGTGATGCTAAAAATCACAGTATGTTATATTTTGGGGGCTTGCAGCGCAACGAGTGCGGTTCATCTTTTGTTCACCGACCTATTATTCCCTTAAGAACGCTAGCTTTCGGCTTCACCCGTCTGAGGTACACGTCCGGATAACCTGCCTGTAACAATCGCAGAGGTGGTCCCTTCATGCCCTAGCCGAACAAATGGGAACGTAGGGCATCAGCATAGGAGCCAGGCAACCCAGCTTGGCAAAAACTTAAGTCATAAAGGTGCATATAATGGTGACGAAAAGACATATATGAGAAGACGACGCATATATACAATGAGTTTGATGCTCGAAAAATAATCATAAGCTTCTGTGACAAGAAGCCCCCAGGTATTGGGGGGTATGTATATTTAAGGATGTATACCCCTTAAGTGTGTGGTTTATCTGAACACGGGCTAGAAATTGTATAAAAATGAAAAGAAGAAGGAGAAAGAAAGAGAAAAAAGGTAACGAACTGTGAGTCCGGATTTAGGCGTAGAATCGTCGGAGTCTGGCAGCATTCCAAGGGTTCGGCTCTAAGCGATTGTCCAATGCATTACGTGTTGGGGAACGTAGTAATTTCAAAAAAATTCCTACGCACACGCAAGATCATGGTGATGCATAGCAACGAGAGGGGAGAGTGTGATGTACGTACCCTTGTAGACCAACAGCGGAAGCGTTAGCACAACGCGGTTGATGTAGTCGTACGTCTTCACGGCCCGACCGATCAAGCACCGAAACTACGGCACCTCCGAGTTTTAGCACATGTTCAGCTCGATGACGATCCCGGGACTCCGATCCAGCAAAGTGTCGGGGAAGAGTTCCGTCAGCACGACGATGTGGTGACGATATTGATGTACTACCGTCGCAGGGCTTCGCCTAAGCACCGCTACAATATTATCGAGGATTATGGTGGAAGGGGGCACCGCACACGGCTAAGAATATGATCACGTGGATCAACTTGTGTGTCTAGGGGTGCCCCCTGCCCCCGTATATAAAGGAGCAAGGGGAGGAGGCCGGCCGGCCCCTATTGGCGCGCCAGGAGGAGTCCTCCTCCTAGCAGGAGTAGGACTCCTACTAGGAGGGGGAAGGAAGTGGGGAGGGAGAAGGAAAGGGGGGCGCCGCCCCCCCTCTCCTAGTCCAACTCGGACCCAGGGGGAGGTGGCGCGCGGCCCACCCTGGCTGCCCTTCTCTCTCTCCACTAAGGCCCATATGGCCCATTACTTCTCCCGGTAGGGTTCCGGTAACCCTCCGGCTCTCCGGTTTTCTTCGAAATCACCTGGAACACTTCCGGTGTCCGAATATAGCCGTCCAATATAACAATCTTTATGTCTCGACCATTTCGAGACTCCTCGTTATGTCCTTGATCACATCCGGGACTCCGAACTGACTTCGGTACATCAAAACTCATAAACTCATGATATAATTGTCATCGAAACCTTAAGCGTGCGGACCCTATGGGTTCGAGAACAATGCAGACATGACCGAGACACATCTCCGGTCAATAACCAATAGCGGAACCTGGATGCTCATATTGGCTCCTACATATTCTACGAAGATCTTTATCGGTCAGACCACATAACAACATACGTTGTTCCCTTTGTCATCGATATGTTACTTGCCCGAGATTCGATCGTCGGTATCTCAATACCTAGTTCAATCTCATTACCGGCAAGTCTCTTTACTCATTTCGTAATACATCATCTCGCAATTAACTCATTAGTTGCAATGCTTGCAAGGCTTATGTGATGTGCATTACCGAGAGGGCCCAGAGATACCTCTCCGACAATCGGAGTGACAAATCCTAATCTCGAAATACGCCAACCCAACATTTACCTTTGGAGACACCTGTAGAGCTCCTTTATAATCACCCAGTTACGTTGACATTTGGTAGCACACAAAGTGTTCCTCCGGCAAACGGGAGTTGCATAATCTCATAGTCATAGGAACATGTATAAGTCATGAAGAAAGCAATAGCAACATACTAAATGATCGGGTGCTAAGCTAATGAAATGGGTCATGTCAATCACATCATTCTCCTAATAATGTGATCCCGTTAATCAAATGACAACACATGTCTATGGTTAGGAAACATAACCATCTTTGATTAATGAGCTAGTCAAGTAGAGGCATACTAGTGACGTTTGGTTTGTCTATGTATTCACACAAGTATTATGTTTCCGGATAATACAATTCTAGCATGAATAATAAACATTTATCATGATATAAGGAAATAAAATAATAACATTATTATTGCCTCTAGGGCATATTTCCTTCAGTCTCCCACTTGCACTAAAGTCAATAATCTAGATTACACAGTAATGATTCTAACACCCATGGAGCTTTGGTGCTGATCATGTTTTGCTCGTGGAAGAGGCTTAGTCAATGGGTCTGCTATATTCAGATTCGTATGTATCTTGCAAATCTCTATGTCTCCCACCTGGACTAGATCCGGGATGGAATTGAGGCGTCTCTTGATGTGCTTGGTTCTCTTGTGAAATCTGGATTCCTTTGCCAAGGCAATTGCACCAGTATTGTCACAAAAGATTTTCATTGGACCTGATGCACTAGGTATGACACCTAGATCGGATATGAACTCCTTCATCCAGACTCCTTTGTTTGCTGCTTCCGAAGCAGCTATGTACTCCGCTTCACATGTAGATCCCGCCACAACGCTTTGTTTAGAACTGCACCAACTGACAGCTCCACCGTTTAATGTAAACACGTATCCGGTTTGCGATTTAGAATCGTCCGGATCAGTGTCAAAGCTTGCATCAACGTAACCATTTACGATGAGCTCTTTGTCACCTCCATATATGAGAAACATATCCTTAATCCTTTTCAGGTATTTCAGGATGTTCTTGACCGCTGTCTAGTGATCCACTCCTGCATTACTTTGGTACCTCCCTGCTAGACTTATAGCAAGACACACATCAGGTCTGGTACACAGCATTGCATACATGATAGAGCCTATGGCTGAAGCATAGGGAACATCTTTCATTTTCTCTCTATCTTCTGCATTGGTCGGGCATTGAGTCTTACTCAATTTCACACCTTGTAACACAGGCAAGAATCCTTTCTTTGCTTGATCCATTTTGAACTTTTTCAAAACTTTGTCAAGGTATGTGCTTTGTGAAAGTCCAATTAAGCGTCTTGATCTGTCTCTATAGATCTTAATGCCCAATGTGTAAGCAGCTTCACCGAGGTCTTTCATTGAAAACTCTTATTCAAGTATCCCTTTATGCTATCCAGAAATTCTATATCATTTCCGATTAGTAATATGTCATCTACATATAATATCAAAAATGCTACAGAGCTCCCACTCACTTTCTTGTAAATACAGGCTTCTCCAAAAGTCTGTACAAAACCAAATGCTTTGATCACACTATCAAAGCGTTTATTCCAACTCCGAGAGGCTTGCACCAGTACATAAATGGATCGCTGGAGCTTGCACACTTTGTTAGCTCCCTTTGGATCGACAAAACATTCCGGCTGCATCATATACAACTCTTCTTGCAGAAATCCATTCAGGAATGCAGTTTTGACATCCATCTGCCAAATTTCATAATCATAAAATGCGGCAATTGCTAACATGATTCCGACAGACTTAAGCATCGCTACGGGTGAGAAGGTCTCATCGTACGACAAGTCGAGCTTTGTAGACAGTAACATTACCGTCAGCGTCAGTCTTCTTCTTAAAGATCCATTTATTCTCAATTGCTTGCCGATCATTGGGCAAGTCAACCAAAGTCCATACTTTGTTCTCATACATGGATCCCATCTCAGATTTCATGGCTTCAAGCCATTTTGCGGAATCTGGGCTCACCATCGCTTCTCCATAGTTCGTAGGTTCATCATGATCTAGTAGCATGACTTCCAGAACAGGATTACCGTACCACTCTGGTGCGGATCTTACTCTGGTTGATCTACAAGGTTCAGTAGTATCTTGTTCTGAAGCTTCATGATCATCATCATTAGCTTCCTCACTAATTGGTGTAGGTGTCATAGAAACTGGTTTCTGTGATGTACTACTTTCCAATAAGGGAGCAGGTACAGTTACCTCATCAAGTTCTACTTTCCTCCCACTCACTTCTTTCGAGAGAAACTCCTTCTCTAGAAAGTTTCTGAATTTAGCAACAAAAGTTTTGCCTTCGGATCTGTGATAGAAGGTGTATCCAATAGTTTCCTTTGGATATCCTATGAAGACACATTTCTCCGATTTGGGTTCGAGCTTATCAGGTTGAAGCTTTTTCACATAAGCATCGCAACCCCAAACTTTCAGAAACGACAACTTTGGTTTCTTGCCAAACCATAGTTCATAAGGTGTCGTCTCAATGGATTTTGATGGTGCCCTATTTAACGTGAATGCGGCCGTCTCTAGAGCATAACCCCAAAACGATAGCGGTAAATCAGTAAGAGACATCATAGATCGCACCATATCTAGTAAAGTATGATTACGACATTCGGACACACCATTACGCTGTGGTGTTCCGGGTGGCGTGAGTTGCGAAACTATTCCGCATTGTTTCAAATGTACACCAAACTCGTAACTCAAATATTCTCCTCCATGATCAGATCGCAGGAATTTTATTTTCTTGTTACGATGATTTTCAACTTCACTCTAAAATTCTTTGAACTTTTCAAATGTTTCAGACTTATGTTTCATTAAGTAGATATACCCATATCTGCTTAAGTCATCTGTGAAGGTGAGAAAATAACGATATCCGCCATGAGCCTCAACATTCATCGGACCACATACATCTGTATGTATGATTTCCAACAAATCTGTTGCTCTCTCCATAGTACCGGAGAACGGTGTTTTTGTCATCTTACCCATAAGGCACGGTTCTCAAGTACCAAGTGATTCATAATCAAGTGGTTCCAAAAGCCCATCAGTATGGAGTTTCTTCATGCGCTTTACATCGATATGACCCAAACGGCAGTGCCACAAATAAGTTGCACTATCATTATCAACTTTGCATCTTTTGGCTTCAACATTATGAATATGTGTGTCACTACTATCGAGATTTAATAAGAATAGACCACTCATTAAGGGTGCATGACCATAAAAGATATTACTCATATAAATAGAACAACCATTATTCTCTGACTTAAATGAATAACTGTCTCGCATCAAACAAGATCCAGATATAATGTTCATGCTTAATGTTGGCACCAAATAACAATTATTTAGGTCTAATACTAATCCCGAAGGTAGATGTAGAGGTAGCGTGCCGACCGCGATCACATCGACTTTGGAACCATTTCCCACGCGCATCGTCACCTTGTCCTTAGCCAATCTTCACTTAATCCGTAGTCCCTGTTTCGAGTTGCAAATGTTAGCAACAGAACCAGTATCAAATACCCAGGTGCTACTGCGAGCATTAGTAAGGTACACATCAATAACATGTATATCACATATACCTTTGTTCACCTTGCCATCCTTCTTATCCGCCAAATACTTGGGGCAGTCCGCTTCCAGTGACCAGTCTGCTTGCAGTAGAAGCACTCAGTTTCAGGCTTAGGTCCAGGTTTGGGTTTCTTCTCTTGAGTAGCAACTTGCTTGCTGTTCTTTTTTGAAGTTCCCCTTCTTCTTCCCTTTGCCCTTTTTCTTGAAACTAGTGGTCTTATTGACCATCAACACTTGATGCTCCTTCTTGATTTCTACCTCCGCAGCTTTCAGCATTGCGAAGATCTCGGGAATAGTCTTATTCATCCCTTGCATATTATAGTTCATCATGAAGCTCTTGTAGCTTGGTGGCAGTGATTGGAGAATTTTGTCAATGACGCAATCATCTGGAAGATTAACTCCCAATTGAATCAAGTGATTATTATACCCAGACATTTTGAGTATATGCTCACTGACAGAATTGTTCTCCTCCATCTTGCAGCTATAGAACTTATTGGAGACTTCATATCTCTCAATCCGGGCATTTGCTTGAAATATTAACTTCAACTCCTGGAACATCTCATATGCTCCATGACGTTCAAAATGTCGTTGAACTCCCGATTCTAAGCCGTAAAGCATGGCACACTGAACTATCGAGTAGTCATCAGCTTTGCTCTGCCAGACGTTCATAACATCTGGTGTTGCTCCAGCAGCAGGCCTGGCACCCAGCGGTGCTTCTAGGACGTAATTCTTCTGTGCAGCAATGAGGATAATCCTCAAGTTACGGACCCAGTCCGTGTAATTGGTACCATCATTTTTCAACTTTGCTTTCTCAAGGAACGCATTAAAATTCAACGGAACAACAGCACGGGCCATCTATCTACAATCAAACATAAACAAGCAAGATACTATCAGGTACTAAGTTCATGATAAATTTAGGTTCAATTAATCATATTACTAAAGAACTCCCACTTAGATAGACATCCCTCTAATCCTCTAAGTGATTACGTGATCCAAATCAACTAAACCATGTCCGATCATCACATGAGATGGAGTAGTTTCATTGGTGAACATCGCTATGTTGATCATATCTACTATATGATTCACGCTCGACCTTTCGGTCTCCGTGTTCCGAGGCCATATCTGTATATGCTTGGCTCGTCAAGTATAACCTGAGTATTCTGCGTGTGCAACTGTTTTGCACCCATTGTATTTGAACGTAGAGCCTATCACACCCGATCATCACGTGGTGTCTCAGCACGAAGAACTTTCGCAACGGTGCATACTCAGGGAGAACACTTCTTGATAGTTAGTGAGAGATCATCTTAAAATGCTACCGTCAATCAAAGCAAGATAAGGTGCATAAAAGATAAACATCCCATGCAATCAATATAAGTGATATGATATGTCCATCATCATCTTGTGCTTGTGATCTCCATCTTCGAAGCACCATCGTGATCACCATCGTCATCGGCGCGACACCTTGATCACCATCGTAGCATCGTTGTCGTCTCGTCAATCTTATGCTTCCACGACTATCGCTACCGCTTAGTGATAAAGTAAAGCATTACAGCGCAATTGCATTGCATACAATAAAGTGACAACCATCTGGCTCCTGCCAGTTGCCGATAACTTGTTTACAAAACATGATCATCTCATACAATAAAATTTAGCATCATGTCTTGACCATATCACATCACAACATGCCCTGCAAAAACAAGTTAGACATCTTCTACTTTGTTGTTTCAAGTTTTACGTTGCTGCTACGGGCTTAAGCAAGAACCAATCTTACCTATGCATCAAAACCACAACGATAGTTTGTCAAGTTGGTGTTGTTTTAACCTTCGCAAGGACCGGGAGTAGCCACACTCGGTTCAACTAAAGTTGGAGAAACTATCACCCGCTAGCCACCTTTGTGCAAAGCACGTCGGGAGAACCGGTCTCGCGTAAGCGTACGCGTAATGTCGGTCCGGGCCACTTCGTCCAACAATACCACCGAACCAAAGTATGACATGCTGGTAAGCAGTATGACATATATCACCCACAACTCACTTGTGTTCTACTCGTGCATATAACATCAACACATAAAACCTAGGCTCGGATGCCACTGTTGGGGAACGTAGTAATTTCAAAAAAATTCCTACGCACACGCAAGATCATGGTGACGCATAGCAACGAGAGGGGAGAGTGTGATCTACGTACCCTCGTAGACCGACAGCGGAAGCGTTAGCACAACGCGATTGATGTAGTCGTACGTCTTCACGGCCCGACCGATCAAGCACCGAAACTACGGCACCTCCGAGTTTTAGCACACGTTCAGCTCAACGACGATCCCCAGACTCCGATCCAGCAAAGTGTCCGGGAAGAGTTCCGTCAGCACGATGGCGTGGTGACGATCTTGATGTACTACCGTCGCAGGGCTTCGCCTAAGCACCGCTACAATATTATCGAGGATTATGGTGGAAGGGGGCACCGCACACGGCTAAGAATATGATCACGTGGACCAACTTGTGTGTCTAGGGGTGCCCCCTACCCCCGTATATAAAGGAGCAAGGGGAGGAGGCCGGCCGGCCCCTATTGGCGCGCCAGGAGGAGTCCTCCTCCTAGCAGGAGTAGGACTCCTACTAGGAGGGGGAAGGAAGTGGGGAGGGAGAAGGAA
>NC_041388.1:238872730-239081033 GCF_002162155.2 Triticum dicoccoides
GGGGGGAGGAGGCGCGCGGCCCACCCTGGCTGCCCTTCTCTCTCTCCACTAAGGCCCATATGGCCCATTACTTCTCCCGGTAGGGTTCCGGTAACCCTCCGGCTCTCCGGTTTTCTCTGAAATCACCCGGAACACTTCCGGTGTCCGAATATAGCCGTCCAATATATCAATCTTCATGTCTCGACCATTTCGAGACTCCTCGTTATGTCCGTGATCACATCCGGGACTCCAAACTGACTTCGGTACTTCAAAACTCATAAACTCATAATATAATTGTCATCGAAACCTTAAGCGTGCGGACCCTACGGGTTCGAGAACAATGCAGACATGACCGAGACATGTCTCCGGTCAATAAACAATAGCGGAACCTGGATGCTCATATTGGCTCCTACATATTCTACGAAGATCTTTATCGGTCAGACCGCATAACAACATACGTTGTTCCCTTTGTCATCGGTATGTTACTTGCCCGAGATTCGATCGTCGGTATCTCAATACCTAGTTCAATCTCGTTACCGGCAAGTCTCTTTACTTGTTTCATAATACATCATCTCGCAATTAACTCATTAGTTGCAATGCTTGCAAGGCTTATGTGATGTGCATTACCGAGAGGGCCCAGAGATACCTCTCCGACAATCGGAGTGACAAATCCTAATCTGGAAATACGCCAACCCAACATTTACCTTTGGAGACACATATAGAGCTCCTTTATAATCACCCAGTTACGTTGTGACGTTTGGTAGCACACAAAGTGTTCCTCCGGCAAACAGGAGTTGCATAATCTCATAGTCAAAGGAACATGTATAAGTCATGAAGAAAGCAATAGAAACATACTAAACGATCGGGTGCTAAGCTAATGAAATGGGTCATGTCAATCACATCATTCTCCTAATAATGTGATCCCGTTAATCAAATGACAACACATGTCTATGGTTAGGAAACATAACCATCTTTGATTAATGAGCTAGTCAAGTAGAGGCATACTAGTGACGTTTGGTTTGTCTATGTATTCACACAAGTATTATGTTTCCGGATAATACAATTCTAGCATGAATAATAAACATTTATCATGATATAAGGAAATAAAATAATAACATTATTATTGCCTCTAGGGCATATTTCCTTCAGTCTCCCACTTGCACTAAAGTCAATAATCTAGATTACACAGTAATGATTCTAACACCCATGGAGCTTTGGTGCTGATCATGTTTTGCTCGTGGAAGAGGCTTAGTCAATGGGTCTGCTATATTCAGATTCGTATGTATCTTGCATATTTCCTTCATTACGAAGGCGATAGCCTCCTCCAGTGAGAACTTCATCTATAATGAAGGGACCCTCCCATTTGGGCTTGAGCTTGTCCTTTTTCTTCTTGGTAGGCGTAGAACGAGTTCACCGACATTGTAAGTCTTGGCCCACACTTCTCTGCTTTGGTATCTTCGAGCTTCTTATTGGTAGAGTGTTGAACGAGCTTTTGCGACATCGCGCTCCTCCTCCAGGCCGTCTAAGTCATCTTGCCGATCGAGCTCGGCCTCTTTCTCCTCGTACATGCGTACTCGAGGTGAGTCGTGAATAAGATCGCAGGGCAAGATAGCCTCTGCGTCGTACACCATAAGAACGGTGTGTATACAGTCGTGCGATTGGGCGTGGTCCGCAGCCCCCAGAGTACGGAGTCGAGCTCCTCAACCCAGTGTTTATCTTACTCCCTTAAGGACCGCACTAGTCTGGGTTTAATGCCGCTCATTATTAGGCCATTAGCCCGTTCGACTTGACCGTTTGTTTGAGGGTGATAGACCGAGGTATAATCGAGCTTGATGCCCAGATTAGCGCACCAAGTTTTTGCTTCGTCGGTTGTGATGTTAGAGCCGTTATTGGTGATGATGCTGTGTGGGACACCATAACGGTGTACGACATCGGATATGAAGTCTATCACTGGTCCGGCTTTGGCCGTTTTATCTGGTATGGCCTCTATCCACTTGGTGAATTTATCTACCATGACCAACAAATATTTTTTCTAATGGCTTCCCCCTTTATGGGGTCCGACCATGTCAAGCCCCCAGACCGCAAAAGGCCAAGTAATGGGGATTGTTTGTAGGGCAGTAGGCGGCATATGGCTTTGATTGGCGAAAAGCTGGCATCCTACACACCGCTGGACGAGGTCTTGCACATCTGCTCGGGTCGTAGGCCAGAAAAAGACAGTTCGGAAGGCCTTACTTACAAGGGCCTGAGCTGCAGCATGATGACCGCTAAGACCAGCATGGATTTCGGCCAAGAGTTGTCGTCCCTCTTCTTCGGAGATACATCTTTGAAGGATTCTGGTAGTACTTTTCTTGTAGAGTTCTCCTTCATGAACCTTATAGGCTTTCAAACGATGAACAATGCATCGAGCCTCATTCTGGTCTTCGGGGAGCTCTCGCCTATTAAGGTAGGCCAGGAAGGGTTCGGTCCATGGGGCGATTACTACCATGATTACATGGGCCGATGGTGTTATCTCGGTGGCCGAGCCCCCAATGATATCGGAATTGTGTTCAGAATCAGGGGGTATGACCGGATCCGAATTGGTATTGCTGGTCTCGTCCTGCCACGCCACGAATGACTTGAAGAGCCTTTCCACAAACGTATTGGGTGGGACGGGGTCGCGTTTAATGCCCATGCGAGCAAGGGTGTCCGTGATATGTCTCCAATGTATCTGTAATTTTTGATTGCTCCATGCTATATTATCTACTGTTTTAGACATTATTGGGCTTTATTTTCCACTTTTATATTATTTTTGGGACTAACCTATTAACCGGAGGCCCAGCCCAGAATTGCTGTTTTTTGCCTGTTTTAGGGTTTCGAAGAAAAGGAATATCAAACGAAGTCCAAACGGAATGAAACCTTCGGAAACGTGATTTTCTCATCAGATAAGATCTAGGAGACTTGGACCCTTCGTCAAGAAAGCCACGAGGTGGTCACGAGGGTAGGCCCCCCCCTAGGGCGCGCCCCCTGCCTCGTGGGCCCCTCGAAGCTCCACCGACGTACTTCTTCCTCCTATATATATCCACGTACCCCCAAACGATCGGGGACGGAGCCAAAAACCTAATTCCACCGCTGCAACTTTCTGTATCCACGAGATCCCATCTTGGGGCCTGTTCCGGAGCTCCGCCAGAGGGGGCATCGATCACGGAGGGCTTCTACATCATCATCCAAGCCCCTCCGATGAAGTGTGAGTAGTTTACTTCAGACCTACGGGTCCATAGCTAGTAGCTAGATGGCTTCTTCTCTCTTTTTGGATCTCAATAAAATGTTCTCCCACTCTCTCGTGGAGATCTATTTGATGTAATCTTCTTTTTGCGGTGTGTTTGTTGAGATCGATGAATTGTGGGTTTATGATCAAGTCTATCTATGAATAATATTTGAATCTTCTCTGAATTCTTTTATGTATGATTGGTTATCTTTGCAAGTCTCTTTGAATTATCAGTTTGGTTTGGCCTACTAGATTGGTTGTTCTTGCCATGGGAGAAGCGCTTAGCTTTGGGTTCGATCTTGTGGTGTCCTTTCCCAATGACACAAGGGGCGGCAAGGCACGTATTGTATTGTTGCCATCGAGGATAACAAGATGGGTTTTTTATCATATTGCATGAAATTATCCCTCTACATCATGTCATCTTGCTTAAGGCGTTACTCTGTTTTTAACTTAATACTCTAGATGCATGCTGGATAGCGGTCGATGAGTGGAGTAATAGTAGTAGATGCAGAATCGTTTCGGTCTACTTGTCTCGGACGTGATGCCTATATACATGATCATACCTAGATATTCTCATAACTATGCTCAATTCTGTCAATTGCTCAACAGTAATTTGTTCACCCACCGTAGAATACTTATGCTCTTGAGAGAAGCCACTAGTGAAACCTATGGCCCCTGGGTCTCTTTCTCATCATATCAATCTCCATCACTTTATTATTGCTTTGCTTTTACTTTATTTACTTTGCATCTTTATACCAAAAATACCAAAAATATTATTTATCATCTATATCAGATCTCACTTTCGTAAGTGACCGTGAAGGGATTGACAACCCCTAAGCATGTTGGTTGCCTTGAGCTATTGTTTTTCTGTAGGTACGAGGGACTCGAGCGTAGCCTCCTACTGGATTGATACCTTGGTTCTCAAAAACTGAGGGAAATACTTACGCTACTTTGCTGCATCATCCCTTCCTCTTCGGGGAAATCCAACGCAGTGCTCAAGAGGTAGCAGTCCGCTGCTTGATTACTCTGTCGGGCCACATGATGGAACTCGAGCCCCTCGAACCGAGCTGATATTTTAAGTACAGCGTTGCGGTAAGCCACCATCTTCGGATCTTTGGCATCAAATTCTCCGTTTATTTGGGATATTGCGAGGTTTGAATCCCTGCGCACCTCCAGGCGTTGTATGCCCATAGAGACGGCCATCCAAAGACCATGCAACAAGGCCTCATATTCGGCTGCGTTATTAGAGTCTGTATACATTATTTGGAGCACATAGTGGACTGTGTCTCCTGTAGGGGATGTCAGGATGACGCCAGCCCCAAGTCCGGCTAGCATTTTAGAGCCGTCGAAGTGCATCACACAGTTGGAATATGTGTCGTATTCTTTAGGGAGTTCAGCCTCTGTCCATTCGGCGACGAAGTCGGCCAGCACCTGAGATTTAATGGCTCGGTGCAGTTTATATGTTATTTCAAATGGTAAGAGCTCAATGGCCCATTTGATGATCCGGCCGGTGGCGTCCCGGTTGTTTATAATATAATTAATGGTACTTCGGAAGCCACCGTGATCGAGCATTCTTGAAAGTAGTGCCGCAGCTTCTGGGATGCCATGAAGACCGCATACACTATCTTTTGATAGTGCAGGTATCAGGATTTTCATGGTGTGAGGACCGTTGATACGTAGTATACTGGTTTTTTAAGTGGGAATCTGTGTCCCTCTTCCTCTCATTTGACTATGAGGACCGCACTCACCACCTGGTGCGTTGTGGATATGTATAGTAGGATGGGCTCACCGACGTTTGGTGCGGCCAGGATTGGGTTGCTTGCTAATAAAGCTTTGATTCTTCCAGTCTGGCTGTAGCGGCATCCATCCATGCGAAGTGGTCGGTGCATCAGAGCAGACGATATAATGGCAGAGCCGTTTCTCCTAATCTAGAGATAAAGCGGCTCAAAGCTGCCACGCACCCGGCTAGTTTTTGGACCTGTTTGAGGTCTGTTGGTGTAGCCAACTGTGACATGGCTCGGATTTTGTCTGGGTTTGCTTCGATTCCCCTATTAGAAACAATGAACCCAAGCAGTTTTCCGGCAGGAACGCCGAAAACTCACTTTTTGGGATTAAGTAGTATGTCATATCTTTGGAGGTTGTCAAATGTAAGGCGTAAGTCATCCACCAATGCTTCAACATGCTTAGTTTTGATGACTACATCATCTACATATGCTTCAACTGTCTTGCTGATTTGCTTTTCCAGGCATGTTTGAATCATGTGTTGGTATGTGGCACCGGTGTTTTTGAGCCTAAAGGGCATGGTGTTGAAGCAGAAGGGCCCATATGGGGTGATGAATGTCATTGCGGCTTGATCAGATTCCTTCATTTTGATTTGGTGGTATCCGGAATATGCGTCGAGGAAGCACAGTTAGTCGTGCCCTGCTATTGCATCAATAATCTGGTCGATGTGAGGTAGTGGGAAGGGATCCTTAGGGCAGGCTTTATTAAGGTCCTTGAAGTCGACACACAAGCACCAGGATTTATCCTTCTTAGGCACCATGACCAGCTTTGCTAGCCAATCCGGATGTTTAATCTCCCTGATAAACTCGGCTTCGAGTAGCCTGGCTAGCTCCTCCCCCATAGCATGTCATTTGGGTTCGGAAAATCGCCACAGCGTTTGCTTGACTGGCTTGTATCCCTTCAGTATGTTGAGACTATGTTCGGCTAGCGCGCGCGGGATTCCCGGCATATCCGAGGGGTGCCAGGCCAAGATGTCCCAGTTCTCACGCACGTAATGCAGCGTCGACCGCCGGATCCAGCTATGCCCCAATGGAAGCTATCTTCTTGGGGTCCGTTGGGTGAACTTGAAATTTGACTATCTCGTCTGTTGGCTTGAAAGAAGTAGATTTAGGCCTTTTATCAAGAATTATGTTGTCTCTATCCACCATGGAATGGAGAGCAGTGAGCTCCTCGGCCGCCAGGGCTTCGCTCAGTGCCTCGAGGGCCAGGGATGTGGTTTTGTTTTCGGCGCGGAGTGCTATGTCCGGATCACTCGAGATAGTGATAACACTGTTGGGCCCAGGCATTTTGAGCTTCATGTACCCGTAATGAGGTATGGCTTGAAAGCGTTTGAATGCATCTCGCCCTAATAGGGCATGATATCTGCTGTTGAAAGGGGCCACCTGGAAGATTATCTCTTCAGACCTATAATTCTCTGGCATGCCGAATACCACATCCAGTTTAATTTTCCCTAAGAATCTTGCTTCCCGACTGGGGATGATTCCTTGGAAGGATGTATTGCTTTGCTCAATGTGACTCCTATCCATCTGCATTTTATTGAGCGTGTCTTCGTAGATGAGGTTCAGTCCGCTCCCGCCATCCATGAGCACTTTAGTGAGGCGAAAGCCATCTACAATTGGGTTTAGAACCAAAGTGACTGCTTCTCGGACTGATCGGGCCCTTGGCTCATCATTGGTGTTGAAGGTTATCGCCATATCGTTCCAAGGATTTATTGCAGCTACGTGATTGACTTTGGCGAGGTCGCGGAGCGCCCTTTTGCACCGGTTGTTTGAAGAAAAGGTCTTGAAGACCGTAAACACATCAAGGTCATTATCCTTGAGGGAATGCCTTGTCGAAGTAGTGTTGGTGAGGATAGCCTCCCCGGATTTAGCAACCTGCCAGAGTATCCAATATGCCCGAAGGTTATGAGTTGGCTCGAAATTTGGCATCGCATGTATCTGACAGGGCTTGTCGAGCCATCCATCAAGGACGGTTCTGTGTCTCGGTAAGGGATGAATTGTTATTTCCGTGGAAGAATGATCAGGTGCCCCGTAAGGGTGCATCCTTTTTGTTCGGCCGGTGGGTGGCTTAAAGCCCGGTGGCTCCCACCGAGCTGTCTGGGCTTTCTAGGCGCTTTCCATTGCACAGTACTTCTGTACTATGTGTTCCAAATCTACAAAGTGTAGATGTGGCGCCGATTGAGGGCGTTGAGGATGCCCCGTCCGTACAGTTGCGGCAAAAGACTGATACCGCATCATCATCGCAACAATCTTTGATCTTGTTTTTAACAGGTAGGAATCTAGCCCAAAAGTGATGGACTGTTTCCAGAGGTTGTTTTCGTATATACATTAAATAGCATATGTCCAGGGGACCAGAATTTCTTGGAGAGTACTGATTGTGGTGGGTGGGTGGGCTTGAATCTGAACCTTGACCCATTGTGGAATCCGGATTTTGAAAATTTTCTGAGATCATTGGCCCAGGGTCCGGAGTGTCCGGTGGTTTTTAGACTCAGTGTCGGATTCTATGTTCGGTAGATAGATAGTCCCTTCTCGAAGATGAGTGTCCGGCTCATAGGGCTTGGAGATCCGAACATAGTTTGTTTTTAGCATAGGAGGAGTGGTATCCTTAACTTGTTCTTCCACAACGGTCACCAGGTGGGTGACAGGTGGAGACCTGATTTCCCTCTGATCGGGTTTAAGCCCGACCAGATTGTAATCTGTTGCGTCCCCAAGGGCGGCGATGTGATCTAGCAGTTCATTTAAAGATGAAACATCTGCCGGATCCATCTTCTCAATGCCTTCGCGGTTGATGCGGAAATAATTTTTGGCAATCCGGGGGACCGCCTTGGGCTTAATTGCCGGACAGGCGCCTATGGTGAAATTGCTGATCTAGAGGATCTGCCCGGGAACTAGGGCTCTTCCAGAGGTGATTTTGTCGTCATCGATGAGGGGAGCCATTGATCCTTCTATCGACAACATGGAGGAACTCTCAATGATAGCACCAATGTCGATGTCAAAACCGGCAGATCTCAGGTAGGGGGTCCAGAACTGTGCGTCTAAGGATCGAAGGTAATAGGAGGTAGGGGACATGATGTTTACCCAGGTTCGGGCCCTCTTTGAGGTAAAACCCTATGTCCTGCTTGATTGACTTTGATGAGTATAGGGGTTACAAGAGTTGATCTACCTCGAGATCGTAATGGATAAACCCTAGATGTCTAGCCTGTATGATTATGATTGCCTCTATGGACTAAACCCTCCAGTTTATATAGACATCGGAGGGGGCTAGGGTTGTACAAGGTCGGTTTACAGGGGAAGGAAACCATACATCCGGACGAGCTTGCCACACATGCAAAGGAGAGTCATGTCCGGACATGAGGGGAAGTCTTCTATCTTGTATCTTCACGGCCCAGCAGTCCGGCCCACATCACATGTCCCGGACGCCCGGGGACCCCCCATAATCCAAGACTCCCTCAGACTTCCCCCTGATATCAAGCTAGCACTTCTCATTCAATACTTTGCCGACTTTGCCACCTTGGTGAACAAGGCTACTCAGGTTGAGACTGGTCTTCAGGAACACCAGGGATCCCTCAGGCGCAGCCATGACGCTGGCTCATCTTCGGGCCCGTGAGCGCAGAAGTGTCGGATATGGATTTCCCACAGCATGTATCTTCCAACTACACCTGCACCAAGACAGTCCTATGCTACACCTCGTCTACCTCCTCCACCGCAGAGGCAGCCTCTTTGAACTGTAGCACCCCAAGCTCTTGCTCCCAATCCCAATGATGGTCTGTGCTTCAAGTGTGGCCTTCCAGGTCACCATTCCAGGAACTACCCTCAGAATCAGAACCAGTTGGATCTGCCTTCAACTGGCCGTAACAATCAGCCCTGGAACAGCAATGCCCGACCGGTCATGGGCAGGCTAACAACATTGATCAGAACGAAGCTCAAGACCAGCCTACTACTGTGATGGGTACACTCCTTGTTAATTCAATACCAGCTTCAGTTTTATTTGATTCAGGAGCATCTCATTCTTTCATGTCAGAAACTTTTGCATGCGCGCACGACATTAGATGTGAGCACATGAACACCCCACTAGTGCTACGCACCCCTGCGGGTCAGTGTCAAACTACCATGATTGGTCGTGACGTCCCCGTTGAAATTGAAGGGTTGGAATTTCATGTTTATCCCATTACTCTAGAGTCTTCCAACATGGACCTCATTCTGGGAATGGAATGGTTGAAAGCACATACCGCTTCTATCGTTTGCACCACCAAAGTCGTTCATCTTCTACATCCTTCTTATGAGATAGTAAGCTACCATGATGTGTGCACCAATAGTAGTAGATGCAGGCAGGAGTCGGTCCACTTACACAGCCATTATGCCTATATTCATAATCATTGCCTTGGATATCATCATAACTTTGCGCTTTTCTATCAATTGCTCGACAGTAATTTGTTCATCCACCGTATTATTTTTCTTCAAGAGAGAAGCCTCTAGTGAAACCTATGGCCCCCGGGTGTATTTTCCATCATATATTTTCAGATCTATAAACCAAAAGACCCAAAAATACCTTGCTGCAATTTATTTACTTTTATTTTGTTTTATATTTTAGTAATCTTTTATATCTATCTCTATCAGCTCTCATCCTTGCAAGTGACCGTGAAGGGATTGACAACCCCTTTATCGAGTTGGGTGCAAGTGTTTGATTGTTTGTGCAGGTGCATAGATTGGAGACTTGCGTGTATCTCCTACTGGATTGATACCTTGGTTCTTAACTGAGGGAAATACTTATTTCTACTTTGCTGCATCACCCTAACCTCTTCAAGGGGAAAAACAACGCAAGCTCAAGAAGTAGCAATTTGATTTATGTGTTCCTTTGGTTTGGTTTTGTGAAAGTTTGAAACTTCCGGCTTAAGCTTGTTTGCTCTAAGTTGTAAAACTTCTGTCCTGTAATGTTAATAACCCCTCCTACTACACTATTCCTCTCAACACATTTGTTTTATAGGTGGAATTATTATCAGAAGTTTGAATGACAATAGCACTACAATCTCAATGGATTATATGTCATCAGTGTGAATCATTGACTGAAATTATTGAAATTTCCTCTGTATACTTCAATATTTGCAGGAGAATTAATCTCATATCTTCTTCCCTGCAAACATTTAGGGGGAGTTGATGACCCACAAGTATAGGGGATAAATTGTAGCTCTTTTCGATAAGTAAGAGTGTCGAACCCAACAAGGAGCGGAAGGAAATGACAAGTAGTTTTCAGTAAGGTGATGTTTGCAAGTGCTGAAATTGTAAGTAGCAGAGTAGTTTGATAGCAACATAATTTGTAACGAGCAAGTAACAATAGTAGTAACAAAAGTGAAGCAAGGTAGCCCAATCCTTTTGAGGCAAAGGACAGGCCAAAACGGTCTCTTATGATAAGCAAAGCGGTCTTGAGGGTACACGGGAATTTCATCTAGTCACTTTCATCATGCTGGTTTGATTTGTGTTCGCTACTTTGATAATTTGATATGTGGGTGGACCAGTGCTTAGGTGCTGTTCTTACTTGAACAAACCTCCTACTTACGATTAACCCTATCGCAAGCATCCTCAACTACGAGAAAATTATTAAGAATAAATTCTCACCATAGCATTAAACTTTTGGATCCAATCGGTCCCTTACGGAATAGCGCATAAACAGGGGTTTAAGATTCTGTCACTCTCGCAACCCATCATCTAATTGCTACTCCATAATGCTTTCGGTTAGGCCTAAATATGGTGAGGTGTCATGTAGTCGACGTTCACATGACACCACTAAGGTAATCACAACATACATACTATCAAAATATCAAACACATATCAAATTCACATGATTACTTGCAACATGATTTCTCTCGTGACCTCAAGAACAAAGGTAACTACTCACAAATGATAAACATGCTCATGATCAGAGGGGTATTAAATAGCATATTGGATCTGAACATATAATCTTCCACCAAATAAACCATATAGTAATCAACTACAAGATGTAATCAACACTACTAGTCACCCACAAGTACCAATCTATAGTTGAACACAAGAGATGAACTAGGGTTTGAGAGGAGATGGTGATGTTGAAGATGTTGATGGAAATTGCCCTCCCCAAGATGGGAGAGTTGTTGGTTATGATTATGACGATGATTTCCCCCTCTGGGAGGGAAGTTCCCTTGGCGGAATCGCTCCGCCGGAGGGCAAAAGTGCTCCTGCCCAAGTTCCGCCTCGAGGCGGTGGCGCTTCATCCCGAAAGTCCTCCTCTTATTTTTTCTAGGTCAAAATGACTTATATACCAAAAGATGGGCACCGGAGGTGGGCCGAGAAGGGCACAACCCACCAGGGCGCGCTTGGCCACCCCGGCGTGCCCAGGTGGGTTGTGCCCACCTGGTGGGGCCCCTCTGGTAGTTATGTGCTCCAATAATTCTTAAATAATCCATAAAAAACTCCGTGATGTTTCAGCTTTGTTTGGAGTTGTGCAGAATAGGTGGCCTGACGTAGCTTTTCCAGGTCCCGATTTCCAGCTGCCAGAATTCTCCCTCTTGGTGTGTACCTTGCAAATCATGAGAGAAAAGGCATTAGAATTACACCAAAAAGCATTATTATGGATAAAAACATTTTAAATAACAGTAAGAAAACATGATGCAAAATGGACATATCAACTCCCCCAAGCTTAGACCTTGCTTGTCCTCAAGCGAAAACCGAAATCAAAAAACATGTCCACATGCTTTGAGAGAGAGGTTTCGATAAAAACAAAGTACGGACATAGAAGCATCATGTTGATTATTATAACAACAACAAAATTAAACATAGGACTTTTATCATAGAACTTTCATCATATACTTCTCACGAATAAGTAATAGTTCATCACACAATCGAATTATAAAGCAAAAACTCTATTAGAAACCAACAAACTATGTTCTCAGTCAACTTTGCAACTACAATTCCTCATTTTTTTCAAGAAGAGTCATGTGTCGGAGCCTTTAGGCAAGTCCACATACTCAACCATCATATAGTCTTCTATGATTGCTAACACTCACCTCGTACCCATGAGCAAAACGTTTCAACCGGACACATAGAAAGATAGGGGCTTATGATTTTGGCTCCCAACATACTCACCTCAAGGGTGATGTCAACAATAATAACTCATGCCACCCATATTCAACTGGACATATGTGCCTAGATCTTTCCTCACCACATGATGCTTGCCAAAGGAGAAAAATAAAAGGAATAGAGAGAAAAACTTTGACTCTTTGCATAAAAGTAAAAGATAGGCCCTTCGCAGAGGGAGGCAGAGGTTGCCATGCGCTTATTTGTTTGTATGCTCAATCCCTTAGTGCAAAAGAACGTCACGTTACATTGCCCCTTGTGATAGCGACCTTTATTATGCAGTATGTCGCTTTTATTCCTCACCATCACAAGTTCGTGCAACGCTCAATTTTCTATTACACTAAATGATCTCACACTTTTAGAAGCAATTTTATTGCCTTTTTGCACCGATGACAACTTACTTGAGGGATCTTGCTCAATCCCTAGGTAGGTATGGTGGACACTTGAAAATAAGATTTGGGTTTAAGGGTTTTTGGATGCAAAAGTAGTATCTCTACTTAGTGAGGAATTTTTGGCTAGTAAAGATAGGGGCAAGCACCACATGTTAAAGGATCTATGACAATATGACTTCTATGTGAATATGAACAAACATAAATCATTAAGTTGTCTTCCTTGTCCAACGTCAACAATTTTGGCATATAATATTTTGATGAGGGCTCACAATGGCAAAAGATTTCTAGGATAGTATATTTATATGTGAATCTTCTCTTCCCTTATTAATTCTTTCATGAGTTGCATCATTGACTAATGCTATGTTTGTCAATCTCTAATAAAATTTTCTACTTATACTTTTCCTTGTGTGGTGCCATCACCTACCATAGGATTAGTATATAATATTTTCTTTATTTATTTCCTTTCTTTTATTTGTTTCCTTTCTTATTTATTTTCTTTTATTTGCAACTTGAAAGTAAAGAAAGCAAAAACTCATACTAAACTTTATTATATAACTTGCACAAGATTACAAGGATAGATCACTAAGCAAACTCTCAAAGAATAAAGGATCGAACTAAACTTTTATTCATCTAAAGCAAAAGGATCGAACTAAAATAAGTAAAAGCAAAAAGATAGTGGGATGATACGATACCGGGTCACCTCCCCCAAGCTTGGCGGAAGCCAAGGGGAGTGCCCATACCCGATACTCAATTCTCCTTTGGTGGTGAAGAAGATGATGGTGATGAAGCAGTATTCTCCAATATAACCATGAGTAGATCCCTCAAGCATTGAATCTCCCGAAGGGCTTGTTGAATTAGTTCATTGTTTTTCTTCACCTCGTCCATTATGTGTTTATTCTCAGGGCCCCACAGTTTTGTTCCTGGACTGTTTTCTCTTGGCCGGGATATGTCCCAGTTGGACGGCATGTGCCTGTGTAAGGGCCTCCTTGGTGGAAGCTCTTCTTGCACTTCCAAGCTCACTTGATTGTTCGGTGATCCCATGGCTTGATGAGCAGGATGAGTAGAGATGTCAGCCAGTGTACCCCTCCCGGATGCCGGAGGGTGAATCCCAAAGGTACTTTCCTCCTCTTCCTCCATAGCAACCTCTTCAGTTTCATCCCTCCTTGATCTTCCTGGACCGACCTTATGTCTCCTTCTCCATTGTTGAAGGGTGAGGAAGACATGACGTTGGTCTAGTTGAATCTGTCAGGAAACAGCAAGAAAAGAGAACAGGGGATTTCTCCGCGATACGGTGATCAACAGGTTCAAGGAATATATATAGACTTTTTTATCTTGGAAGACAAGTATATGGTAGAGAAACGGAGTACGGAAGGTGTCCCAGGTGGGCACAACCCACCTGGGCGTGCCAGGCAAGCCTGGCGCACCCTAGTATCCTGTGCCCACCAGGGGACGCTTCCTGGAAGTTTCTTTATTCCTAAAATTCTTAAATATTCCAAAACTGACAAAGAAATATTTTTGCGGATTTTTCGGAGTCCGTTAGCTTACCGTATCACGTACCTCCTTATTTTCACGATTTTGGATTGTTCCGGAAGGACTCTTTTATGTGTTCTTCCGTTGTCATGGTTTGGATAATATTACTTTCAACATTAATAGGCGTACCTGAGATATAATGCTATATTCGTTGCCCATTGACAACCTTCGGGTTAGTACCTTCGGAATTATTTATTTTGATGGCTCCAGACCTGTAAGCATCCTCGATGATGTATGGGCCTTCCCATTTTGAGAGGAGCTTTCCTGCAAAGAATCTGAAACGTGAGTTGTACAAAAGAACATATTCTCCGACCTTAAACTCATGCTTTTGAATTCTTTTATCATGCCATCTTTTAACTTTTTCTTTAAATAATTTTGCATTTTCATAAGCTTGGGTTCTCCATTCATCTAATGAGCTAATATCAAATAACATCTTTTCACCAGCAAGTTTAAAATCATAATTCAGTTCTTTTATTGCCCAATATGCTTTACGTTCTAACTCAAGAGGGAAATGACATGCTTTTCCATAAACCATTTTATAAGTAGACATACCCATAGGATTTTTATATGCTGTTCTATAAGCCCAAAGTGCATCATCTAATTTCTTAGACCAATTCTTCCTAGACCTATTGACAGTCTTTTGCAAAATTAATTTTATTTCTCTATTGCTAAGTTCAACTTGACCACTAGACTAAGGATGATAAGGTGATGCAATTCTATGGTTAACATCATACTTGTCAAGCATTTTGCGGAAAGCACCATGAATAAAGTGTGAACCACCATCAGTCATTAAATATCTAGGGACTCCAAACCTTGGGAAAATAACTTCCTTAAGCATTTTAATAGAGGTGTTGTGATCAGCACTACTAGTTCGAATAGCTTCTACCCATTTAGTAACATAATCAACAGCAACCAAAATATGTGTATACCCATTAGAGGAAGGAAAAGGTCCCATGTAATCAAATCCCCAAACATCAAATGGTTCAATGGCAAGTGAATAATTCATAGGCATTTCTTGACGCTTACCGATATTACCTATCCTTTGACATTCATCACAAGATAAGACGAACTTACGGGCATCCTTGAAGAGAGTAGGCCAATAAAATCCAGATTGCAATACCTTGTAAGCAGTTCTATCTCCAGTGTGATGCCCTCCATAAGCCTCGGAGTGACATTTCTGTAGGATTTGTCCCTGTTCATGCTCAGGGACACAACGTCTAATAATACCATCTAGTCCTTCTTTATAAAGATGTGGGTCATCCCAAAAGTAATGTCTTAAATCATAGAAGATTTTTTTCTTTTGTTGGTATGTAAATCTAGGTGGTAAATATTTAGCAACAATGTAATTAGCATAATCATCATACCAAGGAATACTAGGAGAAACATTTATTGCGGCTAACTGATCATCAGGAAAACTATCATCAATAGGTAGTCGGTCATCAAGCACATTTTCAAGCCTAGACAAATTATCAGCTACTGGGTTCTCGGCTCCTTTTCTATCAATGATATGTAAATCAAATTCTTGTAACAAGAGAACACATCGAATAAGTCTAGGTTTAGCATCTTTCTTTTCCATAAGATATGTAATAGCAGCATGGTCTGGGTGAACAACTACTTTGGAATCAACAATAAAAGGTCTAAATTTATCACAAGCAAACACAACTGCTAAGAATTATTTTTAGTAGTAGCATAATTTCTTTGAGCACTGTCTAGAGTTTTTATAGCATAGTGAATAACATTAAGTTTCTTATCAACTCTTTGTCCTAGAACAGCACCAACAGCATAATCCTAGCATCACACATAATTTCAAAAGACAAGTTCCAATCAGGTGGTTGAACAATAGGTGCAGAAATTAAGGCTTTCTTAAGTGTTTCGAAGGCTTCTAAACAATCATCATCAAAAACAAAAGGAATATCCTTCTGCAAGAGACTAGTAAGTGATACGTCTCCAACGTATCTATAATTTTTGATTGTTCCATGCTATTATATTATCAACCTTGGATGTTTTATATGCATTTATATGCTATTTTATATGATTTTTTGGACTAACCTATTGACCTAGAGCCCAGTGCCAGTTTTTGTTTTTTCCTTGTTTTAGAGTATCGCAGAAAAGGAAAATCAAACGGAGTCCAATTGACTTGAAACTTCACGGAACTTATTTTTGGACCAGAAGAAGCCCACGGAGTATCGGAGTTGGACCAGGAAAGTCCCGGGCTGCCCGTGGACAGCCCGGAGGTCCACCGACGTACTTCTTCCTCCCATATATACCCCATACACCCTAAAACTTCGGGGGGCGGAATAGATTGGGAGTTCCGCCGCCAGAAGCCTCCGTAGCCACCGAAAACAAAGCTAGACCCGTTCTAGCACCCTGCCGGAGGGGGATCCTCACCGGTGGCCATCTTCATCATCCCGGCGCTCTCCATGACGAGGAGGGAGTAGTTCACCCTCGGGGCTGAGAGTATGTACCAATAGCTATGTGTTTGATCTCTCTCTCTCTCATGTTCTTGAGGTGACATGATCTTGATGTATCGCGAGCTTTGCTACTACAGTTGGATCTTATGATGTTTCTCCCCCTCTACTCTCTTGTAATGGATTGAGTTTTCCCTTTGAAGTTATCTTATCGGATTGAGTCTTTAAGGATTTGAGAACACTCGATGTATGTCTTGTGTGGGATACCCGTGGTAACAATGTGGTATTCTATTGATCCACTTGATATGTGTTTTGGTGATCAACTTGCGGGTTTCGCCCATGAACCTATGCATAGGGGTTGGCACACATTTTCGTCTTGACTCTCCGGTAGAAACTTTGGGGCACTCTTTGAAGTACTTTGTGTTGGTTTGAATAGATGAATCTGAGATTGTGTGATGCATATCGTATAATCATACCCACAGATACTTGAGGTGACATTGGAGTATCTAGGTGACATTAGGGTTTTGGTTGATTTGTTTCTTAAGGTGTTATTCTAGTACGAACTCTATGATAGATTGAACGGAAAGAATAGCTTCATGTTATTTTACTACGGACTCTTGAATAGATCGATCAGAAAGGATAACTTTGAGGTGGTTTCGTACCCTACCATAATCTCTTCGTTTGTTCTCCTCTATTAGTGACTTTGGAGTGACTCTTTGTTGCATGTTGAGGGATAGTTATATGATCCAATTATGTTATTATTGTTGAGAGAACTTGCACCAGTGAAAGTATGAACCCTAGGCCTTGTTTCCTAGCATTGCAATATCGTTTGTGCTCACTTTTATCATTAGTTACCTTGCTGTTTTTATATTTTCAGATTACAAAAACCTTTATCTACCATCCATATACCACTTTTATCACCATCTCTTCGCCGAACTAGTGCACCTATACAATTTACCATTGTATTGGGTGTGTTGGGGACACAAGAGACTCTTTGTTATTTGGTTGCAGGGTTGCTTGAGAGAGACCATCTTCATCCTACGCCTCCTACGGATTGATAAACCTTAGGTCATCCACTTGAGGGAAATTTTCTACTGTTCTACAAACCTCTGCACTTGGAGGCCCAACAACGTCTACAAGAAGAAGGTTGTGTAGTAGACATCAAGCTCTTTTCTGGAGCCGTTGCCAGGGAGGTTAGAGCTTGAAGGTATATCTTTAGATCTTGCTATGGAATCTTTTTGTTTCTTGTTTTAGAACCAGTTTAGTTTATAAAAGAAAACTAAAAATATATGGAATTGAGTTTGCCTCATACGCTTCATCTTTTTAATATCTTTCGTGAGTATGATGGAAAGGAGAATTGTGCCAAAGTGTTAGAAGAAGAATGCATTAAAATGTTTGGCACTAAATCTTTGAATGATGAGCATGATTGCAATGTTGTTAGTAAGAACTCCTTGAATATCCATAGTACTAATGATGATTGCACTAGTTATGATGAAAATGTCTCCTATAAACATGTCAATTTTTGTGCAGTGCATTGGGTTTGCAAGTACACACCAAATAGGGAAGATAGATATTGCAAGAGGCATAATAATTTAGAAACTAAATTGTTGCAAGAAAGGCTAGATGTTTGTGCTGAAAGATTCAATATTTATCGCCATCCTTGTGAACTTTGCAATGAACATGGTCATTTAAAGATCCAATGCTATTTGTTTCATGATAAAGTTGTGTCCAAAAATTGTGATAACTTGATTACCATTGAGCATCATAAAGAGCTTAGTCTTCTTTTGGGTTATGAAGAAATGAAACGTATAACTGAGGGTATTCCAAAATTTAATCTCGATAAATTCCTTGATTTTGATCTAGAGGAAATTTATATGTATTGTGCGGTGAATTGCATTGAAAACCCTTATATTGCCAATTACATAAAGAAAAGAAAACAAATAGAGGATGAAGAGAATACTAATGAAAGGGAAGAGACTTCCCAATATCCTTCTATTATTTCTTATGATGAATCAGGTAATGAGGAGGAGCCTCCTATTCAACCAATCTCATTAATAAGGAGCTCCGAAAAGAGATTAAACCCACACATGATGTGAAGAAGAAAAAGAAAAGACGGAGAAGCAAAGGTAGAAAGGTATCCCTCTCAAATATGTTGCTCCTATTACTCATTGTGATGATGATAATTGCTATACTATTGGTGTTATCCATACTATTAATGATGAGAATGATTATGCTTATGATATGAAAAGGCCCAAGCTTGGGGATGCTATGTTTGATGAAGATGATGTTTTTGAGAATATATTTGCTGCAATTAATGTTTGTCCCAAGCTTGGGGATGCTACGTTTAATGAAGATGATATTTTTAGTCTCCCAAGTTTTGATATGCAAATTTATAATGATGATAGCATGCCTCCTACTTATGATGATTATATTGATGAAAGTGGGTTTGGAAGAGTGTCAAATTTAGGAAGTAATGGTCCCACTATTTTAGAGGATGTTGAATCTTATTATGATAATTATGAAAGTGGATTTCGAGAGGTCATGACTTTATTTAGTGATGATTCCACTATCTTGGAAGAGGTTTCAATCGATTATGATGAGAACAAAGTTGCTACTTATGATAATTGTTGTGATGATACATATGCTATAAAAAGTAGTGATTATTATATTTATAAAACTTATCATGATTATGATTACCCTTTTTCTGAACATTACTCTTTTAATGTGGAAACAATTTATAGTATTCGAGTCTCTTATGAAACTCCCACTATTCCGATTGAGAAGAATTTTGCTTATGTGGAGAGTAATAAAAAAATTATGCTTGTGCATCATGAAAATAGTGCTTTATGTGATAGTTATATTGTTGAATTAATTCATGATGCTACTGAAAATTATTATGAGGGAGGAATATATGCTTGTAGGAATTTCAATAATATCAAGTTTCCTCTCTATGTGTGTAAAGTTTTGAAGTTATCCTTGTTTTACCTTCCTATGCAAGTTAATTCTTGTTCCCACAAGTTGTTTGCTTACAAAATCCCTATGCATAGGAAGTGGGTTAGTCTTAAATGTGCTAGTCATATTCTTCATGATGCTCTCTTTATGTTTCAATTGTTATCTTTTATGTGAGCATCATTGAAATCATCATGCCTAGCTAGGGGCATTAAACGAGAGCGCTTGTTGGGAGGCAACCCAATTTTATTTTAGTTCCTTGCTTTTTGTTCCTGTTTAGTAATAAATAATTTATCTAGAATCTTTTATGGTTGTTGTTTTTGTGTTTAATTAGTGTTTGTGCCAAGTAGGACCTTTGGGAAGACTTGGGGAAAGTCTTTGCGATCATGCTATAAAAAAACAGAAACTTTAGCGCTCACAAGAATTGCTGCCAGTTTTTATTGGAGAGTGCTATTGAGTTAATTATTTTTTAAGATGATTAATAGGCAAATTAATCAGGTCCACCAATTTATTTGAGAATTTTATGAGTTCCAGAAGTATACGTTTGATACAGATTACTACAGAATGTTATGTTTTTGACAAATTCTGTTTTCTATGTGTTGTTTGCTTATTTTGATGAATCTATGAGTAGTATCGGAGGGTATAAACCATAGATAAGTTGGAATACAGTAGGTATAACACCAATATAAATAAATAATGAGTTAATTACAGTACCTTGAAGTGGTGTTTTGTTTTCTTTCGCTAACGGAGCTCACGAGTTTTCTGTTAAGTTTTGTGTTGTGAAGTTTTCAAGTTTTGGGTAAAGATTCGATGGACTATGGAATAAGGAGTGGAAAGATCCTAAGCGTGGGGATTCCCAAGGCACCCCAAGGTAATATTCAAGGACAACCAAAATCCTAAGCTTGGGGATGCCCCAGAAGGCATCCCCTCTTTCATCTTCGTTCATCGGTAACTTTACTTGGAGCTATATTTTTATTTACCACATGATATGTCTTTTGCTTGGAGCGTCATTTTATTTTCTTTTGTTTTGCTTGCTGTTTGAATAAAGTGTCAAGATCTTAAATTCTTAAATGTTAGAGAGTCTTCACATAGTTTCATAATTATTCGACTACTCATTGATCTTCACTTACATCTTTCGGAGTAGTTTGGCATTCGCCCTAGTGTTTCACTTATATCTTTTAGAGCATGGTGGTGGTTTTATTCTATAGAAATAATTGATCTCTCATGCTTCACTTATATTATTTTGAGAGTCTCTAAACAGCATGGTAGTTTGCTTTGGTTATGAATTTAGTCCTGATATGATGGGCATCCAAGATGGGTATAATAAAAACTTTCATACAAGTGCATTGAATACTAAGACAAGTTTGATACTTGATAATTGTTTTGAGATATGGAGAAGGTGATATTAGAGTCATGCTGGTTGAGTAATTGTGAATTTGAGAAATACTTGTGTTGAAGTTTGTGATTCTCGTAGCATGCACGTATGGTGAACTGTTATGTGATGAAGTTGGAGCATGATTTATTTATTCATTGTCTTCCTTATGAGTGGCAGTCGGGGACGAGCGATGGTCTTTTCCTACAAATCTATCCCCCTAGGAGCATGCACGTAATACTTTGTTTTGATAACTAATAAATTTTTGCAATAAGTATGTGAGTTCTTTATGACTAATGTTGAGTCCATGGACTATACGCACTCTCACCCTTCCACCATATACCTTCCTCAAAACAGCCACCATATCTACCTATTATGGCATTTCCATAGCCATTCCGAGATATATTGCCATGCAACTTTCCACTGTTCTGTTTATTATGACATGCTCCATCATTGTCATATTGCTATGCATGATCATGTAGTTGACATTCTATTTGTGGCAAAGCCACCATTCATAATTCTTTCATACATGTCACTCATGAGTCATTGCACATCCCGGTACACCATCGGAGGCATTCATATAGAGTCATATTTTGTTCTAAGAATCGAGTTGTAATTCTTGAGTTGTAAGTAAATAAAAGTGTGATGGTCATCATTATTAGAGCATTGTCCCAGTGAGGAAAGGATGATGGAGACTATGATTCCCCCACAAGTCGGGATGAGACTTGGGACGAAAATAAATAAATAAAAGAGGCCAAAGAAGCCCCCAAAAAAGAATAGAAAAGAGGCCATAAAAAAGAGAAGGCCTAAATAAAAAAATAAAAATAAATAAAAAATGAGAGAAAAAGAGAGAAGGGGCAATGCTACTATCCTTTTACCACACTTGTGCTTCAAAGTAGCACCATAATCTTCATGATAGAGAGTCTCCTATGTTGTCACTTTCATATACTAGTGGGAATTTTTCATTATATAACTTGGCTTGTATATTCCAATGATGGGCTCCCTCAAAATGCCTAGGTCTTTGTGAGCAAGCGAGTTGGATGCACACCCACTAGTTTCTTTTGTCGAGCTTTCATACATTTATAGCTCTAGTGCATCTGTTGCATGGCAATCCCTACTCACTAACATTGATATCTATTGATGGGCATCTCCATAGCCCGTTGATACGCCCAGTTGATGTGAGACTATCTTCTCCTTTTGTCTTCTTCACAACCACCATTCTATTCCACCTATAGTGCTATGTCCATGGCTCACGCTCATATATTGCTGAAGATTGAAAAAGTTTGAGAACATCAAAAGTATGAAACAATTGCTTGGCTTGTCATCGGGGTTGTGCATGATTTAAATACGTTGTGTGGTGAAGATGGAGCATAGCCAGACTATATGATTTTGTAGGGATAGCTTTCTTTGGCCATGTTATTTTGAGAAGACATGATTACTTGGTTAGTATGTTTGAAGTATAATTATTTTTATGTCAATATTAAACTTTTGTCTTGAATCTTATGGATCTGAATATTCTTGCCACAATGTATAGAATTACTTAGAGAAATTTGTTAGGTAGCATTCCACATCAAAAACTCTGTTTTTATCATTTACTTACTCGAGGACGAGCAGGAATTAAGCTTGGGGATGCTGATACGTCTCCAACATATCAATAATTTTTTATTGTTCCATGCTATTATATTATCAACCTTGGATGTTTTATATGCTATTTTATATGATTTTTGGGACTAACCTATTAACCTAGAGCCCAGTGCCAGTTTCTGTTTTTTCCTTGTTTTAGAGTATCGCAGAAAAGGAAAATCAAACGGAGTCCAATTGACCTGAAACTTCACGGAACTTATTTTTGGACCAGAAGAAGCCCATGGAGTATCAGAGTTGGACCAGGAGAGTCCCGGGCTGCCCACGAGGGTGGGGGCGCGCCTAGGGGGTGGGCGCGCACCCCTACCTCGTGGACAGCCCGGAGGTCCACCGACGTACTTCTTCCTCCCATATATACCCATATACCCTAAAAACTTCGAGGAGCAGAATAGATCGAGAGTTCCGCCGCCAGAAGCCTCCGTAGCCACCGAAAACAAAGCTAGACCCGTTCCGGCACCCTGCCGGAGGGGGGAACCCTCACCGGTGGCCATCTTCATCGTCCCGGCGCTCTCCATGATGAGGAGGGAGTAGTTCACCCTCGGGGCTAAGGGTATGTACCAGTAGCTATGTGTTTGATCTCTCTCTCTCTCGTGTTCTTGAGGTGATATATTCTTGATGTATCGCGAGCTTTGCTACTATAGTTGGATCCTATGATGTTTCTCCCCCTCTACTCTCTTGTAATGGATTGAGTTTTCCCTTTGAAGTTATCTTATCGGATTGAGTCTTTAAGGATTTGAGAACACTTGATGCATGTCTTGCGTGGGATACCCATGGTGACAATGGGGTATTCTATTGATCCACTTGATGTATGTTTTGGTGATCAACTTGTGGGTTCCGCCCATGAACCTATGCATATGGGTTGGCACATGTTTTCATCTTGACTCTCCGGTAGAAACTTTGGGGCACTCTTTGAAGTACTTTGTGTTGGTTTGAATAGATGAATCTGAGATTGTGTGATGCATATCGTATAATCATACCCACGGATACTTGAGGTGACATTGGAGTATCTAGGTGACATTAGGGTTTTGGTTGATTTGTGTCTTAAGGTGTTATTCTAGTACAAACTCTATGATAGATTGAACGGAAAGAATAGCTTCATGTTATTTTACTACGGACTCTTGAATAGATCGATCAGAAAGGATAACTTTGAGGTGGTTTCGTACCGTACCATAATCTCTTCGTTTGTTCTCCTCTATTAGTGACTTTGGAGTGATTCTTTGTTGCATGTTGAGGGATAGTTATATGATCCAATTATGTTATTATTGTTGAGAGAACTTGCACCAGTGAAAGTATGAACCCTAGGCCTTGTTTCCTAGCATTGCAATATCGTTTGTGCTCACTTTTATCATTAGTTACCTTGCTGTTTTTATATTTTCAGATTACAAAAACCTTTATCTACCATCCATATACCACTTGTATCACCATCTCTTCGCCGAACTAGTGCACCTATACAACTTACCATTGTATTGGGTGTGTTGGGGACACAAGAGACTCTTTGTTGGTTGCAGGGTTGCTTGAGAGAGACCATCTTCATCCTACGCCTCCTATGGATTGATAAACCTTTGGTCATCCACTTGAGGGAAATCTTCTACTGTCCTACAAACCTCTACACTTAGAGGCCCAACAACATCTACAAGAAGAAGGTTGTGTAGTAGACATCAGTAAGAGACCTAGAAATTTTTGAAAAGTCTTTGATAAATCTCCTATGGAAACCAGCATGACCTAAGAAACTATGAATACCTTTTATATCTTTAGGACATGATATTTTCTCAATTGCATCAACCTTAGCTTTGTCCACTTCAATACCTCTTTCAGAAATTTTATGACCCAAAACAATGCCTTCATTAACCATAAAGTGGCACTTCTCCCAATTCAAGACGAGATTTGTTTGTTCACATCTCTGCAAAACTCGATCAAGATTGCTTAAACAATCATCAAAATACTTCTCATAAACAGAAAAGGCATCCATGAAAACCTCAACAATCTTTTCACAAAAGTCAGAGAATATAGCAGTCATGCATCTTTGAAAGGTAGCAGGTGCATTACATAAACCAAAAGGCATAGGTCTATAAGCATAGGTTCCAAAAGGATAAGTAAAGGTGGTCTTTTCTTGATTAAGTTGAGAAACAGGTATTTGTGAAAAGCCAGAATATCCATCAAGGAAGCAAAAGTGTGTGTGATTAGATAATATTTCAAGCATTTGATCAATAAAAGGCAAAGGGTAATGATCTTTTCTAGTTGCTTTGTTTAATTTTCTAAAATCTATTACCATTCTATAGCTTGTAACAATTCTTTGTGGACTAAGTTCATTCTTATCATTAGGAACAACAGTTATACCTCCTTTCTTAGGAACACAATGAACAGGGCTTACCCATCTACTATCAGCTATGGGATAGATTATACCTGCTTCCAAAAGTTTTAATATTTCCGTTCTTACCACTTCTTTCATCTTCGGATTTAACCGACGTTGGTGATCAACAATGGGTTTAGCATCAGGTTCCATATTAATTTTGTGCTGGCATAGAGTGGGACTAATGCCCTTTAAATCATCAAGAGTATAGCCAATAGCGGCTCGGTGCTTCCTTAGAACTTTCAATAATCTTTCTTCTTCATGTTCTGAAAGGTTAGCACTAATAATAACAGGATATATCTTCTTTTCATCAAGATAAGCATATTTCAAAGTGTCTGGAATTTTTTTTAATTCAAACACTGGATCACCTTTAGTTGGAGGAGAACCTCCTAGAGTTTCAATAGGCAAATTGTGTTTAAGTAGAGGACGTTGTTCAAAGAAATTTTTATCTATTTCATTTCTTTCATGCATATGAAAACCATTCTCATGGTCTAGCAAATATTGTTCTAAAGGATCAGTAGGTGGTACAACAATAGAAGCAAGACCAATTAATTCATCTTTACTAGGAAATTCTTTTTCATGAAGATTTCTACTAAACTTGGAAAATTTAAACTCATGAGACTCATTACCAAAACTAACACCGACAGTTTGTTTCTCACAATCTATGTTAGGATTAACGGTGTTCAAGAAAGATCTACCAAAAATAATGGGACAGAAGTCATCTTGTGGGGAACCAAGAACAAGAAAATCAGTAGAGTATTTTTTTCCCACACAAGACTTCAACATTTCTAACAATCCCAGTTGGTGATATTATGTCTCTATTAGCAAGTTTAACAGTAACATCTATTTCTTCTATCTCTGCGGGTGCTATGTCATTCATAATTTCTTGATATAAGGTATAAGGAATAGCACTCACACTAGCACTTATGTCACATAAACCATGATAACAGTGATCTCCTATTTTAACTCAGATGATAGGCATGCCAACAACAGGTCTATGTTTATCTTTCTTATCAGGTTTGGCAATTCTAGCAGCTTCTTCACAGAAGTAAATAACATGCCCATCCATATCTTCTTCCAAGAGATCCTTAATCATAGCAATGCTAGGTTCCTCTTTAATCTGTTCATCAGGTTTAGGTGTTCTAATATAGCTTTTGTTAACCACAGTTGAAACTTTAGCATGTTCCTTTATCCTAACAGGGAAAGTGGTTTCTCAATATAAGCAGAAGGAACAACTTGATCAACATTATAAAGTATAGTTTCTTCTTTAACTGGTACCGGTTCTTTAATTTATTCTTTAATAGGCAGGTGATATTTAAACCACTTCTCATTAGGGAGTTCAACATGAGTAGCAAATGATTCACAAAAGCAGGCTACTATCTCAGAGTCAAGTCCATATTTAGTGCTAAACTTTAGAAAAGCATCAGCATCCATAAAATATTTAACACAATCATACTTAAGTTTAGTACCTGACTCTTTACCTTTGTCGAGTTCCCAATCTTCAGACTTGCATTTAATTCTTTCCAAAAGATCACACGAGAATTCAATAGTATTCTTCATAAAGGAACCAGCACAAGAAGTATCAAGCATGGTTTGATCATTACGAGAAAGCCGAGCATAAAAGTTCTGAATAGTAATTTCTATTGAGAGCTCATGATTGGGGCATGAATATAACATTGACTTAAGCCTCCCCCAAGCTAGAGCGATAATTTCTCCTTCACGAGGCCAAAAATTATATATATAATTCTGATCATGATGAACTAGATGCATAGGATAAAAAATTTGGTGGAACTCCAATTTCAAACGATTCCAATTCCATGATCCAGTATCATCGCATATCCTATACCATGCCAATGCTTTTCCCTTCAAAGATAAAGGTAAAACCTTCTTCATAACTTTATCTCTGGGTAGACCTGTAAGCTTAAACAATCCACAAATTTGTTCTACATATATCAAGTGCATACCAGGATGTTCGCTTCCATCTCCTGCATAAGGATTAGCTAGCAGTTGTTCTATCATACCCGAAGGAATTTCATATTCAATATTTTTAGTAGGTGAAATAGGTTGAGGGGTAGCTAATTCTGGTTCCGGACAAGGTGAAGATACCCCGAACAAACCCCTCAAAGGATTGTTTTCCATAGTAACAAGTGACAATAAATTTCATCACACTATATAAATGTTTCCTTACCAAATTCCACTTACCAAAGGCGCTTCACTCCCTGACAATGGCGCCAGAAAACAGCCTTGATGACCCACAAGTATAGGGGATCAATTGTAGCAATTTTTGATAAGTAAGAGTGTCGAACCCAACGACGAGCAGAAGGAAATGACAAGTAGTTTTCAGTAAGTTAATGTCTGCAAGTGCTGAAATTGTAAGTAGCAGAGTAGTTTGATAGCAAGATAATTTGTAACGAGCAAGTAAAGATAGTAGTAACAAAAGTGCAGCAAGGTAGCTCAATCCTTTTGTGTCAAAGGACATGCCAAAACGGTCTCTTATGATAAGCAAAGCGTTCTTGAGGGTACACGGGTATTTCATCTAGTCACTTTCATCATGTTGGTTTGATTTGTGTTCGCTACTTTGATAATTTGATATGTGGGTGGACCGGTGCTTAGCTGTTGTTCTTACTTGAACAAACCTCATACTTATGATTAAACCTCCCGCGAGCATCTGCAACTACGAGAAAAGTATTAAGAATAAATTCTAACCATAGCATTAAACTTTTGGATCCAATCGGTCCCTTACGGAATAGCGCATAAACTGGGGTTTAAGCTTCTGTCACTCTCGCAACCCATCATCTAATTGTTACTCCACAATGCATTCCCTTAGGCCCAAATATGGTGAAGTGTCATGTAGTCGGTGTTCACATGACACCACTAAGGGAATCACAACATACATACTATCAAAATATCGAACACATATCAAATTCACATGATTACTTGCAACATGATTTCTCCCATGACCTCAAGAACAAAGGTAACTACTCACAAATGATAAACATGCTCATGATCAGAGGGTATTAAATAGCATATTGGATTTGAACATATAATATTCCACCAAATAAACCATATTGTAATCAACTACAAGATGTAATCAACACTACTAGTCACCCACAAGTACCAATCTATAGTTCCGGTAACAAGATTGAACACAAGAGATTAACTAGGGTTTGAGAGGAGATGGTGTTGTTGAACATGTTGATGGAGATTGCCCTCCCCCAGATGGGGGGATTGTTGGTGATGATGATGACGATGATTTCCCCCTCCGGGAGGGAAGTTCCCCCGGCGGAATCGCTCCGCCGAAGGGCAAAAGTTCTCCTACCCAAGTTCCACATCGAGGCGGCGGCTCTTCGTCCTAAAAGTCCTCCTCTTATTTTTTCTAGGTCAAAATGACTTATATACCAAAAGATGGGCATCAGAGGTGGGCCGAGGAGGGCACAACCCACCAGGGCGCGCCTGGGCTCCCTGGCGCGCCCAGGTGGGTTGTGCCCACCTAGTGGGTTGTGCCCACCTAGTGGGGCCCATCTGGTATTTATTTGCTCCAATAATTCTTAAATAATCCATAAAATCTCTGTGAAGTTTCAGCTTGTTTGGAGATGTGCAGAATAGGCGGCATGGCATAGCTTTTCCAGGTCCAGATTTCCAGCTGCTAGAATTCTCCCTCTTGGTGTGTACCTTGTAAATCATGAGAGAAAAGGCATTAGAATTACTCCAAAAAGCATTATTATGGATAAAAACATTGTAAATAACAGTAAGAAAACATGATGCAAAATGGACATATCAAGAGTCTATTTCATCATCTAGCAAATTAACACTTATTCACTCTTGTTGGAATGACCTATCACTTATCTATCTTCACTTTGATGATTATCTGTTTTGTCACCAATCGTCCAAAAAGGGGGAGATTGTTGGTGCAATAACTGGCCTCCTTATGTTTCAGAGTTTGCTGACATAAACAACATGGGACTTATGTGTTTGCTAGTGCAGACAGAGTAACAAGTCCCTGGATTCAAGAGGAGTTTGATTCAAATGACGAAGATAATCCCCTGCGTGGCAGTGAAGGTTATCACTGAAGATTATGATAACAAGAGTGGCCCCTCAAAAATTGTTGATGCAAAGCAATTGATTCGATGCTCATCCGAAGGAAGTGAATGCAACCAAGAATATTGAAGACAAAGTGAAGAAGTAGCATTTATTTCGTTGTTTCTCTTCTCTTTATTGAGTCACAGGACCACCATACTACTAAGAGGGATGTAGCGTCCGAAACTTTGATTCTCCGATGCTAAATCCAAATCCTATGAAAGTTGTGAGAGAAATCTCTTTGTGTTCTGAGAAAAACTTGCCAGCAAGAGACTTTGATCTTCTTCGTTGCAAGAGATTTTTCTATGACCGAGGAGTTAGCATTACTTGGTCCTCAAGTAATGTTACCATTGCTCTTAAAATCTGACGGTTGTAAATGTGTTGGTTGGCCATTGGCTGGACCGCATGTCCAAAATGGTCATTTCCCACCAAGGAAGGTTGCGGCTATAAATAGCCACCCCGCACCAGCGTTGTCCGGGGGCTACTCTGTTTGATTGTGAGAAGATTTTTGAGCAACCCCCTCTCCTGAGTGATTTGAGTTTAAAATACACCAAGAGAAAACCCTAGAGCTGAAACATTAGATAGTGGTTCAGCATCACTCGAATCTAAGTCCAGTACTCTCCGCCTATTACTCTTGAGAGCTGCAAACTCTCTAGATGGTTAGGTGTCAATTTCTTCAGAGACCAAGAGTAATTGTGGTTCTCGAAGAAGAAATCTGTAAAGGTTCGGAGATCGCCTCAAGTATCTACCATGAGTGATCGGCATTGGTTGACGAACCAATTTGTCGAGGAGAATAGGGCGAAGAGAGTTTATCTTCTGTGTTAAATCACAACCCCTACAAATAGACGTAGTCCTTGTGCAGAAGGACGAACTGGTCTACCAAATTCCTTGTCGCCATCGAGCATCATTGGTTACCTCTGCTTCTCCTCTTTACATTTGAACTGTTTCTATCATGTGATTTTTCTCGATGCATGCTTTTAGTTTCCATCCATTAGTTTGTATTCGCTCACTATACGCTGTTTACATTCGCTCCGCTGATGGGTTCCGAGATTTTTGACTTTTCCGAAGAAAATTTAAAACTCCCATTCACCTCCCCTCTGGTAGACATACTTCATTCCTACAATTATAGCTTTATATTTCTCTCTGATCTACCTGTTTGGTTTGGCCAACCATATTGATTTATCTTGCAATGGGAGAGGTGCTTTGTAATGGGTTCAATCTTGTGGTGCTCTATATCCCAGTGACAAAGTAGGAGACAGACATGTATTTGTATTGTTGCCATTAAGGGGAAAACAAGGGGATTTATTCATATTTGTTGGATTTACTTTCTCTACATCATGTCATCTTTGTCGGTGTTCTGGGAACGGGAGTACCCAGACTTGCCTGCCTGCGGCCCATGGCGTGGCTCCTCCAACAGCCTGGTACGGCCCACCTTCATCATCGACAACTCAAGACCCTCACGAGGGGCCAAGCCTTGTGAGGCGGATGACAACAAGACCTCTAGAAGGAGCGGCCTCCTCGGGCCAACTCCTGGGGAGCGGAGATCTCTATGCAAGCCTCCACCTTGTGTGGCTCAGATGACGCAAGCCATGACGACCAAGGCCAGGCGGGCGCCAGCGAGTGCAGTACAGCAGTTTCCTCTTTGGTGCTAAGGAGGCAAGAGCAGGCGCGGAGTCCCAAGGAATCAACCAAAGGTTTCCATTTCATGCAACAAGACCAGGTGAGGGAGTCCTGGATTAGGGGGTCCTCGGACAGCCGGACTATATACTTTGGCCGGACTGTTGGACTATGAAGATACAAGATTGAAGACTTCATCCCGTGTCCGGGTGGGACTCTCCTTTGCGTGGAAGGCAAGCTTGGCAATTTGGATATGTAGATCTCCTCCCTTGTAACCAACTCTATGTAACCCTAGACCCCTCCGGTGTCTATATAAACCGGAGGGTTTAGTCCGTAGAACAACAACAATCATAATCATAGGCTAGCTTCTAGGGTTTAGCCTCTACGATCTCGTGGTAGATCAACTATTGTAATACTCATATCATAAAGATCAATCAAGCAGGAAGTAGGGTATTACCTCCATCGAGAGGGCCCGAACCTGGGTAAACATTGTGTCCCCCGCCTCCTGTTACCATCAGCCTTAGACGCACAGTTCGGGACCCCCTACCCGAGATCCGCCGGTTTTGGCACCGACATTGGTGCTTTCATTGAGAGTTCCACTGTGCTGTCACAATAAAGGCTTGATGGCTCCTTCGATCATCGGCAACGATGCGATCCAGGGTGAGGTTTTTCTCCCCGAACAAATCTTCGTATTCGGCGGCTTCGTACTGCGGGCCAACTCGCTTGGCCATCTGGAGCAGATTGAGAGCTACGCCCCTGGCCATCAGGTCAGGTTTGGAAGCTTGAACTATACTGCCGACATCCTCGGAGACTTGATCTTCGACGGATTCGAGCCCATGTCAGGTGCGCCGCACAGTCACGACGAGCATGACTTAGCCCTACCGTCGGACGGTGTTTGGGAGATCACACATGCGGCTACTCTGGCCCTCAATCCGGAGCAGATCATGTCGTTCGAGGACGGGTGGTTGGACCCCGCCACGGAGGCCGCACACTCAGCGGCGATAGAGCCGAATACTAACTTCACCTCCTATGAGACCTGTGTCATCGGACCCTTGGGTTCGTCCCCGACCACAGGCTCCGAACCGCTTGCGTCCGTGCCTATCGAATCTGATTGGGCACCGATCATGGAGTTTACCTCTGCGGATATCTTTCAGCACTCGCCCTTGGGCGACATGCTAAATTAATTAAGGTATCTCTCCTTGTCAGGAGACCCTTGGCCGAACTATGTCCGGCTTGAGTGGGAAGCGGACGATGACTTAACCGACATGCTTGATTTCGGCTCCAAAGACATCGACGGTATGGACGACGATGCAGGAGAAGAACAGGAGCCACAGCCCACAGGGCACTGGACAGCCACCTCATCATATGATATATATATATATATGGTGGACACCCCCAAAGAAAGCGATGGCAATAAGGCAACGGAGGATAATCCCCTCGAGAAGCAATCTAAGCACCAGCGTCATCGGCGCCGCTCTAAGCCCCGCCATAGCAAAAGCAGCGATACCGGCATAAGAGACAAAAACGTTGTAGATAGTGCCGAAGACGAAGACAATCCCCTCCAGCCAGGCTTCGAGCGGGAGGATGGGCAAGCTAGCCCTAAGGAACAGGAAACTGACGGAGAATCAGAGGATGACAATTACATGCCCCTCTCCGAAGACGAGGTGAGCCTCGGCGATGAAGAATTCATCGTGCCTGAGGATCCCGTCGAGCAGGAGCGCTTCAAGCGCCGGCTTATAGCCACAGCAAAAAGCCTGAAGAAAAAGCAGCAGCAGCTTCAAGCTGATCAAGATCTACTAGCGGATAGATGGACCGAGGTCCTGGAAGCCGAGGAATACGAACCCGAGCGCCCAACCAAAAGTTACCCAAAGCGCAGGTTGCTACCCCAATTCGAGGAGGAAGCATTAAAGCCTACACTACCAGTGTATGATGCGGCTGACCGGCCACCTCGTGGCCAAGACAAAGCGGCATATCAGCCCGAAGTCCAGCCCGCACCCCGTCGCTAGTCAAACAAAAACACCAAGGCCCGGGGCTACACGCAGGACCTGTGAGACGCATTGGAAAACAAAGCAGGACATACAAGATCGATCTACGGATCACGGGGGCGCACCCCAATGCGTGACGCCGACCGTCACGCCGGATATACTAAAAGCAAATCCGGTCGGGCCGAATACAACAGACAAGACTCGTATGAACTGCGTCGTGATATAGCCCGGCACAGAGGCGCCGCACACCCCCTATGCTTGACTGACGAAGTAATGGATCACGAATTCCCAGAAGGGTTTAAACCCGTGGACATTGAATCATATGATGGTACAACAGACCCCATGGTATGGATTGAAGATCTCCTCCTCCACATCCACATGGCCCGCGGTGATGATCTACATGCCATCAAGTACCTCCCACTAAAACTCAAAGGGCTGGCTCGGCATTGGCTGAATAGCCTACCGGCAAACTCCATTGGCAGTTGGAGAACTTGGAAGACGCATTCCTTGACAACTTGGGCACTTATGTGCGACCACCGGATACTGATGACTTGAGTCACATAACCCAACAGCCCGGGGAGTCAGCCAGGAAATTCTGGACTCGGTTCCTAACTAAAAAGAACCAAATTATCGACTGTCCGGATGTAGAGGCCTTAGCGGCATTTAAGCATAACATCCACAACGAGTGGCTCGCCCGACACCTCGGCCAAGAGAAGCCGAAGTCCATGGCAGCCCTCACGACACTCATGACCCGCTTTTGTGCAGGCAAGGACAGCTGGCTGGCTCACAGCAATAATACATCAAGAAATCCTGGCAATTCAGATGCCCGAGATAGCAACGGAAAACCACGTCGCAACAGACACAAGCGCCACAACAACGGCGACAACGCCGAAGACACGGCAGTCAATGCCAGATTCAGTGGCTCTAAATCCGGTTAGCGGAAAAAGCCGTTCAAAAGAAGCAATCCAGGCCCATCCAGTTTGGACCGCATACTCGATCGCTGGTGTCAAATTCATGGCACCCCCGATAAACCAGCTAACCACACCAACAGAGAATGTTGGGTGTTCAAACAGGCCGGCAAGTTGAATGCCGAAAACAAGGAAAAGGGGCTGCATAGCAACGACGAGGAGGAGCCCCGACCGCCGAACACAGGAGGACAGAAGAAATTTCCTCCCCAAGTGAAAATGGTGAACATGATATACGCAACCCATATTCCCAAGCAGGAATGGAAGCGTGCACTAAGGGACGTCTATGCGTTGGAGCCAGTCGCCCCAAAGTTCAACCCACGGTCTTCTTGTCCGATCACTTTCGATCGCAAGGACCACCCTACCAGTATCCGTCATGGCGGTTCTGCCGCATTGGTCTTTGACCCCATCATTGACGGATTTCACCTCACTCGAGTCCTTATGGACGGTGGCAGCAGCCTGAACCTGCTCTATCAGGATACAGTGCGTAAAATGGGTATCGACCCCTCGAGGATCAAACCCACAAAAACCACCTTTAAAGGTGTCATATCAGGTGTAGAGGCATGTTGCATGGCCTCAATCACACTGGAAGTGGTCTTCGGATCTTCGGACAACTTCCGAAGCGAGGAGTTGATCTTCGATATCGTCCCCTTCCGCAGTGGCTATCACGCACTGCTCGGACGAACCGCATTCGCCAGATTCAATGCGGTACCGCATTATGCATACCTCAAGCTCAAAATGCCAGGACCTTGCGGGGTTATAACAGTTAATGGAAACACAAAATGCTCGCTCCATACGGAGGAGCACACTGCGGCCCTCGCAGCAGAAGTACAAAGCAGCCTTCTAAGGCAAACCGCCAATTCGGCGATAAAGCCCCTGGACACCTTCAAGCGAGTCTGGAGTACCCTACAACAGGATCGCCCGGCACGTTCAGAGCTCGCCTAGCAATTTAGCCTCCGTCCTAGTCCCAGTCAAGTGGCGAAATTTGTGCCGCGTGTACATAATTACGCACTCAAGATACCATGGGCATAGGCGGAGGCACGGCTATGGCACGGCCCACAATGCGGCTCAACCGCCTCAGGACCCGTATATCTTTACCATTTTCTTCCTTTCAGGACCCTATTCTCTGAAGGCCCTCTCCGATACCCTGATTATTGGACCCATCACGGGAAGGAAACACCAAGGAAGCAAGAAGCTTTGACGTACAAGGGAATCCCCAGGTGGTCTCTGATAACAATCGATATACCTGTTTTACATACCCACACGCAGCCTGCCTTTGGAAAGGACATGTCAAATAGTCCTATTTCTTCTTATTGCACTACTTGTATACATACGCTTTGACGTATCATTTAAATAACAATGTATAGCGTTAGCTTATTATTGCATTTCTTCATCTTTTTTCCCTGTGTGCTTATTTACGACAAATTTCACCCGTACATTCTGGTACGTCCAGTGCGCCAGGGGCTTTAGTGTACCCCATAACACGGCAAGAAAAGTCCGAACACTTTCGGCAGTGCGGCACCCCGTACTTATAGCATTATATGCATCAGCTCCGAATCATGTCTTGGGTCAATAGTTGGGTTTTCCTGGCTCCGATGTTTTAGTACCTTATGTTCCGTTATATCTTCTAAGGTAACACTGGGAGAACTACTGCAATTGTGTCCCGATTCTTCCGGACGAGCACCTTAGTAGAGAAAGCCGAAAAGTGACTGTCATGATGCGGCGAGAGCTGGTCGCTGTTCAAGAGGTCTCAAATCCTTAAAGATTTTTTCCGCTTCGGGCGAGGAATCGGCCTTGTCCGATTTTGGCGTATATAGCGCCCCAAGTTCGGCCTTACGAATACTAGGGGCTTCACCAAAATTTAAAATTGTAGACTTCTATGGCTAAGTGAGAGTGATAAAGCTGTATAGTCCGATTGCCTTGTTCTCTGCGCTAAACACCTCCTTAAAGGACCAAATTTTTTGATAAAGAGTGTTTAAGATTTATCCCGAACACCTCAGTACTAGTTACATGGGGGCAAAAGCTGATGACTGGCCAACTCTCAGATTTTATAAACGGTCGCACAGAAGGTAATATTTTAAATCGACAAGCGTTATATAGCGCACATGAACTCGTTTTCATATTACAGGATCACACGAGTACATTCATTCAAATATTACATCCTTAGCACATTCCTCCGTCACAAAGCAGGCACCCTTCAGGACACTTTCATAATACTTTTCGGGGTGGCGATGCTCCTTGCCCTCCGGTGGCCCCTCCTTCACCAGCTTTTTGGCGTCCATCTTCACCAAGTGCACTTTCGCATGGGCAAAGGCCCTGCGCGCATCTTCAATGCAGACGGACCGCTTTATGACTTCAAACTGTGGGTAGACATTCACAAGCTGCTTTACCAGGCCGAAGTAGCTGCCAGGCAGGGGCTCGCCAGGCCACATCCGGACTATGAGACCCTTCATGGCCAGATCGGCAGCCTTGTGAAGCTCGACCAGTTGCTTCAACTGGTCGCTCAAGGGCGTCGGATGTTCGGTCCCAGTATATTGAGATCAGAAAAACTTTTTCGTCCAGCTCCCTTCCTTGGCCCGGTAGAACTCTGCGGCATCCGATATGCTGCTTGGTAGATCTGCGAACGCTCCTGGAGAGCTTTGAATTCGGGTAAGTAAAAGGAAAGTCTCCTTCACATGCTTGTTTTGCATAATGAATGCCTTACCCGCCGCTATCTTCTTGACTGCCTGAATCTCCTGGAGGGCCTTTTGGGCTTCGGCCTTGGCATTTTGTGCGTTCTTGAGGGCCTTCGCAAGCTCAGACCCCTGCGTCTTAGAGTCACGCTCCAAGGACTCGTATTTCTTCACAAAATCCTGGAGCTCTTGATGAACCTCGCCGACTCGGGCCTCTTGCTTCTTGCGCTCGATGCGCTCCTTGGCCGCTCTGTCTTCGACCTCGGACAGCGCCTTCTTCAGGGCCGCCACTTCGGTCATGGCCCCTAGCAAAATTCATGATGATCCTATGATCTAATAACCACTTTTTTATTTATCAATATACAGACGGGGTATCACTTACCTTTGTTCTCTTCGAGTTGCCTCTTAGTAAGGCCGAGCTCTTCCTCAGACCACTCAAGGTACCGGCCGCTTCAGTCCGGAGACCTCCACGGTACGAGCGGTAGCGGCCAGCAATGAAGCCTGCTTATTCACATAGACATATTCTGATTAGACTCCTGTGATTGTTATTTGATCCTCTGTTCGGCCTTTCTTTGCGAACACCAAACAGAGCATCAGGGGCTACTATCTATGCTATGATATTTTCTCATAATTTGATTACTTACCTCAAAGCATGTTAGGAGGCTGGCACAGGCTTCGGTCAATCCGCTTTTGGCGGACCGAACCTTCTCAACCACCACACTCATGATGGTGCGGTGCTCTTCGTCAATGGAAGCGCCGCGAAGCACTTCCAGCAAGTTGTCCGATGCCTCTGGATGGACAAAAGCCATCAACACATACGGCTCGACCCCTTAGCGAGGGGTCGCCTAACAGAATCCAGAACCACTGGAGGTTTCGACGCAGTATCCGGCCAGGGGCCGAACTTGCTATGGCCCCCGTCATTAGAACCCATGGGAGTCTTGCCCCCCATGCGTCCGGCATCTGGGATGTCGCCTTGGGGCACCTCCAGAATTATCTCCCCTTGGTCCGGTGCCCTTTGAAACAACACCTCGATGTCGTCCATGGGCCAGGGGGAGGTGGCTGTCGGGAGTGAATCGCTGTTCATCGCCGACTGGCCCAAAGACTCATCCGAAGAGGATACGTCAATATGGGCTTTGGATGGACTGCATGATCATGTTTGACATGATAAGAAGCAATAAAACGAAACATACCAGAACTATTATAGTATCCGGATACTTACGACTTTGCCAGGGGCTTGTCCTGGGCAACCACTCCTCGTCGCTGTAAGCGGCTGCTGTGGAGTGGTTCAGAAGGAGGGTCCTTCCCTTCTTGGACCCTTCGGCCTCCCCAGATGGGGCGGCCTTCCTTTTCTTGTCCCCCCCCGGTTGGGGGGAGAACTTTCCTCTTCCGCCTCCTCGTTTTCGTGGGAGGAGTGCGCCTTAGTGTTTTCGGATGATGAGTCCGGTACAACCTTGCGCCGGAGACCTTTCCTGGTCCCCGCGGCCTTCTTCCTGGTCTTCTTCTCCGGCGCCTCATAGAGCACCGGAACCAGCATCTCCGTTAAGAGAGCCTTTGATGGATCTTCGGGCAATGGGGCCGGACAATCGATCCGCTCCGCTGTCGCTACCCAGTCTTGTTAAAATGGCATGGAGGCTCAGCTCCCTCACATGATTATACTGGGGAAAGGAACATCTTGTGAGATATAAAGAGCTTACCGGATTGGCAGGGCGCTTTGCGCTGAGTCCGCGATCCTCGGTAAGGGGAGGAGGAACCTCGGCAGCCTTGAACAGCACCTTCCAGATGTCTTTGTGCGTCGTGTCGAAAAGCTCTCACAGCGTCTGGTGCTCGGCCGGGTCGAACTCCCACATATTGAATGCCCGTCTTTGACACGGAAGGATCCGGCGGAAGAGCATGACCTGGACCATGTTGACAAGCTTGATTTTCTTGCTTATCATATTTTTAACACAGCTCTGGAGTCCGGTCAGCTCCACCGATGAACCCCAGGATAGGCCCTTCTCTTTCCAGGAGGTGAGCCGTGTGGGGATGCCGGATCGAAATTCGGGGGCCGCCACCCAGTTGGTGTCGCGCGGCTCGGTGATGTAGAACCACCCCAATTGCCACCCATTCACGGTCTCCACATAGGAGCCTTCGAGCCAGGTGACGTTGGGCATTTTTCCCACCATGGCGCCTCCGCACTCCGCTTGCTGGCCTACCACCACCTTCGGCTTCACGTTGAAGGTCTTCAGCCACAGGCCGAAGTGGGGCTTGATGCGGAGGAAGGCCTTGCACACGATGATAAACACCGAGATGTTGAGGATGAAATTGGGAGCCAGATCATGGAAGTCCAGCCCGTAGTAGAACATGAGCCCACGGGTAAATGGGTGGAGGGGAAATCCCAGCCCGCGGACGAAGTGGGTGAGGAATACAACTGAGGGAGTCCTAGATTAGGGGGTCTCCGGACAGCCGGACTATATCCTTTGGCCGGACTGTTGGACTATGAAGATACAAGATTGAAGACTTCATCTCGTGTCTGGATGGAACTTTACTTGGCGTGGAAGGCAAGCTAGACAATACGGATATGTATATCTCCTCCTTTGTAACCGACCTTGTGTAACCCTAGCCCCCTCCGGTGTCTATATAAACCGGAGGGTTTTAGTCCGTAGGACAACATACAATCATACCATAGGCTAGCTTCTAAGGTTTAGCCTCTCTGATCTCATGGTAGATCAACTCTTGTAATACTCATATCATCAAAAACAATCAAGCAGGACGTAGGGTATTACCTCCATCAAGAGGGCCTGAACCTGGGTAAACATCGTGTCCCCTGGCTCCTGTTACCATCCGCCTTAGACGCACAGTTCGGGACCCCCTACCCGAGATCCGCTGGTTTTAACACCGACATTCGTGCTTTCATTGAGAGTTCCACTGTGTCGTCATCATAAGGAAGATGGATCGCCTCGTTGTCAAGGACAACATCACCTCTGGGGGAGCCCTGGCTGTAGGCCAAACTCTCCGACTAGGCGGCTTTGTCATGACCGCCCGCTCGGCCGCTGCGCCGACGATGACCTCTCGGGTCATCGAAAATAGCCTCCACATCGGCTCAAAATTTGTCGAGCAGATGGATCCAATGGAGCTCTCCTCTTTGAACGAGCTCTTGGATCGCATTGCCGCTCTGGGTATCACTACAGACTACAATCGGATCGGGCTTAAACCCGACCAAAGGGAGATTAACTCTTCGTCGGTCACCCATCAGATAGCAGTGGTGGAGGAGCAATGTGGAGATTCTCCCTCTATCCTGAGGACGAACTATGTCTGGATTTCCGAGCTCTCCGAAGAGGATACTCGCTCACGGGAGGACACCGCCCTAACCCTGAATCCAGAATCAGGCCGCATACGGAACCCACAGGGCAACATCCCGGAGCCCAAACTTCCAAGCTCGGAAACTCCCCTGCCCCGAGATGACAGATTGGGTCAAGGTCTGGACTTAAATACACCCACCCACCCAGATACAAATAATCTTTCCCACATTAGGCAAGCGCCCCAAGAGACAATACATCACTATTGGGCCAGATTCCTCCTTGTAATGAACAAGGTCAAGGACTGTCGCGAGGAAGATGCAATTTCGTTCTTTTGCAACAATTGCACGGACAAGGGAGTCCTCAACGCCATAAGTCGCCGTAACATAGCACACTTCACTGACTTGGCAGCCATAGTACGGAAATAATGTGCGATGGAAAGTGCCTGGAAAACACAAACGCAATTTTGGGATAATCCGGCTCTAACAAAACCCCCAGTCTCACTAAAAGGGTGCACCCTCATAAGTCGCCTGATTCAATTACAAAGAAGCAAAAGCCCACTAGAGGGCGTGGAACCGTATTGGAGGGATGGCTCAACGGACCCTGCAAAATCCATAGTACAGCGGATGCCATATCAACACACAGCCTTAGAGCATGTTGGGTACTCCGGCAGGTGGCCAAAAGTGGTGAGGATCTTCTCACCCAAAATACCTCAGAGCACCTTCCCACGGATAACAACACAGTATTAACGGTCTTCTAGACCTTCACCTCAAATAATAGGCGTAAGCGAGCACTCCGCAGCCTTGCCGAAGTCTGCCACGTGGCAACAATAAATCCATGGAGCGACACGGCCATCACCTTCAATGCCAGTGACGAACCTAAATTCCGACCAGCCCGAGCACCAGCCGCTTTGGTCCTCAGTCCAATTGTGGACGGATTTCGGCTCACTAAGGTGCTCATGGATGGCGGCAGCGGATTAAACCTCATTTATGAGGAAACTCTCCAGAAAATGGAAATAGATAGCAACCGTATTGAGCAAAGCAGTATGACCTTCCGAGGAATCATCCCTAGTCGGAAGGTACGTTGCGCTGGGAAAATCACACTTTATGTGGTATTCGGCACTCCGGAGAATTACAGGTCCGAAGAAATTACATTCCAAGTGGCCCCATTCAGTAGCGGATACCACGCCCTTCTAGGGCGGGAGGAATTCACGATTTTTCAAGCCATACCCCATTACGGGTACATGAAGCTCAAAATGCCCGGACCCAAGGGAATTATCACTCTAGCTAGTGATCCGGACATAGCACTCTGCGCCGAGAACAAAACAGTTGCACTAACCCTCGAGGCATTATCCGAAGCCCTTGTGGCGGATGAGTTAACCGCGCTGTGCTCCACGGTGGACAGGGACGACGTGGTACTAGACAAAAGATCCAAGTCCACATCCTTTAAACCAGCGGACGAAATAGTTAAATTCCAAGTCCATCCAACGGATCCTACAAAAACAGCATCCATTGGGGCACATTTAGACCCCGCTGTAGACGCCGCACTACGGGAGTTCTTCGCGAGAATTGGGACATATTCGCCTGGCATCCTTCGGACATGCCAGGAATCCCACGCAGATTGGCCGAGCATAGCCTTAATATTCTAAAAGGATTCAAGTCGGTCAAGCAAACTCTTTGGCATTTCTCTGAACCTAAGCGACAAGCCATGGGAGAGGAGCTGGCCAAGCTACTGGAAGCCGGATTCATTAAAGAAATAAAACATCTGGATTGGCTAGCAAACCTGGTGATGGTACCAAAGAAGGACAAATCCTGACGCCTATGTGTCGACTTCAAAGACCTTAATAAGGCTTGCCCAAAGGATCCCTTCCCACTCCCTCGCATCGATCAAATCATCGACGCTACCGCAGGACACGAATCATTGTGCTTCCTCGACACATACTCCGGATACCACCAGATTAAGATGGCGGAGTCTGATCAAGCCGCAATGGCATTCATAACGCCATACGACCCCTTCTGCTTTAACACAATGCCCTTCGGGCTCAAAAACGCCGGCGCAACATATCAGCGCATGATCCAGACATGTCTGGAAAAGCGGATCGGTAAGACTGTGGAGGCATATGTAGACGATGTGGTCATTAAAACCAGACATGTCGACTCTTTAATAACACGACTTGAGGCTCACGTTCACCAATCTCCGAACATACGACATTAAGCTCAATCCGGAAAAATGCGTTTTCAGCGTTCCCGCCGGAAAGCTCCTGGGCTTCATCGTCTCCAATAGAGGAATTGAAGCAAATCCGACTAAAATCCGAGCTCTGTCACAGTTGGCTCTCCCAACTGACCTCAAGCAAATCCAGAAATTGGACTAGATGCATGGCGGCTTTAAGCCGCTTTATCTCCCGATTAGGAGAAAAGGCACTTCCCTTTTATCGCCTTCTTCGGCGCAACGAACACTTCGAGTGGACGGACGCAGCCACGGCCGGACTGGAAGAAATAAAAGACATCCTGGCCACTAACCCAATCCTGGCCGCGCCAACTGTTGGCGAACAAATGCTATTATATATAGCGGCAACTCACCAAGTTGTAAGCGCAGTGCTCGTCGTCGAACAAGAGATGGACGGACATAAATTCCCACTTCAAAAGCTGGTATATTATGTATCCACCATCCTCACTCCATGCAAATGATGGTACCCACATTACCAAAAGATAGTATACGCGGTATTTATGGCATCCCGGAAATTACGACACTACTTTCAAGAGTGCTCGATTACGGTGGCCTCCGAAGTACCACTCAATGACATAATAAACAACCGCGATGCCACGGGCCGGATTGCCAAATGGGCCATCGAGCTCCTCCCATTCGACATAACATATAAGCCACGACGAGCCATTAAGTCGCAAGTACTGGCCGATTTCGTAGCCGAATGGACATAAGCTAAAGTCCCTAAAGAGTACGGCGCATACTCCAATTGGATCATGCACTTCGACGGCTCTAAAATGCTAGCTGGTCTAGGGGCTGGCATCGTCTTGACGTCCCCCACCGAAGACATGGTGCAATACATGCTCCAAATACTATATACAGACTCCAATAACGCAGCCGAATATGAGGCACTATTACACAGCCTCCGGATGGCAGTCTCCATGGGCATCCAACGCCTAGAAGTGCGTGGGGACTCGAACCTCGCAATATCCCAAATAAATGGAGACTTTGATGCCAAGGATCCGAAAATGGTGGCATATCGCAACGTCGTCCTCAAAATGTCAGCCCGGTTCGAGGGGCTTGAATTCCACCATGTGGCTCGGGAAAACAACCAGGCGACGGACATCCTAGCCCGTATCGACGCTAAACGCGACCCTGTCCCACCAAACATCTTCCTGGAAAGACTATTTAAACCATCTATGGTATGGGAAGGGGACACCAGCAAAAATAGTCCGGACCCGGCCACAACCCCAGATGTCGAACACTCTGACACAATCGGAGGCTCTGCCACCGAAATAACACCTTCAGCCCACGTGATAATGGTCGTCATCGCCCTGTGGACAGAACCATTCCTGGCCTACCTAACCAGACAGGAATTACCCGAGGACCAAAACGAGGCCCGTTGCATAGTGCGGCGATCTAAAGCCTACCAGGTCCATGAGCGAGAGCTTTATAAGAAAAGCACAACCGGAGTCCTTCAAAGGTGTATCTCCGAAGAGGAAGGGCGGAAGCTTTTGGCAGAAATCCATGCCAGACTCGGCGGCCACCACGCCGCAGCCCGGGCCCTTGTAAGCAAGGCCTTCCGTACAGGTTTTTATTGGCCGACGGCCCGGGCAGATGCACAGCATCTGGTACAACATTGTGTCAGTTGCCAGCTTTTTGCAAACCAAAGCCACATGCCACCTACCGCCCTCCAAACAATCCCCATTTACTTGGCCCTTTGCGGTCTGGGGTCTCGATATGGTTGGACCCCTCAAAGGGGGAGCCCATAAGAGAAAATACTTACTGGTCATGGTGGATAAATTCACCAAATGGATAGAAGCCAAACCTGTCAAAACGGCTGAATCCGGAGCGGTGATAGACTTCACATCCGGGGTTGTACACCATTATGGCATCCCCCACAGCATCATCACTGACAATGGCACGAACTTTATAGCCGACGAGGTGAAACTTTGGTGCAGCAACATGGGCATCAAGCTCGAGTATGCTTCTGCCTATCATCCACAAACTAACGGTCAAGTCGAATGAGCGAATGGTCTTATCATGAGCGGCATTAAACCCAGATTTGTCCGATCTTTAAAGGAATCAGACACTAATTGGGGAGAGGAGCTTGACTCCGTACTTTGGGGGCTACGGACCACGCCGAATCACACTACCGGATACACACCATTTTTTATGGTGTACGGCGCCGAGGCGGTGCTGCCTTGTGACATAATTCATGACTCACCTCGAGTGCGCATGTACGAAGAAAGAGAGTCCGAGCTCGATCGACAGGATAGTTTGGATGCCCTGGAGGAGGAGCGTGACGTGGAAAAGCCCGTTCCACATTCTATCAGCAACAGGCTCGAAGGTATCAAAGCAGAGAAGTGCGGGCCAAAACCTATAACGTTGGCGAACTAATTCTACGCCTGTCGGAGAAGAAAAAGAACAAGCTCAAGCCCAAATGGGAAGGTCCCTTCATTATCAACCAGGTTCTGACCGGTGGAGCGTACCATCTGCAGGATGCATCGAATAATCGACTCGAGCTAAACCCATGGAACGCAGCCAGACTCCGAAGATTCTACGCCTAGCGCCGAACTCTATGTTCGTCTCCTTACCTCCGTGAATTTTTTGCACATATGTTTTTTCTCTCTTTCTTTCTCTCTTTTCTCTTCAAGGCCCTAAAGGGCTACACTTGTGTCTTGGTCACACAATCTTGACGCGCTAACCGCGCTCAATATACCTGGGGGCTTCCTATACAGAAGCTTAATAATTACCTTTATGGGCTTTATGCCCCGCACATGTGTTATTCTTCCGCATGTACCTTTTCTCGCCATTATATGCATCGATATGACTTAAGTTTTGGCCAAGCTGGGTTGACTGGCTCTTGTATTTATGCCCTATGTTCCCGTTAATTCGGCTAGGGCATAAGGGGAGCACCTCTGCGATTGTTACTCCTGGTTCAGCCAGATGTATACCTCAGACTAGGTGAAGCCGAAAGCTAGTGTTCTTAAGGGAATATTCGCTCGGCGAATAAAAGATAACTTTCATTTAAATTACTACACGCCCCCAGATGTTTTTAACCTGCGTCTCGCAGTTCGGACATGCACATTAGGGCATGCGTACCCAGGGAAAGGAACCCTTAACGGAACTATTCCCCTGGAAGATGTTTCTTACTATCCATGTAATATAACATAGCTAGTTGGGTACTTGTCTGTTCAAGCACTTATGACCCCTACGCCTGGTTTCCATGCATACCCTAGTTTTTATATAACCGAGTGGGTATTCGGATACACTCTCGACTATCGGGTCCAGAGGTTGAAGCGAAAAGGTCTGCCATGACAAATGATTTACAATCCTGCTAGGGACATTACATATGTCACTTGAAGTACACTGTCACTAAGACTGATGAAATTCTTCTTCTATACAATCCAACAGGCTGTCTAGCCTACAATCCTGTTGGGAATACTTTGCGGCTAATTCTACTTGATCATACACTAAACTGACGGGGATCTCTTTCCCATCGGGCCCCATAGGTCCAACCTCGGCCATATGGTTTGGGTCAGCCTTGGTATATCGTGTCTTCACCATAGCCCAGGCTTCCCTTGCACCTTGTCGGCAGGCTGATATCTTCCATAATCGGAAGCGCCGCCGGCTCCCTTGAGCTTCTCTATAAGCTCCCCCATGCCTCCTGGCGGGGACACGGAGGGCCACAAGGCTTGGGCAATACTCTGCATCACCTGTCGAACTTGTTCGTGCAGTTGTGAGAGCTCTGGTAGAAGATCACCCGAAGACCCGGGCATCTCCTCTGCGGGACAACCCGTCAGCATACCTGCAGACATAACGTTGTTAGCAGGCTTCTTCGCCAAACTCCTTTAAAAAGTTCATTCAAGCACTTACTAAAAATGCCGCGCTGAAACCGTTTATTCTCCTTCATGGAGTCCGCAAGCTGGGCTCGGACATCCTTCAGTTCCATGCCCAGCCGGATATTGGCATCTTGGAGATCATTTTTCTCCTGCCTGACTCCCGTCAGCACGCGCTCGCCAGCATTTCGATGTCGATCATCACATGCCGTATCCGCCTCCATGCCCTCCGGATTCACTTCGGGGCCACCTGCAACATCTATTGTTAGGTGTGCATACATGCCGCATACTACCTGGTACCGATATTCTTTGCAATAGACAAAAGAGTTACCAGGGGGCCTTTTTGGACTCCTTCAACGCGGCAACAGCGGCTTCGAGCTGGGCCTTGCACTAGTCTAGCTCTTGAGACAGTTGGGAATTCTTCTCCGTAAGAACCTGCACAAATAAGGATCCTTAAATCAGTTGCGTCAACTGTTGCAAGTCTCAGGGGCTACTGATGCATATAATCGTCAGATTTGCTTACCCATACATCCCTTACATACTGATCTGTGGCTCTGGCTAGACCATTTTGAGCAGCACGGAGGTACGCGTCTCTAGAATTGAAGGCATCAAATGCCTCTGGCGAGAAGCAAGCGTCACGGAGTACGGCCCGGCGACGCCTATGATTCATGGCGCTCTCCAATTCTGAATTTGTAGCAGATAGTCTATCTGCATCCTCTGTAGGAGGAGCATCCGGCGTCCGCCCCATGTTGGCTTCTGCCTCTATGTCCGGCCCTAGAGCCCGACTGGTGCAGGCGTGATCGGCAGCCTCTCCGGATATACTCCGGCGAGCACTTTTTCTATTGAAGAAGCATGGATGTCATTACATTTTGAGAAAGACGACAACCACGGAGCGAGGTTTTGTGTCATACCTCTGCACCGGCGTCTCCGTCCTGACCGCCTTCCTTTTTGGCCTACCTGGCTTCGGTGCCTCTTGTTGGCGAGTTGCTGCGGGTTCGGCACAGCGTCCCGAATGACTTCCGTGTAAAACACCATATGTGTACGGTAGGTGAAGTGTCCAAAAGGGGATCCTAGTTTTGGAGTTGGGATTTTGGTTTTTCTTACGTGCAACGCAGGGAGCAGTCCGGGATAGTCGGCCGTTATGGCCACCATGGCGTCATCGCAGCTCAATTGATAGAATTGCCTGTCTATCAGCTCCACGAATATGTCTGGATCCTCTTCGAGTCCGGGACCGAGGGCCGGGCCAGGGTCCTCTGGTTGTGGAGATGGGCTGTTGACCTCCCTTATAGCTTTTCGCAGTTCCTGCCATAAAATGGCAAGGTGAGTACCTACGACGAAGAATGAGGGAAGAATGGGAGTAAAGAGGTATAACTCACCCAGCTTGGAGGATTGTACATTGAGAATCCATCCCGTGGCCTGATACAGATGAACTCCTCTTCCTCTCCCTTGAACAACTCGGACAGAATTTTTGCTAAAGCAGCAGCAGAGTCCGGTCCCCTACGCCCGCAACGGGTGGCATCATCTTCCCCGTTAAAACACCACAGGGGGTGCCCTCGATATTGAAGTGGCTGCACTCCCCGCATTATGCATATTGACATAACTTCGATTATTGTCAATCCTGATTGAGCCAGCGCTTTAATCTGGTTCATCAGGTAAAGGAGTTCTCCATTGTCTTCCTCCTGGGGGGTCCGTGGGCGCCAGCTTTGGCGTTTCTTCATAGGAGCATTGTCGAACTCAGGAAAACCCCGCCGAACAGGGTCTGGAAGGGGGCGTCCTCCATATAAAACCACTCCGAAGGCCAGTCCTCGGACGTCTTCTTCGGAGTACCGGACAGGTATCCAGTTTCGGCGATGCGCCATATTTCGGCTCCACCCACTTGATAAAGTGACCCCCCCTATGTGTGGGGCACAAGGCAAAATAACCTTTTCCACAGCTCGAAAATGAGCCTCGCAGCCCAGAAATAGCTCGCAAAGGGCAACGTAGCCGGCAATATGTAATATGGAAGTAGGGGTGAAATTATGCAGTTGGAGGCCGTAAAACTCCAGGAGCCCATGGAGAAACGGATGAATTGGAAATCTGAGTCCCCTTAGTAAGTAAGGAACAAGGCGCACCCGCTCCCCCTTAGAGGGGCTGGGGAAGCTCTCCGCTTGCTCCTCGCCATTATAGGTGGTGAGCCCGGCTCGGACGGGGACCATATACGCTGGAGGGAGGAATCCGTGAGTCTGCAGCTCTACTAATCGATTGTGTGGGACGGAACACCTCTCCCAATCATCGGGCTTAGGGCTACGGGGGCGGGAGGAGGAGCTGCGGTGGTCGGCCATGTTGGAGTGGATTTTTCCGAAGCGCGCTCCGATGGATTCTCACTGTGGGAGGATGGTATGGATTGGATCTAAGAATCCCCATCCCTTTAATAGACAATTTATTTATCTGGCTAGGGGGGCGAATGTAAAAATGCCCTGGCTCCTCGTGTTTGTTCGACGCGTGGAAGATAGCCCTTATTGAGCACAGAAGCCAAGAAGTCCAACATTCATGGGGTCGGACACTACTTAACAGACATTCAAAATTTGAAGAAGAACCCGCCTTGCAATGCCGAAGACAATACTGCACACCGGACTCGACGTCATTGAAGCCTGGTTCGGGGGCTACTGAGGGAGTCCTAGATTAGGGGGTCTCCGGACAGCCGAACTATATCCTTTGGCCGGACTGTTGGACTATGAAGATACAAGATTGAAGACTTCGTCTCGTGTCCAGATGGGACTTTACTTGGCGTGGAAGGCAAGCTAGACAATACGGATATGTATATCTCCTCCTTTGTAACCGACCTTGTGTAACCCTAGCCCCCTCCCGTGTCTATATAAACCGGAGGGTTTTAGTCCGTAGGACAACATACAATCATACCATAGGCTAGCTTCTAGGGTTTAGCCTCTCTGATCTCGTGGTACATCAACTCTTGTAATACTCATATCATCAAGAACAACCAAGCAGGACGTAGGGTATTACCTCCACCAAGAGGGCCCGAACCTGGGTAAACATCGTGTCCCCTGCCTCCTGTTACCATCCGCCTTAGACGCACAGTTTGGGACCCCCTACCCGAGATCCGCCGATTTTGACACGGACAACAACCATCTCATGGCGTTCTGGAGTAGGGACGATCTGCCCCGCGTCTAGGAGCCGATGTGCGATGTCTACGGCCAGGTATCCGGCTTCCCAGAGCTTCGTAATGTTCTCCTCCGTAACGGAGGAGACCATCCACTTGTCCCTCGCTCCGGACATGTTTGAAATGGCTTTGCGGAGAAGATGAGAACTTGGGCGCTGGAGCTCAAGTGCGTGAGAATGGATGGGCATGGGAAGAAGAAGGCCCGGGTGAAAAATAGGAATCCTTGTCCCTTTATAAAGGCGGTAGAAACTGTGCGCCTCCCTACTTGCCCCATAAAATTGCTTATTCCCCAAGCATCGCGATTGATGGCATGGTTGGGTTACCCACACCCGTATTGATGAGAATCCCATGATAAGGGGAACACGATATCTGCTTCGACAAGACGTGCCAATAAACCCGCCTCGCAACATGTGTAGTGGCAGGCTGTGGAAAACGGTTCATAATGACCGGACCACGGCAGGATGTCACGTTATGAAAAGTTCTCAGCAGATTAGATTTGTGGAATATTATACTCTCTACGATGGTATGTGGAATTTGTTTTACAGAGCCGGACACAATCCTTGTGTTCAAAATCTTCTATGGAGTATTCGGAGAAGGAACCCGCCTTGCAATGCCGAAGACAACCTGCGCGCCGGACTCATCGTCATTGAAGCCTGGTTCAGGGGCTACTGAGGGAGTCCTGGATTAGGGGGTCCTCGAACAGCCGGACTATATACTTTGGTCAGACTGTTGGACTATGAAAATACAAGATTGAAGACTTCGTCCCATGTGTGGGTGGGACTCTACTTTGCATGGAAGGCAAGCTTGGCAATTCGGATATGTAGATCTCCTCCCTTGTAACCGACTCTGTGTAACCCTAGACCCCTCTGGTGTCTATATAAACCGGAGGGTTTAGTCCGTAGGACAACAACAATCATAATCATAGGCTAACTTCTAGGGTTTAGCCTCTATGATCTCGTGGTAGATCAACTCTTGTAATACTCATATCATCAACATCAATCAAGCAGGAAGTAGGGTATTACCTCCATCGAGAGGGCCCAAACCTAGGTAAACATTGTGTCCCCCGCCTCCTGTTACCACCGGCCTTAGACGCACAGTTCGGGACCCTCTACCCGAGATCCGCCGGTTTTGACACCGACACCAGGACTGCCAGGACGGGGGGACGGAGGTCATCACCGAGCCCACCATGGTGTCATGACCAGAAGCTTTGCAGGCGAAGACCACCTTTCGTCAGGATAAGATGTACTAGTTGTCTTCCTTCAAATTTGGCCATTGTGGGATCCCTTCCCGCCTACATTTTGGGGGAACGGGACCAAGGCCACTATAAGTATAGCCTAGCCACCACCATACAAGGGGGGCGGATCATTCAGATCATCCTCTCCCTCACCAACTCAAGAACACACTTACTAAGGTTGTTCTCCCGCTGTACTAGTTCATCCTCAGCCCACCTCGAGGCTAATCCAACACAAAGCAGGTGTAGGGTTTTACACTGCAAGGTGGCCCGAACCTAGGTAAACTGTCTTGTCCCATTTCATTACATTTCGTCGAGCTAGGCCATGAGTGTGACGAGTAGGCAGGCTGGGGAGTTGAGTTCTCTGCACGCAGCCCAAAGTTTGAATCTATCCAGGGTCTACAGATCCCAAAATCTGACATTTCACGTGCCAGGTAGGGGTGCGTCGGAGGCTCTCTTCCTCCAGTTGATTCACCACTGTTTCGCCGTTCCCATGGCCGATGCTCGTCGGGTTCGTGCTAAGCTCCAGGCTGCCCTCGCCGCGCGTGTCGCCCAGACGGCGTGTGTAGGCGACGGCGCTCCCCGCCATTCCCCGTCGCCGGCGGCCAACGCCGCCACCGTCCCCGCGGCCCACGAGCAGCATACTTCATCGATGCAGCCTTCTATGCGGATTGATGGGCGCACCGCCACTTCGTCGCTGACTCCGACGGCCGCTTCATCGTCTCACGCCAACCGAGGGCCGGGGCATGCGCGGGCTGCGTTGCTCATGGCACGCGAGCTCCTGCGGTAACTACTGGCTGATGACCTCTACGAGAACTGGCTGGACCGCATCACCGAGCTCATCAGCGCCGCCGAAGAGGCCCCTGCACTGTCCCACTCGCTGCCTCCCACGCCGCCTCTTGCGGGTGACGTGGCCCATGGTGTGCCTCCTCCACCTCCCAGGCAAGACGTCGTCCCCGAGCGAAGGTGTGAAGCCTCACGGCACGACCCACTGTGTAGGGTGCCAGCGCGCGATGAGGAGAGCTGCCAAGTGGTGCAGCGGCCGCAAGGAGAGGCGCGTGCGCTCCCTACACTGCCACGTCAAGACCGTGTGCCGCCTGAAGCGGTGGTGCGCGAGCGCCAAGATCAGGCTCCACCTCCATGGAGGGCCCCGGTGACCACGGTGGAATGTCGCGCGTTCACTCCGGACCTACGCCGCATCATCTGGTCAGGGAAGTTCAAGCCAGACCTGCCTCCGCGCTATGACGGCACCACTGACCCTGCCGAGTTCCTGCAGCTCTACGAGCTGAGCATCGAGCCGGCCAGCGGCGATGAGAAAGTCATGGCAAAGTGGTTTCCCATGGCCCTCAAGGATGGCACGCGCTCATCGCTCCTGAACCTCCCTGCGGGTTCGATCTCCTCCTAGGATGAGATGCGAGAACGCTTCATCGCCAACTTCTAGGGCACTCGTGACCACCCATCGACTGTGGGTTACCTGCGGTGCATCAAGCAGCAGCCAGGAGAGACCTTGCACAAATACATCCAACACTTCAACAACGTCTGCCTCAAGATCTCCAAGGTGTTAGATGAGGCCATCAACTCGGCGTTCAATGATGGCGTCCACGACATCAAGATGACGGAGGAGCTCTCCATACACGAGGACCTGTGCACGGCCCTAGAGATGTTCAACATGGCAACCAAGTGTGCGAGAGCTGAAGAAGGTTGCCTTTCTCTCCTGGAGCTTCCGGAGGTCGACCCAGAGGACAAGAAGACCAAGGCCAAGGATGTGAAGCACAAGGGGCCAGCCGTGCTCGCGGCCAAGCCAGAGATGAAGCGCGACTGCGACCACCCAGAATCATCCAAGGACAACCGCCCATTCTGTGTCTTCCACAACGTGCACAGCCACAACACCAATGACTGCCAGGAGATCAGGGCCATCTGTGATGGGCGCCTTGGTCGCTGCCCAGAGTGCAACGACCGAGGCTATGGCCGTGGAGGAGGCCGAGGCGGAGGACGCTGGGACAACCATGACCCCTGCCAGGACTGGTGCGATCAGCCTCCTGAGGACTGCTGGGAGGGCCAGCCTCGCGAGGGCGCCTGGAGGGACCAGCCTCGTGAGGATCGCCCACAGGGCAACGCTGGCCTCCCTCCGTTGCCGCCACCGCCAAGAAGGACTGATGACCACCACCAAGACAACGGAGTTGGGGGCTTCCAAGAGCCTCGTGCCATCGCTTACATCCTAGGTGGCACTCAGGCTCCTGCCTCTCATCGCATCTTCAAGCAGTTCGCTCATGAGGTGAATGCGGCCCTCCCCAAGCTCGAGGCGACGCGTCCACTCAGGTGGTCCAATTATGCCATCACCTTCGACTCTACAGACCAGCTCAAGTGCGCGGCAACTGTCGGCCCCCTCCCGATGCTCTGCTCGCCTACCATTAGCAACGTCCTCGTCACCAAGACACTCATCGATGGCGGTGCGGGGCTCAATGTACTCCCTGTCGAGACGTTCGACAGGCTCCAGGTGCCCTATGACCAGCTTCACCCTACCAAGCCTTTCTCAGGAGTGACCAACGGCTCCACCACCCCGATAGGGTAGATCCGCCTCCCTGTCACCTTCGGCAAGCGCGACAACTACCGCACTGAGCTCATCGACTTCGACGTTGCTCACATTCGCCCCCTGTACAACGCCATCCTAGGGTATCCGGCCCTGGCCAAGTTCCTGGCTGCGACTCATCATGGCTACAATGTCGTCAAGATGCCAGGGAGCTGTGGCATCATCACGGTCGCCTGTGACGAGAAGGACGCGGTGTGCTCTCTCGAGAGCGCCTACCAGGCTGCGACTGTCAAGGACCCAGATGATGAGGGTGTTGTCTACCCTCCTGAGGCTGTCCCCAACAAGAATAAGAAGTTGCTGCTCCGCCAAGGACCTTAGGAGGGTGGAGTTTCTGGTGGCCCTGCCTCACGACCTGCGCCCATAGATGGGGCACCTTCCCCTCTCGCATAGGAAGGCATGCCCGGCGCCCCTCTCAGGTTGGGCTCAGGGGCTCTCCTTTGGAGGGCCTCTGACCTGGCTAGCGTCACGAGGGAGACGTTCGGGCACCATGTGGAGGCATGCTTCAACACCCGGCGGTGGCTTAGGACAAGAAACAACAGATCGAGAGCCAGGTTAAGTGTATTCGCTCCTTGGTCATTGAAACCTAGCAATACCATATCAACTGGACTAGGCCTTTACCTTCACCGCAAGGGACCGAACCAGTATAAACCTCTCGTGTCCTTTGACCCGTTAAACCCCTTTAAGCTTCCTAGTTGCGATGGCTCCATGATTAAGTCATTTTACTAGGACATCTGCCGTGACAATTCCATGATAGGGACCAAAACAAGCAGCAGTTCGAGCCATTTGAACGAGGGCACCACATTGCGTCCGTAGATGGCACGGGCGCGAGCTAGGACGGGCAGAAGTGAACGGGACGGCGACGTCCGACGGCGATGACGGCAGTGCTATATGGGTACTAGCCTACATGGCACGGGAAGGAGTAAGGGTAGGTCGAGGAGGAGCGAGGGCTCATAGCGAAGCTGTAGGGAGTGGTAGCGAGCTCGGGGAGGGCGTGAGATAGCCGAAATTGGTGACAAACGCCGGAAATCCGAAGGTTGAAGACGAGCGCGTTCCAGTCAGAGGAGAGGCGCTTGGCTCGACCCCGATGGCGTAGGCAATGTGGACGACGACAAGGAAGCCGATGAGAACATCGGGGAGGCGAACGGGGCTCAGTGGCCGCGAGGTCGACGGAGACCATGGTGGCAGTGCTTCCGACTCGTGCAGAGGAGAGAGCGGATGAGGGAAAGGGAAAGTGGGGGGAGCTAGGGTTCCAGTGGGCACTGGGACGGCTTTTATCCCCCCCTCTAGTGCCCTGTAGCCTCGATGGCATTGATCCGTCAGCGGCATCGGCCGCGGGCGCGCACGATGCTACCACGGTGATGGAGAAGACAACGGCTGGAGCGGTGGGCTGGGCCTAGCATTGGATGTGCTGGGCCGGGTAAGTGCATAGTGTATTTCTTTTATTTTCAATTTTTCTTTTCTGTTTTAGTTTTTCTATTATTGTTTGCATTTATTTTTAAAATAGCAGTTGACTTTTGCACAAAATGGAACTTGGTCCAAAATTAGTGTTGTACTGTTAGGCACTGCCACAAAAGCTTTGGGGGGTACTTAAAACAATTTGGAAAATACTTAAAATAAAAGGCCACAAAATATTAACTTGGACCCCATTTAATTAGTTTAGGGCATTAAACCACTTTATAAAAATATTGGTTCCATCACCAAAATTAGTTAGGAATTATTTTTCCACATGATGAACATTTTAGTTTTGACATTTGAAAACTTTTAAAGTTTGACTTGATTTTAAAATTGAATTTGAACGGGGTTTGAATCAATGCGAATTTATCAACAGTAATCATGGTGATGTGGTGTCATTACTAGACGGTTACTGTAGCTTAAATATCCGGGCGTCACACTGAGGATTATCCTCGTTGCTGCATAGAATAATTGTGTCCTTGATGCACCGCTAGGTGACAGACCTATTGCGGGAGCAGATGCATACGTTATGAACGTTTGACAAGCTCGGTATGATGACTACTTGATAGTTTAGTGCACCATACTATACGACTTAGAACCAGGACTTCAAAAATGTTTTGAACACCACAGAGCATATGAGATGTTCCAAGAGCTGAAATTGATATTTCAAACTCATGCCCGTGTCGACAGGTATGAGACCTCTGACAAGTACTTTGCCTACAGATGGAGGAGAATAGCTCAACCAGTGAGCATGTGCTCAGAATGTCTGGGTACTACAATCACTTGAATCAAGTGGGAGTTAATCTTCCAGATAAGATAGTGATTGACAGAATTCTCTAGTCACTATCACCAAGCTACTAGAACTTCGTGATGAACTACAATATGCAAGGGGTGACGAAAATGATTCCCAGCTCTTCGCGATGCTGAAGTCGGCGAAGGTAGAAATCAAGAAAAAGCATCAAGTGCTGATGGTTGACAAGACCACTAGTTTCAAGAAAAAGGGAAAAAGGAAAGAGAGGGAACTTCAAGAACAATGGAAAGCAAGTTGCCACTCCTGTGAAGAAGCCCAAAAGCTATACCTAAGCCTAAAACTGAGTGCTTATACTACAAAGGGAATGGTCACTGGAAGCGGAACTACCCCAAATACTTGGCGGATAAGAAGGATGGGAAAGTAAACAAAATTATATTTGATATACATGTTATTGATGTGTACTTTATAGGTGTGCATAGTAACCCTAGGGTATTTGATACCGGTTTAGTTGCTAAGATTAGTAACTCGAAACAGGAGTTACAAAATGAACAGAGACTAGTTAAAGGCGAGGTGACAATGTGTGTTGGAAGTGATTCCAAGGTTGATAAGATCACCATCGAACACTCCCACTACCTTCGGGGTTAGTGTTGGACCTAAATAAATGTTATTTGGTGTTTGCGTTGAGCATGAATATGAATGGATCGTGTTTATTGCGATACGGTTATTCATTTAAGTCAAAAAATAATTGTTGTTCTGTTTACATGAATAAAACCTTCTATGGTCATACACCCAATGTAAATGGTTTATTGAATCTCGAATGTGGTATTACAAATATTCATAATATTGATGCCAAAAGATGCAAAGTTGATAATGATAGTGCAACATATTTGTGGCACTACCGTTTAGGTCATATTAGTGTAAAGCGCATGAAGAAAATCCATGCAGATGGGCTTTTGGAATCACTTGATTACGAATCATTTGATACTTGCGAACCATGCCTCATGGGAAAGATGACTAAAACTCCGTTCTTCGGAAGAATGGAGCGAACTAATGACTTATGGAAAATAATATATACTGGTGTATGCGGTACGATGAGTGTTGAGGCTCGTGGCAGGTATCGTTATTTTCTGACCTTCACGGATGATTTGAGCAGATATGGGTATATCTGCTTAATGAAACACAAGTCTCAAACATTTGAAAAGTTCGAAGAATTTCTGAGTGAAGTGGAGAATCATCCTAACAAGAAAATAAAGTTTCTATGATCTGATCACGGAGGCGAATATTTGAGTTACGAGTTTGGCCTTCACTTAAAACAATGTGGAATAGTTTCACAACTCACGCCACCTGGAACGCCACAGCGTAATGGTATGTTCGAATGTCGTAACCACACTTTATTAGATACGGTGCGATCTATGATGTCTCTTACCAATTTACCACTATCATTTTGGGGTTATGCATTAGAGACAACTACATTCATTTAAATAGGGCACCGTCTAAATCCGTTGGGATGACACCGTATGAACTATGGTTTAGCAAAAAATCTAAGCTATCGTTTCTAAAAGTTTGGGATTGTGATGCTTATGTGAAAAAGCTTCAGCCTGATAAGCTCGAACCCAAATCAAAGAAGTGCGTCTTCATAGGATACCCAAAAGAAATTATTGGGTACACCTTCTATAACAGATCTGAAGGCAAGATCTTTGTTGCTAAGAATGGATCCTTTCTAGAGAAGGAGTTTCTCTCGAAAGAAGTGAGTGGGAGGAAAGTAGAACTTGATGAGGTAATTGTACCTTCTATGGAATTGGAAAGTAGCTCATCATAGAAAACCGTTCCAGTGATGCCTACACTAACTAGAGAGGAAGCTAATGATAATGATCATGAAACTTCAGATCAAGTTACTACCGAACCTCGTAGGTCAACCAGAGCATGTTCTGCACCAGAGTGGCACGGTAATCCTGTTCTGGAAGTCAATGTTACTAGACCATGACAAACCTATGAATTATGAAGAAGCGATGATGAGCCCAGATTCCGATAAATGGCTTGAAGCCATGAAATCTGAGATAGGATCCATGTATGAGAACAAAGTGTGGACTTTGGTTGACTTGCCCGATGATCGGTGAGCCATAGAGAATAAATGGATCTTCAAGAAGACTGACATTGATGTTAATGTTACTGTCTACAAAGCTCAACTTGTTTCGAAAGGTTTTCGACAACTTCAAGGAGTTGACTATGATGAGACTGAGGGAGTCCTGGATTAGGGGGTCTCCGGACAGCCGGACTATATCCTTTGGCCGGACTGTTGGACTATGAAGATACAAGATTGAAGACTCCGTCTCCTGTCCAGATGGGACTCTACTTTGCGTGGAAGGCAAGCTAGGTAGTACGGATATGGATATCTCCTCCTTTGTAAACCGACCTTGTGTAACCCTAACCCCCTCCGGTGTCTATATAATCCAGAGGGTTTTAGTCCGTAGGACAACATACAATCATACCATAGGCTAGCTTCTAGGGTTTAGCCTCTCCGATCTTGTGGTAGATCAACTCTTGTAATACTCATATCATCAAGAATAAATCAAGCAGGACATAGGGTTTTACCTCCATCAAGAGGGCCCGAACCTGGGTAAAACATTGTGTCCCCTGCCTCCTGTTACCATCCGCCTTAGACGCACAGTTCGGGACCCCCTACCCGAGATCCGCCGGTTTTGACACCGACATTGGTGCTTTCATTGAGAGTTCCTCTGTGTCGTCGCCGTTAGGCTTGATGGCTCCTACTATCATCGATAGCGATGCAGTCCAGGGTGAGACTTTTCTCCCCGGACAAATCTTTGTGTTCGGCGGCTTCGCACTGTGGGCCAACTCGCTTGGCCATCTAGATCAGATCAAAAGTTACGCCCCTGGCCACCAGGTCAGGTTTGGAAGCTTAAATTACACGGCCAATGTCCGCGGAGACTTGATCTTCGACGGATTTGATCCCCTGCCTTGTGCGCCACGCGGTCACGATGAGTACGATTTAGCTCTGCCATCGGACCGTATTCAGGAGATCGCACTGGCAGCCGCTCCGAGCCTCAATTCGGAGCCAGTTGCGCCATCCATGGACGGGTGGATAGACCTCGTCACGGAGGTCGTATCCTCAGCGGCGATCGAGCCGAATATTGACCTTACCCTTCACGAGAGCCGTGTTGTCAAACTGTCGAATCCTTCTCCGGCCACAGACTCCGAACCGCCTGCGCCCGTTCCCATCGAATCCGAGTGGGCGCCGATCATGGAGTTTACCTCCATGGATATTTTCAGCACTCGCCCTTCGGCGACATACTGAACTCATTAAGGTCTCTCTCCTTGTCAGGAGGATCCTGGCCGAACTATGTCCGGCAGGATTGGGATGCGGATGACGAAGAAATTCGCCGCCCACCCACCACCCACTTAGTAGCCACTATCGATGACTTAATCGACATGCTCGACTTCGAATACGAAGACATCTACGGTATGGACGACAATGCGGGAGATGAAGTGGAACCACTGGCCACAGGGCATTGGACAGCCACCTCATCATACGATATATAAATGGTGGACACACCCAAAGAAGGCAATGGCGACGAGACAACAGAGGATGACCCCTCCAAGAAGCAACCCAAGCGCCGACGTCAGCAGCGCCACTCTAAGTCCCTCCAAGGCAAAAGTGGCGATACCGGCACAGGAGATGATAGCACTCCGGACAGTGCCGAAGACAACAACAATCCCCTCTAGCAAGATTTAGAGCAGGAGGATGGAGAAGCCAGCCCTCCTGATAGAGCGGCAGATGGAGAGGCGGAGGATGATAATTACATGCCTCCCTCCAAAGACGAGGCAAGCCTCGATGATGACGAATTCGTCGTGCCAGAGGATCCCATCGAACAAGAGCACTTCAAGCGCCGGCTTATAGCCACGGCAAATAGCCTTAAGAAAAAGCAGCAGCAGCTTCAAGCTGATCAAGATTTGCTAGCGGACACATGGACTGAAGTCCTTGCGGCCGAGGAATATAAACTCGAACGCCCCTCCAAGAGTTACCAAAAATGCAGGTTGCTACCCCGACTGGAGGAGGAAGCACCAAAACCTACATCCCCGGCATATGACGCGGCTGATCGGTCACCTCGTGGCCGCGACAAAGAGGCATTCCAGCCAAAAGCTCAACCCGCACCCCGACGCCATTCAAATAAAAAGGTATGGGGAAATACGCCAGACCTGCGAGATGTATTGGAGGACAAAGCAAAACATGCAAGATCGATCTACGGATCACGAGGGCGCGCCACTATGCGAGACGATAATCGTCACGCTGGATACAGTAAAAGTAAGTCCGGCCGGGCCGAACACAGCGGGCAAGACTCATTTGAGCTGCGTCGTGATATAGCCCAGTACAGAGGTGTCGCACACCCCTTATGCTTCACAGACGAAGTAATGGATCATCAAATCCCAGAGGGTTTCAAACCCATAAATAAAGAATCATACGACGGCACAACAGATCCTGCGGTATGGATCGAGGATTTCCTCCTGCACATTCACATGGCCCGCGGTGATGACCTACACGCAATCAAATACCTCCCACTCAAACTCAAAGGACCAGCTCGACATTGGCTCAACAGCTTGCCAGCAGAGTCCATTGGTTGTTGGGAAGATCTGGAAGTCGCATTCGACGACAACTTTCAGGGCACTTATGTGCGACCACCAGATGTCGATGACTTAAGCCACATAATTCAGCAGCCAGAGGAATCGGCCAGGCAATTCTGGACACGGTTCCTAACAAAGAAAAATCAAATCATCGACTGTCCGGATGCAGAGGCCCTAGCAGCTTTTAAGCACAACATCCGCGATGAGTGGCTCGCCCGGCACCTTGGTCAGGAAAAGCCGAAATCTATGGCAGCCCTCACGACACTCATGACCTGCTTTTGTGCAGGAGAGGACAGTTGGTTGGCTCGCAGCAATAACATATCAAAGAAACATGGTACTTCGAATACCAAGGACGACAATGGCAGGTCATGTAGCAACAAACATAAGCGCCGCATTAACAACGACAATACCGAGGATACGATAGTCAATGCCGGATTCAAAGGCTCTAAACCCGGTCAGCAGAAAAAAGCCATTCAAAAGAAGCACTCCGGGCCCGTTCAGTTTGGACCGTATACTTGATCGCTCGTGCCAAATACACGGCACCCCCGACAAGCCAGCCAACCACACCAACAGGGATTGTTGGGTGTTCAAGCAGGCCGACAAGTTTAATGCCGAAAACAAAGATAAGGGATCACATAGCGATGACGAGAAGGAGCCCCGGCAGCCGAACACCGAAGGACAGAAGAGGTTCCCCCCACAAGTGCGGACGGTGAACATGATATACGCAACCCACATCCCCAAGAGGGAGCGGAAGCATGCGCTCAGGGACGTATATGCGTTGGAGCTAGTCGCCCCAAAGTTCAACCCATGGTCCTCCTGTCCGATCACCTTCGATCGCAGGGACCACCCCACTAGTATCCGTCATGGCGGATTCGCCACACTGGTCCTAGACCCAATCATTGACAGATTTCACCTCACTCGAGTCCTTATGGATGGCGGCAGCAGCCTGAACCTGCTTTATTAGGACACAGTGCGCAAAATGGGTATAGACCCCTCAAGGATCAAACCCACAAAAACGACCTTTAAAGGCGTCATACCAGGTGTAGAGGCCCATTGCACAGGCTCAGTCACACTGGAAGTGGTCTTCGGATCCCCGGATAACTTCCGAAGCGAAGAGTTAATCTTCGATATAGTCTCGTTCCGCAGTGGCTATCATGCACTGCTCGGGCGAACCGCATTTGCGAGATTCAATGCGGTACCGCATTATGCATACCTCAAGCTCAAGATGCCAGGACCTCGGGGGGTCATTACAGTTAATGGAAACACAGAGCACTCTCTTCGAACGGAGGATCACATTGTGGCCCTCACAGCAGAAGCGCAAAGCAGCCTCTTAAGGCAATCCACTAGTTCGGCGATTAAGGACCCGGACAACTTCAAGCGCGCCCGGAGTAATCGGCAATGGGACCGCCTGGCATGTTCCGAGCTCGCATAGCAATGCGGCCCCCACCCCGGTCCCAGCCAACGGCGAAATCCGTGCCACGCGTACATAATTAGCATTAAAAATACCATGGGCATAGTTGGGGAGGGGGCATGACTGCGGCACGCTCCAAGACGCGGCTTAAACCGCACTAGGGGCTTCCCGCTTTGTTATTTTTCTCTTTCAAGACGTTAATCTCTAGAAACCCTGTCCGGCAGCATGATTGTCGAACACATGATGCAGCAACCAAGGAGGCAGAAAGCTACGTCACACCACGGAACTCCCAGGTGGATTACGATAATGAGTGAAATACTTGCTTTAATACTATTCCTCAGCTTGCCCTTGGAGGGGACATAGTCCTACTTTTTGCTTATCGCACTACCTGTATCATTCTGCTTTAATGAACCTTTTTGAATAAACAATGCAGAAAGCTACGTTCATTCATGACATCTAGCACCCGTACACTCTGGTACGGCCAATACGCTAGGGGCTTAAGCATACCCCATAATACGGTGTGAGAAGTCTGAACACTTTTGATCGTGCGGCACCCCGAACTTATAGCATTATATGCATCAGCTCTAAATCATGTCTTGGGTCAATAGTTGGGTTTGCCCGGCTCCCATGTTTTGGTACCTTACGTTCCGCTATATCGGCTAAGGTAGAACTGGGAGAACTACTGCGATTGTGCCCCGGTTCTGCTGGGCTAAGCACCTCAGTAGAGAAAGCTAAAACTGACTGTCATGATAAGGCGAGAGACTGGTCGCTGTTCGAGAGGTTTCAAGTCCCTAAAGACTTATGCCGCTTAGAGCGAGGAGTCGGCCCTGTCCGGCTTAAGGCGTGTATAGCGCCCCGAATTCGGCCTTCCAAATACTAGGGGCTTCGCCGAAATTTAAAATTATAGAATTCTATGGCTAAGTGAGAGTGATAACGCATTATAGTCTGATTGCCTTGTTTGTTGTGCTGAGCACCTCCCTCGAAGGACCCAAAAATGGGAACAAGAGTGCTCAGGTTTATCCCGAACACCACAGCACTCATGGCATGGGGGCAGAAGCCGACGACTAGCCATCTCTAAGATTTGATAAACAGCCGAACAGAAGGTAATATTTTAAATCCAAACAAGCGTTGCATAGCGCATATGAACAAGTTTTCATAATACAGGATTATACGAGAAAGTTTACTCAAATATTACATCTTTCGCACACTCGTCCGCTACAAGACGGGCACCCTTCAGGACACCCTCATAGTACATCTCGGGGTGGTGATGCTCCTTGCCCGCCGGCGGCCCTTCCTTCACCAGCTTCACGGCGTCCATCTTGGCCCATTGCACCTTGACACGGGCGAAAGCCCGACGTGCACCGTCGATACAGATGGACCGCTTAATGACTACCAGCCGTGGACAGGCATCCACAAGACGCCTCACCAGGCCAAAGTAGTTGTTGGGAAGGGCGTCACCAGGCCACATCCGGACTATAAAGCCCTTCATGGCCTGTTCGGCCGCCTTGTGTAGCTCGACCAGTTGCTTCAGCTGGTCGCTCAGAGGCATCGGGTGTTCGGTCCCAGTATACTGAGACCAGAACAGCTTCTCCGTTGAGCTTCCCTCCTCGGCCTGGTAAAACTGTGCGGCATCCGACACGCTGCAGGGCAAATCTGTGAACGCTCCTGGAGAGCTCCGGATTCGGGTAAGTAACAAGTAATTTACTTTCACATGCTTGCTTTGCATATAGAATGCCTTACCCGCCGCTATCTTCTTGATCGCATCAATCTCCTGGAGGGCCTTTTGGGCTTCGGCCTTGGACTCTTTGCACTCTCAATGGCCGCGGCGAGCTCGGCCTCTCGCGTCTTCAAGTCAAGCTCCAACGCCTCGTGCTTTGTCACGAGAGCGTGGAGCTCTTGCTGCACCTCGCCCACTCGTGCCTCTTGTTTTTCCTGCTCGGTGCGCTCCTGGGCTTCTTTGTTTTTGGCCTCGGATAGCGCTTGCTTTAGGGTTGCCACTTCAGTCGTGGCCCCTGGCAAATTAAAGATGATCCTATCATTTTGCAATCGCATCCTTTTTGTATATATACACATTTATAGACTAGGTATTACTTACCTTTGTTCTCCTCGAGCTGCCTCTTGGCAAGGCCGAGCTCTTTCTTGGACCCTTCGAGGTCTTGCTTCAGTACGGCGACCTCCGCAGTCAGTGCGGCACAGGTCAGCAGTGAAGCCTGCATATGCATATAGACATACTTATATTAGACTCCTGTAGATATTAGTTGATCCTCTATTCGGCTTTTCTTTTTGAACACCAAACAGAGCATCAGGGGCTACTGTCTATGCGGTAATATTTTTCCTATATTTCAAATACTTACCTCAAAGGCAGTTAGAAGGCTGGCACAGGCTTCAGTCAGTCCGCTCTTGGCGGACTGAACCTTCTGGATCATCGCACTCATAATAGTGTGGTGCTCTTTGTCGATGGAAGCGCTGCGAAGCGCTCCCGACAGATTGTCCGGTGCCTCTAGATGGACAGAGGTCACCGGCATAGGCGTCTTGCCCCTTTTGGAAGGAGGCCGCCTACCCGAGTCCGGAACCACTGGAGGTTCCGGCGTGGTGTTCGGCTGAGGGCCGAACTCGGAGCCCTCGGGAGCCTTGCTCCCTCTGCTCCCGGAGTCCGGAAGGTCGCCTTGAGGCGCCTCTGGGACTGTCTCCCCTCGACCCGGTTCCTCTTGAGACAACACCTCGGCGTTGTCCGTAGGGCAAGGGGAGGTGGCGGTCGGAAGTGGATCGCTATCCATATCAGACGATTCTAGGGAGCCGTCCGACGAGGATACGTCGATACGGGCTCGAGGCGGTCTGCATAATCATAATTCGCCATTAGGAGAAGCAGTGCGACAAAGGTATGCTATGAGTTACTCTGGTATCTGAATACTTACGACTTCGCCAGGGGCTTGGCCCTGAGCAGCCACTCGTCTTCGCCTTCGGCGGCGGTGGTGGAGTAGTCCGGAAGGAGAGTCCTTCCCTTCTTGGACCCTTCGCCCCCCCCCCCCCGGTTGGGGCGGCCTTCCTTTTCTTGTCTCCCCCGACTAGAGGGGGAGCATCTTCCTCTTCCTCTTCGTCTTCGGGGGAGGAGTGCGTCATGGAGTCATCGGACGATGAGTCCGATACCACCTGGCTTTCGGGTTCCCTTGGCCTTCTTGGTCTTCTCCGGCACCTTGTAAGGAGCCGGAGTCAGCGTCTCTGTCAGGAGAGCGTCTGCAGTGTCTTCGGGCAGAGGGGTCGGACAGTTAATCTGCCCTGACGTCTCCACCCAGTCTTGTCAAAGGAATGGACCTCAGACCCCGCACATGGTTAAGCTAGGGGAAATAAATATCCTACGGGATGTATAGAACTCATCGAATGCGCTAGGCGCTTCGCGCTTAGCCCGCGGTCCTCGGTAAGAGAAGCAAGGACCTCGGCGCCCCTGAACAGCACCCTCCAGACATCCTTGTGCGTCGTGTCGAAGAGCTCGCTTAGAGTCTGGTGTTGGGCCGGGTCAAACTCCCATAAATTAAAATCCCGTTGTTGACATGGGAGGATCCGGCGGATGAGCATGACCTGGACTATGTTGACAAGCTTGAGCTTCTTGCTTGCCATATTCCAGATACATTTCTGGAGTCCATCCAGCTCCACCGATGAACCCTAGGACAAGCCCTTCTCTTTCCAGGAGGTGAGCCGTGTGGGGATTCCAGATCGAAACTTGGGGGCCACCACCCAGTTGGTGTCGCGCGGCTCGGTGATGTAGAACCATGCTGATTGCCATCCCTTTATGGTCTCCACGAAGGAGCCTTCGAGCCATATAACATTGGGCATCTTGCCCACCATGGCTCTGCCGCATTCTGCTTGTTGGCCTCCCACCACCTTCGGCTTGATATTGAAGGTCTTCAGCCATAGGCCGAAGTGGGGCCGGATGCGGAGGAAAGCCTCACGCACGACGATGAACGCCGAAATGTTGAGGATGAAGTTCGGGGCCAGATCATGAAAGTCCAGCCCGTAGTAGTACATAAGACCACATACGAATGAATGGAGGGGAAACCCCAGTCCGCGGAGGAAGTGGTGGAGGAAGACTACCCTCTCGTCAGGTTCCGGGGTGGGGACGATCTGCCCCGCAGCGGGCAGCCGATGCGCGATATTCGCGGATAAGTATCCGGCTCCGTGCAACTTTTTGATGTGTCCCTCCGTAACGGAGGAAGCCATTCACTTGCCTCCAGCTCCGGACATGTTTGGGGAAGGTTGAGGAGAAGGATGTGGACTTGGTCGTTGGAGCTCGAGTGCGCGAGAATGGATGAGCAAGGAGGAAGAAGGCGTGGGTAGAAAAAGGTAAAACCTTATCCCTTTATAAGGACGGACGAAACTATGCTCCCCCACTAGCCTGGTGAAACTCGCTTATCCCCCAAAAGCCGCAATTGATGGCGCGATTGGGTTACCCACACCCGTATTGATGAGAATCACGTAATAAGGGGGACACGATCTCTGCTTTGACAAGACGTGTCAAGAAACCGCCTCGCGTTATGTGTGGGGCTGGTTAAAGAAAAATGGTTCGAATAATCGCCGAGCCATGGCATGATGTCATGTTGCAAAAACATGTCAGCAGATTAGATTTGTGGAAATATTATTCTCTCTACGGTGGTATGTTGGACTTACTTTGCAGGGTCGGACATTATCCTTTCATTCAAACTCTTCTGTGGTGTATCCGGAGGAGGAACCCGCCTTGCAATGCTGAAGACAACACTGCGCGTCGGACTCATCATCATTCAAGCCTAGTTCAGGGGCTACTAAGGGAGTCCTGGATTAGGGGGTCTCCGGACAGCCGGACTATATCCTTTGGCCGGACTGTTGGAATATGAAGATACAAGATTGAAGACTTCGTCTCATGTCCGGATGGGACTCTACTTGGCATTGAAGGCAAGCTAGGCAGTACGGATATGGATATCTCCTCCTTTGTAAACCGACCTTGTGTAACCCTAACCCCCTCCGGTGTCTATATAAACCGGAGGGTTTTAGTCCATAGGACAACATACTATCATACCATAGGCTAGCTTCTAGGGTTTAGCCTCTCCGATCTCGTGGTAGATCAACTCTTGTAATACTCATATCATCAAGAATAAATCAAGCAGGACGTAGGGTTTTACCTCCATCAAGAGGGCCCGAACCTGGGTAAAACATCGTGTCCCCTGCCTCCTATTACCATCTGCCTTAGACGCACAGTTCGGGACCCCCTGCCCGAGATCCACCAGTTTTGACACCGACAGAGACCTTCTCACCTGTAGCAATGCTTAAGTCTGTCCGAATCATGTTAGCAATTGCCACATTTTGTGATTATGAAATCTAGCAAATGGACGTCAAAACTGCATTCCTTAATGGATTTCTTAAAGAAGAGTTGTATATGATGCAACTAGAAGGTTTTGTCAATCCTAAAGGTGCTAACAAAGTGTGCAAGCTCCAGCAATCCATTTATGGACTGGTGCAAGCATCTCGGAGTTGGAATATACGCTTTAATGAGGTGATCAAAGCATATGGTTTTATACAGACTTTCTGAGGAGCATGTATTTACAAGAAAGTGAGTGTGAGCTCTGTAGCATTTTCGATAGTATATGTGGATGACATATTGTTGATCAGAAATGATATAGAATTTCTGGATAGCATAAAAGGATACTTGAATAAGAATTTTTCAATGAAAGACCTTGGTGAAACTACTTAAATATTGGGCATCAAGATCTATAGGGATAGATTGAGATACTTAATAGGACTTTCACAAAGCAATACCTTGGCAAAAAAAATTGAAGAAGTTCAAAATAGATCAGTCAAAGAAAGGGTTCTTGTCTGTGTTGCAAGGTGTGAAGTTGAGTAAGACTCAAAACCCGACCACGGCAGAAGATAGAGAGAGAATGAAAGTCATTCCCTATGCCTCAACCATAGGTTCTATAAAGTATGCGATCCTGTGTACCTGAACTATTGTGTTTCTTGCCATGAGTTTGGCAAGGGGGTACAATAGTGATCCAAGAGTAGATCACTGCACAGCGGTCAAAATTATCCTTAGGTACCGAAAGAGGACTAAGGAAATGTTTCTCGGTTATGGAGGTGACAAAGAGTTTGTCGTCAAGAGTTACGTCAATGCAAGATTTGACACTGATCTAGATGACTCCAAGTCTCAATATAGATACGTATTGAACATGGGAGCAATTAGCTAGAGTAGGTCCATGCAGAGCATTGTAGACATAGAAATTTGCAAAATACATACGGATCTGAATGTGGCAGACCCATTGACTAAACTTCTCTCACAAGCAAAACATGATCACACCTTAGTACTCTTCGGGTGTTAATCACGTAGCGATGTGAACTAGATTATTGACTCTAGTAAACCCTTTTGGGTGTTGGTCACATGGCGATGTGAACTATGGTTGTTAATCACATAAAGATGTGAACTATTGGTGTTAAATCACATGGCGATGTGAACTAGATTATTGACTCTAGTGCAAGTGGGAGACTGAAGGAAATATGCCCTAGAGGCAATAATAAAGTTGTTATTTTATATTTCCTTATATCATGATAAATGTTTATTATTCATGCTAGAATTGTATTAACCGGAAACTTGATACATGTGTGGATACATAGACAGAACACCGTGTCCCTAGTAAGCCTCTACTAGAATAGCTCGTTAATCAAAGATGGTTAAGCTTCCTAACCATAGACATGTGTTGTCATTTGATGAACAGGATCACATCACTAGGAGAATGATGTGATGTATAGGACCCATCCGTTAGCTTGGCATATTGATCGTTCAGTTTTATTGCTATTGCTTTCTTCATGTCAAATACATATTCCTTCGACTATGAGATTATGCAACTCCTGGATACCGGAGGAATACCTTGTGTTCTATCAAACGTCACAATGTAACTGGGTGATTATAAATATGCTCTACATGTATCTCCGAAGATGTTTGTTGGGTTGGCATAGATCGGGATTAGGATTTGTCACTCCGACTATCGAAGAGGTATCTCTGGGCCCTCTCGGTAATACACATCATAAGAAGCCTTGCAAGCAATGTGACTAATGAGTTAGTTGCGGGATGATGCATTGCGGAACGAGTAAAGAGACTTGCCGGCAACAAGATTGAACTAGGTATGAAGATACCGATGATCATATCTCGGGCAAGTAACATACCGATGACAAAGGGAATAACGTATGTTGTCATTACGGTATGACCGATAAAGATCTTCATAGAATATGTGGTAACCATGAGCATCCAGGTTCCGCTATTGGTTATTGACCAGAGAGGTGTCTCGGTCATGTCTACATAGTTCTCGAACCCGTAGGGTCCGCACGCTTAACGTTCGATGACGATTCTGTATTATATGAGTTATGTGATTTGATGACCGAATGTTGTTCGGAGTCCCAGATGAGATCAGGACATGACGAGGAGTCTCTAAATGGTCAAGAGGTAAAGATTCATATATTGGAAGTTGATATTTGGACACCGGAAGTGTTCCTGGGGTACCGAGTACATATCTGGTCACCGGAAGGGGTTCCGGGCAACTACATGGGCCTAATGGGCCAAGAAGGGGATAGACCAGCCCCTAGGGGGCTGGTGCACCCCATGTAGGCCGAAATAAAGGGGAAGGAGAGAGGGGAAGAGAGAAAGGAAGGGGAGCAATTCGGCCTCCCCCTTCCTTCTCTCCTCCCTCCTCCTTCCTTCCCCCTCTGGATGAATATGGAAGGGGGGAGGCCGAATTGGGAGGCGCCCAAGTAGGATTCCTCCTAATTGGGGCGCCCCCTTGGCTGCCTCTCCTCCCCTCCAACCTATATATATGGGGGGCACCGCTAGAACATACAACAACATCTGTTAGCCGTGTGCGGCGCCCCCCTCCATGGCTTACGCCTCCGGTCATATTGTCGTAGTGCTTAGGCGAAGCCCTGCGCGGATCACTTCACCATCACCATCACCACGCCATCGTGCTGACGAAACTCTCCCTCGACACTTTACTGGATCAAGAGTTCGAGGGACGTCATCAAGCTGAACGTGTGCAGAACTCGGAGGTGTCCTACGTTCGATGCTTGATCAGTCGGAACGAGAAGAAGTTCGACTACATCAACCGCGTTGTCAAACGCTTCCGCTTTCGGTCTACGAGGGTACATGGACACACTCTCCCCCTCTCGTTGCTATACATCTCCTATATAGATCTTGCATGAGCGTAGGATTTTTTTTTTTGAAATTCCACGTTACGTTTCCCAACATTACCCTCCCGTGGCAGCGGGGTCCATAAGAAAACTAAGGGATATTAAGACCTCATTTTAATAGAGAACTAGAACAAAGCACTAACACATGGTGAATACATGAACTCCTTGGATTACAGTCATCCCCGAAGAGTATACCAACTATTGTCACTTTGGGGTTTATGGATCAGAATAATAACAAGTGCATATAACTAGCAGACATGATCAAGAGCTCAAATATATTCATGAAAACATAGAGGGTTCAGATCTAAAATCGTGGCACTCGAGTCCTAGTGACAAGCATTAAGCATAGCAAAGTCATCGCAACATCAATCTCAGAACATAGTGGATACTAGGGATCAAGCACTAACAAATTGACTCGACTACATGACAAATCTCATCCAACCCCATTACCGTCCAGCAAGCCTACGAAGGAATTACTCACTCCCGGTGGTGAGCATCATGGAATTGTTGATGGAGAAGGGTTGATAATGATGATGGCGATGAATCCCCCTCTCTAGAGCCCCGAACGGACTCCAAACCAGCCCCCCTCCCCCGATGAAGAACAGGAGGTGGCGGGGGCTCCATATCGCAAAATGTGATGAAACTTCTTCTCTTATTTTTTCTCGGTAATACAGTATTTATGGAATTGAGATTAGGGTCAGCGGAGCCTCATGGGCCCCACAAGGTAACAGGGTGCGCCTAGGGGGTGGTCGCGCCCTGTTTCCTCGTGGGAAACTAGTGGCCCCTCTCCAGTGGAACTTCGTTCCAGTATTATGTTGGGGAACACAGTAATTCCAAAAAAAATCCTACACACACGCAAGATCATGGTGATGCACAGCAACGAGAGGGGAGAGTGTCGTCCATGTACCCTCGTAGACCGTAAGCGGAAGCGTTATGAGAACGCGGTTGATGTAGTAGTACGTCTTCACGACCCGACCGATCCAAGTACCGAACGTACGACACCTCCGAGTTCAGCACACGTTCAGCTCGGTGAGGTCCCACGAACTCCGATCCAGCAGATCTTCGAGGGAGAGTTCCATCAGCACGACAGCGTGATGACGGTGATGATGATGCTACCGACGCAGGGCTTCGCCTAAGCACCGCTACGATATAACCGAGGTGGATTATGGTGGAGGGGGGCACCGCACACGGCTAAAAGATCAACTGATCAACTTGTGTGTCTATGGGGTGCCCCCCTCCCCCGTATATAAAGGAGTGGAGGAGGGGGAGAGGACGGCCCTCCTAGGCACGCCCCAAGGGGAGTCCTACTCCCACCAGGAGTAGTACTCCAACCTTTCCAAGAGTAGGAGTAGGACAGAGGGAAGGAGGAGAGAGGGGGAAGGAAAGGGCCCCCCCTCCTTGTCCAATTCGGACTAGAGGGAGAGGGCGTGCGCGGCCTGCCCTGGCCGCCCCTCCTCTTCTCCACTAAGGCCCAACAGACCCATTACACTCCACGGGGGGGTCCGGTAACCCCCCCGGTACTCCGGTATTTGTCCGAACTTGCCCGGAACACTTCCGAAGTCCAAACATAGTCATCCAATATATCGATCTTTATGTATCGACCATTTCGAGACTCCTCGTCATGTCCGTGATCATATCTGGGACTCTGAATTACCTTCGGTACATCAAAACACATAAACTCATAATACTGATCGTCACCGAATGTTAAGCGTGCGGACCCTACGGGTTCGAGAACTATGTAGACATGACCGAGACTCGTCTCAGGTCAATAACCAATAGAGGAACCTGGATGCTCATATTGGCTCCTACATATTCTACGAAGATCTTTATCGGTCAAACCGCATAACAATATAGGTTGTTCCCTTTGTCATCGGTATGTTACTTGCCCGAGATTTGATCATCGGTATCTCAATACCTAGTTCAATCTCGTTATCGGCAAGTCTCTTTACTCGTTCCGTAATGCTACATCCAGTAAATAACTCATTAGCTACATTGCTTGCAAGGCTTATTGTGATGTGCATTACCGAGAGGGCCCAGAGATACCTCTCCGACAATCGGAGTGACAAATCCTAATCTCGATCTATGCCAACTCAACAAGTACCATCGGAGATACCTGTAGAGCACCTTTATAATCACCCAGTTACATTGTGATGTTTGGTAGCACACAAAGTGTTCCTCCGGTACTCGGGAGTTGCATAATCTCATAGTCATAGGAACATGTATAAGTCATGAAGAAAGCAATAGCAACAAACTAAACGATCATCGTGCTAACCTAACGGATGGGTCAAGTCAATCACATCATCCTCTAATGATGTGATCCCGTTAATTAAATGACAACCATGTCTATCATTAGGAAACATAACCATCATTGATTTAACGAGCTAGTCAAGTAGAGGCAAACTAGTGACAGTATGTTTGTCTATGTATTCACACATGTACTAAGTTTCCGGTTAATACAATTCTAGCATGAATGATAAACATTTATGGTGATATAAGGAAATATAAATAACAACTTTATTATTGCCTCTAGGGAATATTTCCTTCAGTCTCCCACTTGCACTAGAGTCAATAATCTAGATTACACAGTAATGATTCTAACACCCATGGAGTCTTGGTGCTGATCATGGTTGCTCGTGAGAGAGGCTTAGTCAACGGGTCTGCAACATTCAGATCCGTATGTATTTTGCAAATCTCAATGTCTCCCTCCTTGACTTGATCGCGGATGGAATTGAAGCGTCTCTTGATGTGCTTGGTTCTTTTGTGAAATCTGGATTCCTTTGCCAAGGCAATTGCACCAGTATTGTCACAAAAGATTTCCATTGGACTCGATGCACTAGGTATGACACCTAGATCAGATATGAACTCCTTCATCCAGACTCCTTCATTTGCTGCTTCCGAAGTAGCTATGTACTTCGCTTCACACGTAGATCTCGCCACAATGCTTTGCTTAGAACTGCACCAACTGACAGCTCCACCGTTCAATATAACTATGTATCAGGTTTGTGACTTAGAGTCATCTGGATCAGTGTCAAAGCTTGCATCAACATAACCATTTACGACAAGATCTTTGTCACCTCCATAAACGAGAAACATATCCTTAGTCCTTTTCAGGTATTTCAGGATGTTCTTGACCGTTGTCCAGTGATCCACTCCTGGATTACTTTGGTACCTCCCTGCTAAACTAATAGCAAGGCACACATCAGGTCTGGTACACAGCATTGCATACATGATAGAGCCTTTGGCTGATGCATAGGGAACATCTTTCATTTTATCTCTATCTTCTGCAGTGGTCGGGCATTGAGTCTAACTCAACTTCACACCTTGAAACACAGACAAGAACCCTTTCTTTGCTTGATCCATTTTGAACTTCTTCAAAACTTTATCAAGTGTGCTTTGTGAAAGTCCAATTAGGCGTCTTGATCTATCTCTATAGATCTTGATGCCCAATATATAAGCAGCTTCACCAAGGTCTTTCATTGAAAAACTCTTATTCAAGTATCCTTTTATGCTATCCAGAAATTCAATATCATTTCCAATCAACAATATGTCATCCACATATAATATTAGAAATGCTACAGAGCTCCCACTCACTTTCTTGTAAATACAGGCGTCTCCAAAAGTCTGTATAAAAGCATATGCTTTGATCACACTATCAAAACATTTATTCCAACTCCGAGATGCTTGCACCAGTCCATAGATGGATCGCTGGAGTTTGCACACTTTGTTAGCACCCTTTGGATCGATAAAACCTTCAGGTTGCATCATATACAACTCTTCTTCCAGAAATCCATTTAGGAATGCAGTCTTTACATCCATTTGCCAAATTTCATAATCATAAAATACGGCAATTGCTAACATGATTCAGACGGATTTAAGCATCGCTAGGGGTGAGAAGGTCTCATCATAGTCAACTCCTTGAACTTGTCGAAAACCTTTTGCAACAAGTCGAGCTTTGTAGACAATAACATTACCGTCAGCGTCAGTCTTCTTCTTGAAGATCCATTTATTCTCGATGGTCGATGGCTTGCTGATCATTGGGCAAGTCAACCAAAGTCCACACTTTGTTCTCATACATGGATCCCATCTCAGATTTCATGGCCTCAAGCCATTTTGCAGAATCTGGGCTCATCATCGCTTCCTCATAGTTCGTAGGTTCGTCATGGTCAAGTAATATGACTTCCAGAACAGGATTACAATACCACTCTGGTGTGGATATTACTCTGGTTGACCTACGAGGTTCGGTAGTAACTTGATCTGAAGTTACATGATCTTCATCATTAGCTTCCTCACTAATTGGTGTAGGAGTCCTCAGAATAGATTTCTGTGATGAACTACTTTCCAATAAGGGAGCAGGTACAGTTACCTCATCAAGTTCTACTTTCCTCACACTCACTTCTTTCGAGAGAAACTCTTTCTCTAGAAAGGATCCATTCTTAGCAATGAATGTCTTGCCTTCGGATCTGTGATAGAAGATGTACCCAACAGTCTCCTTTGGGTATCCTATGAAGACACATTTCTCCGATTTGGGTTCGAGCTTATCAGGTTGAAGCTTTTTCACATAAGCATCGCAGCCCCAAACTTTAAGAAACGACAATTTTTGTTTCTTGCCAAACCACAGTTCATAAGCTGTCGTCTCAACGGATTTAGATGGTGCCCTATTTAACGTGAATGCAGCCGTCTCTAAAGCATAACCCCAAAACAATAGTGGTAAATCAGTAAGAGACATCATAGATCGTACCATATCTAGTAAAGTACGATTATGACATTCGAACGCACCATTACGTTGTGGTGTTCCGGGTGGCGTGATTTGCGAAACTATTTCGCATTGTTTCAAATGAAGACCAAACTCGTAACTCAAATATTCTCCTCCACGATCAGATCGTGGAAACTTTATTTTCTTGTTACGATGATTTTCCACTTCACTATGAAATTATTTGAACTTTTCAAATGTTTCAAACTTTGTTTCATCAAGTAGATATACCCATATCTCTACTCAAATCATCTGTGAAGGTGAGAAAATAATGATACCCGTTGCGAGCCTCAACATTCATCGAACCACACACATCAGTATCTATGATTTCCAACAAATCTGTTGCTCACTCCATAGTTTCGGAGAATGGCGTTTTAGTCATCTTGCCCATGAGGCATGGTTCGCAAGTACCAAGTGATTCATAATCAAGTGATTCCAAAAGTCCATCAGAATGGAGTTTCTTCATGCGCTTTATACCAATATGACCTAAACGGCAGTGCCACAAATAAGTTGCACTACCATTATTAACTCTGCATCTTTTAGCTTCAATATTATGAATATGTGTATCACTACTATCGAGATTCATCAAAAATAGACCACTCTTCAAGGGTGGATGACCATAAAAAATATTACTCATATAAATAGAACAACCATTATTCTCAGATTTAAATGGATAACCGTCTCGCATCAAACAAGATCCAGATATAATGTTCATGCTCAACGCTGGCACCAAATAACAATTATTTAGGTCTAAAACTAATCCCGAAGGTAGATGTAGAGTTAGCGTGCCGACCGCGATCACATCGACTTTGGAACCATTTCCCACGCGCATCGTCACCTCGTCCTTAGCCAATCTTTGCTTAATCTGTAGTCCCTGTTTCTAGCTGCAAATGTTAGCAACTGAACCAGTATCAAATACCCAGGCACTACTGCGAGCATTAGTAAGGTACACATCAATAACATGTATATCACATATACCTTTGTTCACCTTGCCATCCTTCTTATCTGCCAAATACTTGGGGTAATTCCGCTTCCAGTGACCAGTCCCTTAGTAGTAGAAGCACTCAGTCTTAGGATTAGGTCCAGACTTGGGTTTCTTCACTTGAGCAGCAATTGGCTTGCTGTTCTTCTTGAAGTTCCCCTTCTTTCCTTTACCCTTTTTCTTGAAACTGGTGGTCTTGTTGACCATCAACACTTGATGCTCCTTCTTGATTTCTACCTCCACAGCCTTTAGCATTGCGAAGAGCTCGGGAATCGTCTTATCCATCCCTTGCATATTATAGCTCATCACGAAGCTCTTGTAGCTTGGTGGCAGTGATTGAAGAACTCTGTCAATGACACTATCATTGGGAAGATTAACTCCCAGTTGAGTCAAGTGGTTGTGGTACCCAGACATTCTGAGTATATGTTCACTGACAGAACTATTCTCCTCCATCTTGGAGCTGTAGAACTTATTGGAGACTTCATATCTCTCAATCCGGGCATTTGCTTGAAATATTAACTTCAACTCCTGGAACATCTCATATGCTCCACGACGTTCAAAACGTCGTTGAAGTCCCGGTTCTAAGCCGTAAAGCATGGCACACTGAACTATCGAGTAGTCATCAGCTTTGCTCTGCCAGACGTTCATAACATCTGGCGTTGCTCCTGCAGCGGGTTTGGCACCTAGCAGTGCTTCCAGGATGTAATTCTTTTGTGCAGCAATGAGGATAATCCTCAAGTTACGGACCCAGTTCGTGTAATTGCTACCATCATCTTACAACTTTGCTTTCTCAAGGAACGCATTAAAATTCAACGGAACAACAGCACGGGCCATCTATCTACAACAACATAGACATGCAAAATACTACCAGGTACTAAGTTCATGATAAATTAAAGTTCAATTAATCATATTACTTAAGAACTCCCACTTAGACAGACATCCCTCTAATCATGTAAGTGATCACGTGATCCACATCAACTAAACAATGTCCGATCATCATGTGAGATGGAGTAGTTTTCAATGGTGAACATCACTATGTTGATCATATCTACTATATGATTCATGCTCGACCTTTCGGTCTTAGTGTTTCGAGGTCATATCTGCATATGCTAGGCTCGTCAAGTTTAACCCGAGTATTCTGCGTGTGCAAAACTGGCTTGCACCCATTGTATGTGAACGTAGAGCTTATCACACCCGATCATCACGTGGTGTCTCGGCACGACGAACTTTCGCAACGGTGCATACTCAGGGAGAACACTTATACCTTGAAATTTAGTGAGAGATCATCTTATAATGCTACCGTCGATCTAAGAAAAATAAGATGCATAAAAGATAAACATCACATGCAATCAATATAAATGATATGATATGGCCATCATCATCTTGTGCCTTTGAGCTCCACCTCTAAAGCACCGCCATGATCACCATCGTCACCGGCTTGACACCTTGATCTCCATCAAAGCATCGTTGTTGTCACGCCAACTATTGCCTCCACGACTATCGCTACAGCTTAGTGATAAAGTAAAGCAATTACATGGCGATTGCATTTCATACAATAAAGCGACAACCATATGGCTCCTGCTAGTTGCCGATAACTGTGTTACAAAACATGATCATCTCATAAAATAAAATTTAGCATCATGTCTTGACCATATCACATCACAACATGCCCTGCAAAAATAAGTTAGACGTCCTCTACTTTGTTGTTGCAAGTTTTACGTGGCTGCTACGGGCTGAGCAAGTGATAGAGGCAAGGGTGTCCCGACCGTTCGATGAGATGATAACTATCAATTTCGTGGAGACGACTTTGACGATCCGACTACAAACATGCATGACGTTGCGCCTTAGCAATCGCTAAACCAATCTCCTAAGGTTACTGACTATGCCGGAAGCACGGTCAGCCTGACCACGAAGGTCTATTCCTGCAAGCAATCGAAGAACGAGCAAGAATATGATAAAGCAATCCGAATATTGCGAATATATATGAAGTATTGATAATGGTGGGGATCCGTAAGCGGTCTTGGTTTGGTCGTTGGACACAAACGAAGTACACGAAGTTGCAATGGCTAACTTTTAACTAAACAAATCCCAAGGAAAAAGCTACTAGATGGATCTACTTATATAGGAGCAAGGGGTGGCGGCCAAGGAGGTGGGAGGACGTCCCAAGGCAGCCTAAAACTAACCCTAGGTCATACAAGGCTCATGGGCCCAAGTGGAGGTGATGCAACACCTTTGGGCTTGTAGTTTGACTCGGATTCTGCTGCAACGTCAGATTGTTTCGTCCATAACTCAACGCTCCGGACGAATTTGAAGGTGAACCAATTGGGTTGGAACGAGCACGAAATCTAGTTTCTAACAAATAAAGAATCACCCAATTCGGAGTCTGTATGAAAAAGTTGTTGGTGTTTTGAGTCAGGTATGTCTGTGCAGTCCGAATCTGAATCCAGAACATGAGAGACTTGGACTCTATCTTCTCTTGGCCCAAAAGTGACGTGAGAGGACTTTTTGAACAGAACCTAAACTTATACTTTTCCCTTATCTTCATATGCGGATTGTACAAATGTCCCATACACCTGCAATTACACAAAACACAAAAATGTGTGAAGTATTTTTGTTCTGGATAACATAAATAGATTATTGAATAGTTTGCATTAGAAATCACCTGACAAATATGCATGTATGCAATATTTTTGGTCGTATCCAAGGTAGTCATGTCCTCATCATCCTCCCCTTTTTGAAAACAAAGCCGTCCTCGGCGTTGCTTAATCTGAAATGTGGCTAACAAAAGAGACAAGGTGTACATGTTGTATATGTATATGTCATCCATTTTAACTTCCCTTGATTTTTGCACATATGACACATGTATACATGAGTAACTTTCATAGTTCATAAAATCTAAAGCCAAAAAATTATCACAAGAAGTAGAAGGCATGAAAATATTGCAACTTAGTTTGCACATATAAGTGAAGCTCTTATTCATTTCAAAAGATTCGCAATGTTCATCATTAAACCATCCCAACTTTGGTGAATAAACCTTGCTTGCATCAAATTTACATGCTACAACATGCTTAAATAAGCAAACATGCAATAAGTCATTGGACACAGAATCATCACGAAGATTGGAGGTCATATCAAAATGATTAAACATTGGTTCTTTTGCATCAACAGTTAATTCAATGGGTGCACTCAAAATTGTTGATATTTCAGTTGTTTGATCACATGACGCATTCATGAAAATAACAAGATTCTCTAAAATAGGTGGTGTGCTCAAATCAATAGGTAACTCAATACATGACGCATTCAAGTTAACTAGGCATGCATCATTCTCATGTGAAGTTATATCATCAATACCTTTACTGTCACCTTGTCGCAAAGATGTAGCTGATGTAGGTACGGACATTGACAATGTACCATACCCTTGAGATGATGCCGCGCTCATAATCCGAGGTGCAACGGTGGAGGAACCAACCAGCGTTGGTGAGCATGAACTGGAATAGTAGTTGTTGTAGTCACCTAATGTATCCTCCTGTATCTGTTTCTCAAAGGTACAAGCACGGACATACATACCAGTAATGCAACAAGGAATATACTGAAATCTTTCCTGCATATCATGGTTCAAACCACCAAAAATCTATTCACTGTATCATTCTCAGATTCTTCTATGTCACAATGATGCATATAAGATTTGAACTCTTGGTAGTAAGCATGAACAGTGTTGTTGCCTTGTTTAAATTGTTCAAATTTGTGAAGCAATTCACGACGATACTAAGGAGGGAAAATTGTTGTCTCATTACAGATTTCAAAACTTTCCAAGTTGTGGGTTGGTTATCAATCTTTTTCTTACAATGTACACTCCACCAAACAGAAGCAAAATCAGTAAATGCTCTAGTGGCTGCTCGCACTCGCTCAAGTTCAGGAAAGTCATGGTGACTAAAAACTTGTTCTACTTCAAGCTCCCAAGCTAGATAAGTAGTAGGATTAAATCTACCCTCAAATGACGGTAAAAAGATAACCTGAGCATGTGCTTGTGTGTGTTGTCCCAACTCTCGTGATGGTGAAGATGTGTCCGTCGTCCAAGAACTTCTATCTTCGGAACCTGTCATGATTAGTAGAAACAAGAAACAAAATTCAAGAATAATGTTCCTATGAACTACTAGGGTGTGGTGGTAAAGCGCTCACAGTAAAGCAAAAATATCAATATCTTACAAGTTCTTACCAAGCAGCAGGTGGTGACAGGCAATCAGCGGTGTCAAATAACTCCGAAGATTGTGTAAAGTGATTGCCAGGGGAACGTACGTATACACGGTGTAGAAATATGTGGAGCTGGGTTGGCTATATATGGTAGCAAAAGATTAGCAATAATCAATTCAGAGATGCAATGTTGAATAAACGCTCAACGACGGTACTGTGCTGGTCCTAGGCTAGACCGTACTAGAGACGCGAGCCTAGAACACTAACAAAATCACGGCGTTGCACGTAAACAAGGGAGGAGCACACTTTGAATTTTTTTTCTCTTTTTTCACTTTTTTGCAATTTTTTCTCTTTTTTCTCTTTTTTTCCTCATACTTTTTTTCTTTTTCTTTCTCTCTTTTTTCTCGAACTTTTTTTTCTCTTATTTTGTTTTTTTCTCTCTCCCTCTTTCCAAAACAAACTAGATAAGATGCAGATTGGATCTAGGGAAGATGTGAACGACCTCAACTATGATTTAGATAATGAACGATGGGTAGCACGTGGTGGGAATTGATGAATGGGTGGTGGACGGTGAAAGGGATAACGATGCAGCGGCGGCGTGACTAATGTGAACAGAACTCGAAACTCTAAACGAACAAGACACTAAGACCAGCAACTCGACACGACGATGCAACCGATAATTCAACTATGCAAGCAATGAAAAGAAAATTGCAAAGGCTCGGACTGGCTTGGACAAAGGATGAATAGATCTAGCTTTTTTGTGGCTTTTTCTTGGACAATAGGTAAGAAAATAAATCTAATCTAGGAAAACTGGAATTTCTCACCGAGCAACCTGAAAACTGATACCACTTGATAGAGGCGAGGGTGTCCCGATCTTTCGATGATATGATAACTATTGATTTCGTGGAGACGACTTTGACGATCCGACTACGAACGTGCGAGACGTCGCGCCTTAGCAATCGCTAAACCAACTTCCGAGGGTTATTGACCACGCCGGAGCACGATCAACCTGACCACGAGGGTCTGTTTCCTGCAAGCAAGCGAAGAACAAGCAAGAATATGATAATGCAATCTGGATATTGCGAATATATATGAAGTATTGATAATGGTGGGGTTCCGTAAGCGGTCTTGGTCTGGTCGTTGAACACAAACAAAGTACACGAAGTTGCAGCTATGGCGAACTTTTAGTCTAAACAAATCCCAAGGAAAAAGCTACTAGATGGATCTACTTATATAGGAGCAAGGGGTGGTGGCCAAGGAGGTGGGAGGATGTCCCAAGGCAGCCTAAAACTAACCCTAGGTCGTACAAGGCTCATGGGCCCAAGTGGAGGTGATGCAACACCTTTGGGCTTGTAGTTTGACTCGGATTCTGCTGCAACGTCAGATTGTTTCGTCCATAACTCAACGCTCCGGACGAATTTGACGGTGAATCCAATTGGGTTGGAACAAGCACGAAATCTAGTTTCCAACAAATAAAGAATCACCCAATTCGGTGTCCGTATGAAAACGTTGTTGGCGTTTTGAGTCAGGTATGTCTCTGCAGTCCGAATCTGAATCCAGAACGTGAGAGACTTGCACTCTATCTTCTCTTGGCCCAAAAGTGACGTGAGAGGACTCTTTGAACAGAACCTAAACTTCTCCTTTTCCCTTATCTTCATATGTGGATTGTATAAATGTCCCATACGCCTGCAATTACACAAAACACAAAAGTGTGTGAAGTATTTTTGTTCTGGATAACATAAATAGATTATTGAATAGTTTGCATTAGAAATCACCTGACAAATACGCATGTATGCAATATTTTTGGTCGTATCCAAGGTATTCATGTCCTCATCATCAAGAACCGTTCTTACCTACACATCAAAAACCACAACGCGATATAGTGATTGCTTTTTGATCTCCAGAAAGAACCCTGTTCATTGAATCTGATTCAACTAAAGCTGGAGAAACAGACACCCACTAGCCACTTGTGTGCGAAGCACGTCGGTAGAACCAGTCTCGCGTAAGCGTACGCGTAATGTCGGTCCGGGCCGCTGCATCCAACAATGCCGCTGAATCAAGAATCAACTAGTGACGGCAAGCAATATGTATATACCCACGCCCACAACTCCTTTCTGTTCTGCTCATGCATATGACATCTACGCATAAACCTGGCTCGGATGCCACTATTGGGGAATGCAGTAATTTCAAAAAAATTCCTACGCACACGCAAGATCATGGTGATGCACAGCAACGAGAGGGGAGAGTGTTGTCCACGTACCCTCGTAGACCGTAAGCGGAAGCATTATGAGAACGCGGTTGATGTAGTCGTACGTCTTCACGATCCGACCGATCCAAGTATCGAACGTACGGCACCTCCGGGATCAGCACACGTTCAGCTCGGTGACGTCCCACGAACTCCAATCCAGCAAAGCTTCGAGGGAGAGTTCCGTCAGCAGACAGCGTGATGACGATGATGATGATGCTACCGACGCAGGGCTTCGCCTAAGCACCGCTATGATATGACCGAGGTGGATTATGGTGGAGGGGGGCACCGCACACGGCTAAAAGATCAATTGATCAACTTGTGTGTCTATGGGGTGCCCCCCTCCCCGTATATAAAGGAGTGGAGGAGGGGGAGAGGTCGGCCCTCCTAGGCGCGCCCCAAGGGGAGTCCTACTCCCACCGGGAGTAGGACTCCAACCCTTCCAAGAGTAGGAGTAGGAGAGAGGGAAGGAGGACAGAGGGGGAAGGAAAGGGGGGCGCACCCCCCCCCCTCCTTGTCCAATTCGGACTAGAGGGAGAGGGGGTGCACGGCCTGCCCTGGCCGCCTCTCCTCTTCTCCACTAAGGCCCAACAGGCCCATTACACTCGCCGGGGGGTTTGGGTAACCCCCGGTACTCCGGTATTTGTCTGAACTTGCTCGGAACCCTTTCGAAGTCCAAACATAGTCATCCAATATATCGATATTTATGTTTCGACCATTTTGAGACTCCTCGTCATGTCTGTGATCATATCTGGGACTCTGAACTACCTTCGGTACATCAAAACACATAAACTCATAATATTGATCATCACCGAACGTTAAGCGTGCGGACCCTACGGGTTCGAGAACTATGTAGACATGACCGAGACTCGTCTCCGGTCAATAACCAATAGCAGAACCTGGATGCTCATATTGTCTCCTACATATTCTACAAAGATCTTTATCGGTCAAACCGCATAACAACATACGTTGTTCCCTTTGTCATCGGTATGTTACTTGCGCGAGATTCGATCATCGGTATCTCAATACCTAGTTCAATCTCATTACCGGCAAGTCTCTTTACTCATTCTGTAATGCTACATCCCGTAACTAACTCATTAGCTACATTTCTTGCAAGGCTTATTGTGATGTGCATTACCGAGAGGGCCCAGAGATACCTCTCCGACAATCGGAGTGACAAATCCTAATCTCGATCTATGCCAACTCAACAAGTACCATCAGAGACACCTGTAGAGCACCTTTATAATCACCTAGTTACGTTGTGACATTTGGTAGTACAGAAAATGTTCCTCCGGTACTCGGGAGTTGCATAATCTCATAGTCATAGGAACATGTATAAGTCATGAAGAAAGCAATAGCAACAAACTAAACGATCATCGTGCTAAGCTAACGGATGGGTCAAGTCAATCACATCATCCTATAATGATGTGATCCCATTAATCAAATGACAACTCATGTCTATGGTTAGGAAACATAACCATCATTGATTTAACGAGCTAGTCAAGTAGAGATAAACTAGTGACACTCTGTTTGTCTATGTATTCACACATGTACTAAGTTTCCGGTTAATAAAATTCTAGCATGAATAATAAACATTTATCATGATATAAGGAAATATAAATAACAACTTTATTATTGCCTCTAGGGCATATTTCCTTCATATTATTCTTTTATTCCATAAAAAATCTCCAAAAAGTTTCATCCCATTCTGAGAACTTTTATTTATGCACAAAAAATAACACCATGCTAGTTCTGCTGAAAACAGCAGCAGTTCGGGTTATTTTCATTCAAATCATGCAAATTAGAGTCGAAAACAAGAGCAAAAGTGTTTAGAAAAGTAGATACGACAGAGATGTATCAACAATTAATCGAGAATCTAGCCACTAATCATGCCGGCCCACTATGGCCAGAATCCCCAAAATAGGGTCTCCCCTTCAGTAGCCTCCCGCACATCACACTCAATCCCATGTTCGATAGGACATGTGTTTGTAGTGTTTTCCTATTTTTTTGTCATTGACTCATTGTTTGACATGTAATATGTTGTTATATGTATTGATGTAGTGTTGTCTCATTTAAAGGCTTAGTCACATTGATGGTTCTTTTCATTTTTACCTTATTAGTGCTCGAAACTTGAGAATTGCAAGCAAAAACTGACCGATTAATAGTCGTGTAATTTTTGATTAATCTCTAATCCCCAGCCAACCAAAACGTTAACAATAAGTGGTATCCTCAAATTGAAATCAATTTCACCGAATTTGTAGTTCATTAAAGTGTGTAAGTTTACTGAAATTTAGATGAACCGAATTTACAAACCGAACTTTGTACTCCTACTACTCATTTACAAACTGAACTTGTGCATAACCTAGTAGTACTATTACAGTAACCTAACAGTACACATCTTACAAACTGAACTTGTGCATAAACAATTTATACTCCAACAAACTGTTGGACTATAGTGACTAAATTTCTACTCAAATTCTAAATGATTGGGTACAAAGTGGACTTGGACCTTGGTGGACTGGGGATACCATTATCCCTCTAACCATCCAACCACAGGTTGGTTCGCGACGGTGGAAGTACTTGAGTAGTAGAGATTTTGTGAAAAGTGTTAGAAAATAGAGATTTTGTGAGCTACTATTCCAGCCGAGAGTCCTAAAGGATCTTTCAGGGGAAGGGGTTGCTCGCCTTGCGGCTTCGGCTAATGCGGGTGACTCGGCTGCTGTGAGCAATCCTTTTAAGTTCAATGTTGTAAAAACTGCTAAGCAAGACCACCCTAAGAGGAAGGGGAGGAAAGATAAAAAAAGTAGGAGAGATGGGCAACTCTGAGAACGCTCGCAAGGAAATAATAGGTAAAAAAGGAGACACACAGTAGAGGCTCGCTCGACGGGTAGTGATATAGTTTTTTCTTTTGAAAAACATATGGATAGTTATGAGCACTTGTTGTATGATGATATGGATGTTTCATCCAAGCGAGTTTGTATGGGGAGAGTGGGAACAGTGACGGACAAAGATGGTGTGGTCACACATGTAGCTAAGGAGATAGATGAAAAGGAAGAGGAATATGTGTAGAAGAAGAGGGAACCAGTTGGAGAAGAGAAAGGAGATGTTGGCGCATCGGCGAAGAGGGGGGTCGCCGGGCCAAATGAAAATACTAGGTTGGAACTGCCATAGTATGCTCTCCCACACGACAACTTGCGAGCTCTTCGATCTACAAGGGCCCATCAAGGCCGAGTTAGTATTTCTCTCAGAGTCTCATTTGAATAAATGTAAAGCCAATGAGCTACGTCGTGTTTTAAGTTTTGATTCGATGTTTGTAGTGGAGAGTGATGGCCGGGCCGGTGGCCTTGTTTTGTTTTATCAAAAGATGAATAAAGTTGTTTTGAACTATGTGTCAGCTCATTTTATTGATGTTCTGTTTATGAATGAAGATGTTGTACAGTGACATTTTACTGGTTTTTATGGTCACCCGAATTGGAATGAATGTAATCTATCTTGGGATCATACCCGCAATCTGCATAATAAGGGTGACCACCCCTGGGTCGTTTTGGGAGACTTTAATGAAATTTTACTTTCTTCGGAAAAAGAGGGAGGGAATGCGAGGCCTAATGCAATGATGAGAGAATTTCGTAATTGTTTGGGAGAGTGTGGTCTAGAAGATATAGGCTATATCAGTGATCTATTCACTTGGAGGAGAAGCGAGATTAGGGAGAGACTTGATCATGTGGTTTGTAATGTGGAGTGGGCGAATAAATTCCCTCGGTCTGCAATCATAAACGAAGAACATGTCCACTCTGATCATCGACCCCTTGTCCTGGACACGGAATATTATGATGGTAACATGTTTAATCAACCTGGAAGTTGATACGTCTCCAACGTGTCTATAATTTTTTATTGTTCCATGCTATTATATTATCTGTTTTGGATGTTTTATATGCATTAATATGCTATTTTATATTATTTTTGGGACTAACCTATTAACCTAGAGCCTAGTGCCAGTTCCTTTTTTCCTGTTTTTGAGTTTTGCGGAAAAGGAATACCAAACGGAATAAAACCTTCGCGATGATTTTTCTTGGACCAAAAGACAACCAGGAGACTTGGAGATGAAGTTGGAGGAGCCACAAGGTGGCCACAAGGACGGAGGGCGCGCCCAGGGGGTAGGGTGCGCCCCACCCTTGTGGGCCCCTCGTGCACCTCCTAAACTAATTCTTGCGCCTATATATTCCCATATATCCCCAAACCAACAGGGGCATCCACGAAAACACTTTTCCACCGCCGCAACCTTCTGTACCAGTGAGATCCCATCTAGGGACCTTTTTCGGCACCCTGCCGGAGGGGGATTCGATCACGGAGGGCTTCTACATCAACTCTATTGCCCTTCCGATGAAGCGTGAGTAGTTTACCACAGACCTATGGGTCCATAGGTAGTAGCTAGATGGCTTCTTCTCTCTCTTTGATTCTCAATACCATGTTCTCCTCGAAGTTCTTAGAGGTCTATTCGATGTAATGCCTTTTTGCGGTGTGTTTGCGGAGATCTGATGAATTGTGGATTTATGATGAGCTTATCTATGAATATTATTTGAATCTTCTCTGAATTCTTATATGAATGATTTGATATCTTTGTAATTCTTTTCGAACTATCGGTTTGGTTTGGCCAACTAGATTGGTTTTTCTTGCAATGGGAGAAGTGCTTAGCTTTGGGTTCAATCTTGCGGTGCCCTTTCCCAGTGACAGTAGGGGCAGCAAGGTACGTATTGTATTGTTGCCATCGAGGATAAAAATATGGGGTTTTCATCATATTGCTTGATTTAATTCCTCTACATCATGTCATCTTGCTTAATGCGTTACTTCGTTCTTTATGAACTTAATACTCTAGATGCATGCTAGATAGCGGTCGATGTGTGGAGTAATAGTAGTAGATGCAGAATCGTTTCGATCTACTTGACATGGACGTGATGCCTATATTCATGATCATTGCCTTAGATATCGTCATAACTTTGCGCTTTTCTATCAATTGCTCGGCAGTAATTTGTTCACCCATCGTATTATTTGCTATCATGAGAGAATCCTCTAGTGAAACCTATGGCCCCTGGGTCTATTTTCCATCATATAAGTTTCTGATCTACTATTTTGCAATCTTTTACTTTCCGATCTATAAACCAAAAATACCAAAAATATTTACTTTATCGTTTATCTATCTCTATCAGATCTCACTTTTGCAAGTAACCGTGAAGGATTGACAACCCCTTTATCGCATTGGGTGCAAGTTGTTTGATTGTTTTGCATGTATTCGGTGACTTGTGCGTTGTCTCCTACCGGATTGATACCTTGGTTCTCAAACTGAGGGAAATACTTGTCTTTACTTTGTTGCATCACCCTTTCCTCTTCAAGGGAAAAACCAACGCAAGCTCAAGAAGTAGCAGGAAGAGTTTCTAGCGCCGTTGTCGGGGAGATCTACGCCAAGTCAAGACATACCATGTACCCATCATAAACTCTCATCTCTTGCATTACATTATTCGCCATTCGCCTCTCATTTTCCTCTCCCCCACTTCTAAAACGATTTTCGAAAAGATTTGCCTTTTCTTCGCCCTTCTTTCATTCGATCTTATGTTTGCTTGTGTTTCCATGCGCCTTCTATTTTGCTTTCATCTTTGCTTGCTGAAAATCTATTGATATGGATCCAGTCAAAGTTTTCTACCTGGATCATCTTCGATCCATATGCGCTCGTGCTAAAACCCCAACTAGTTTAGTTGAGGGAAAATCTTTAGATGAGCATGCTCACTTTGTGCGTCATCGTTTGTCTGAAAAAGGGAGACTTTTATGCAATCAAATAAATTGTTTGCTATGTTATGCTTGGAATCTTTGTGAACTTTGTGATTTCACTTGTTGCTCTAAGAACCCTAAGAAACACCTTCCCTACCTGTGCGAGTTTAATAATAATGAAATCTTATCTTCTTATGAAAAGGGTGTTTATAGTTACTATGATATCGAACAAATTGAAGAATTTGTTGCTTTTAAGGGTGCTTATGAAGTTGCTTCTTTGATTGAAAAGTATGATATTACTCTCTACAAATCTGAAAATTTTGACATACTTAAATATTGCTATGAAAACAATGCTCATAATGTCTATGACAGAATTTTTTGAGAGAATGACCGTTGCTTTGGAAGAAAATAATGATATGCATGAATCTATAGATAATTATGATTTTGATGATTTGATTGAAATATCCCTTGATGAATGTGATGCTTGCTATTCTTATGGCCATGATGCCAATATTTATGGAGATGAATTTGTGATAGTTCCTTATGTTAAACATGAGATTATTGCTATTGCACCCATACTTGATAGTTCCTTGAATCAAAAGCATGATTGCAATGATGTTATTATAAATTCTATTAGTGTCAATTTTGCTAATAATATGCAAAACCCCAAGCTTGGGGATGCTAGTTTTGCTATGTCCCCTACTTACTGCAATGATCATGATTGGGGTGATAATGCTTCTTATGATCTTGAAAATTTATTTAGTCCTCATGATGAATATGTTTGCTATGATATTGAAAGTGGGTTTGGAAGAGTGTCAACTTTAGGAAATTATTATCCCACTACTTTGGAGATTGATAAATCTTGTGAATTTTTTGATAAAAGTGGGCTTGGAGAGGTCATGACTTTATTTTATGATAATCCCATGATTTTGGAAGAGTGTCAACTTTGCATGCATGTGGATCATAAAGAGAAAATTTTATGTGATAGCTATATTGTTGAATTTGATTATGATCCTACATGTAATTATTATGAGAGAGGAAAATATGGTTGTGAAAATCTTCATGTTACTAAATTACCTCTTGTTATGTTGCGATTGCTATTGTTTCTTTCTTCTTATTTGCATATGCTAGGATTTGCTTGCCTTGATAATTTGTTTGCCTATAAGATGCCTATGCATAGGAAGTATGTTAGACTTAAATATGTTTTTCAAGTACTATATGATGCTCTCTTTGTGCTTCAATTCTTGTCTTTAATGTGAGCATCATTAAAATAATACATTGCCTAGCTAAGGGCGCCAAACGATAGCGCTTGTTGGGAGGCAACCCAATTTTATTTTTGTTATTTGCTTTTTGGTTCTGTTTTGCAATAAACAATTCATCTAGCCTCTGGTTAGATGTGGTTTTTTGTGTTTTAATTAGTGTTTGAGCCAAGTAAGACCTTTGGGGTGGCTTACGGTGATAGTTGATTTGATCTTGCTGAAAACAAGAAACTTTTATGCTCAGGAAAACAATTCTCGTTTTTAAAAGAAGCGTGATAAAATACTGATTCTTTTTTCATAAGATTAATAAACAAATTCCTTAGGTTTTCCTAATTTTTCAGAATTTTTGGAGTTACATAAGTATCATAATATCCAAATTGATACAGATTGTTCTGTTTTTGACAGATTCTGTTTTTTATGTGTTGTTTGCTTATTTTGCTGAATCTATGGGTAGTATCGGGGGGGTATGAACCATGGAAAAGTAGGAATATAATATATATTACACCAATATAAATAAAGAATGAGTTCACAACAGTACCAAAAGGCTGATTTATTTTCTTATACTAACGGAGCTTATGAGATTTTCTGTTGAGTTTTGTGTTGTGAAGTTTTCAAGTTTTGGGTAAGGATTTGATGGACTATGGAATAAGAAGTGGCAAGAGCCTAAGCTTGGGGATGCCCAAGGCACCTAAGGTAATATTCAAAGACAACCAAGAGCATAAGCTTGGGGATGCCCCGGAAGGCATCCCCTCTTTCGTCTTCGTCTATTGGTAACTTCACTTGAGGCTATATTTTCATTCACCACATGATATGTGTTTTGCTTGGAGTGTCTTGTATGATTTCAGTATTTGCTTTTTAGTTTGCCACAATCATCATTTCTATACACACCTTTTGATAGAGACACGCATGAATCGTGATTTATTAGAATACTCTATGTGCTTCACTTATATCTTTTGAGCTAGGCAATATTGGTCTAGTGCTTCACTTATATCTTTTTAGAGCACGACGGTGGTTTTATTTTACAAAAATTGTTGAACTCTCATGCTTCACTTATATTATTTTGAGAGTCTTTAAACAGCATGGTAATTTGCTTTGGTTATAAATTTAGTCCTAATATGATAGGCATCCAAGAGGGATATAATAAAAACTTTGATATTAAGTGCATTAAATACTATGAGAAGTTTGATTCCTTATGATTGTTTTGAGATATGAAGATGGTGATATTAGGTTCATGCTAGTAATTAATTGTGAATTTGAGAAATACTTGTGTTAAAGTTTGTGATTCCCGTAGCATGCACATATGGTGAACCGTTATGTGATGAAGTTGGAGCATGATTTATTTATTGATTGTCTTCCTTATGAGTGGCGGTCGGGGACGAGCGATGGCCTTTTCCTACCAATCTATACCCCTAGGAGCACGCGTGTAGTACTTCGTTTTGATAACTAATAGATTTTTGCAATAATTATGTGAGTTCTTTATGAATAATGTTGAGTGCATGGATTATACACACTATCACCCTTCCATCATTCCTAGCCTCTCTAGTGTCGAGCAACTTTCGCCGGTGCCATAAACCCACCATATACCTTCCTCAAAACAGCCACCATACGTCCATACCTACCTATTATGCATTTACATATCCATTCCGGGATATATTGCCATGCAACTGTCCACCATTCCGTTCATTATGACACGTTCCATCATTGTCATCTTGCTTTGCATGATCATGTAGTTGACATCGTATTTGTGGCAAAGCCACCGTTCATAATTATTTCATACATGTCACTCTTGATTCATTGCACATCCCGGTACATCGCCGGAGGCATTCATATAGAGTCATATTTTGTTCTAAGTATCGAGTTGTAATTCTTGAGTTGTAAGTAAATAAAAGTGTGATGATCTTCATTATTAAAACATTGTCCCATGTGAGGAAAGGATGATGGAGACTATGATTTCGAGACTCCGAACGAAAAAAAGAGGCCAAAAAAATGAGAGAAGACCCAAATAAAAAAATGAGAGATAAGATAGAAGGGGCAATGCTAAACCACACTTGTGCTTCAAAGTAGCACCATGATCTTCATGATAGAGAGTCTCCTTTATTGTCACTTTCATATACTAGTGGGAATTTTCATTATAGAACTTGGATTGTATATTCCAATGATGGGCTTCCTCAAATTTCCCTAGGTTTTCGTGAGCAAGCGAGTTGGATGCACACCCACTTAGTTTCTTTTTGAGCTTTCATAAACTTATAGCTCTAGTGCATCCATTGCATGGCAATCCCTACTCACTCACATTGATATCTATTGATGGGCATCTCCATAGCCCGTTGATATGCCTAGTTCATGTGAGACTATCTCCTTCTTTTTGTCTTTGCCGCAACCACCTTCTATTCCACCTATAGTGTTGTGTCCATGGCTCACGCTCATGTATTGCGTGAAAGTTGAAAAAGTTTGAGAACATCAAAAGTATGAAACAATTGCTTGGCTTGTCATCGGGGTTGTGCATGATTTAAATATTTTGTGTGATGAAGATGGAGTATAGCCAGACTATATGATTTTGTAGGGATAAGCTTTCTTGGCCATGTTATTTTGAGAAGACATAATTGCCTTGTTAGTATGCTTGAAGTATTATTGTTTTTATGTCAATATTAAACTTTTGCTTTGAATCATACGGATCTGAACATTCAGCCACAATAAAGAAATTACATGGATAAATATGTTAGGTGGCATTCCACATCAAAAATTCTGTTTTCATCATTTACCTACTCGACGACGAGCAAGAATTCAGCTTGGGGATGCTTGATACATCTCCAACGTATCTATAATTTTTGATTGTTCCATGCTATTATATTATCTGTTTTGGATGTTTTATATGCATTAATACGCTATTTTATATTATTTTTGGGACTAACCTATTAACCTAGAGCCCAGTGTTAGTTCCTGTTTTTTTCCTTGTTTTTGAGTTTCACGGAAAAGGAATGCCACACGAAGTCCGAACGGAATAAAACCTGTGCGGTGATTTTCCTTGGACCACAAGACACCAGGAGACTTGGAGATGATGTCGGAGGAGCCACGAGGCGGCCACAAGGACGGAGGGCGTTCCCAGGGGGTAGGGCGCGCCCCCACCCTTGTGGGCCCCTCGTGCACCTCCTGACCTGATTCTTGCGCCTATATATTCCCATATATCCCCAAACCAACAGGGGCATCCACGAAAACACTTTTCTACCGTCGCAACCTTCTGTACCCATGAGATCCCATCTAGGGACCTTTTCCAGCACCCTGCCAGAGGGGGATTCGATCACTGAGGTCTTCTACATCAACTCTATTACCCTTCCGATGAAGCGTGAGTAGTTTACCACAGACCTATGGGTCAATAGCTAGTAGCTAGATGGCTTCTTCTCTCTCTTTGATTCTCAATACCATGTTCTCCTTGATGTTCTTGGAGATCTATTCGATTTAATGCCTTTTGCGGTGTGTTTGCCGAGATCCGATGAATTGTGGATTTATGATCAGCTTATCTATGAATATTATTTGAATCTTCTCTGAATTCTTATGTGCATGATTTGATATCTTTCTAATTCTGTTCGAACTATCGGTTTGGTTTGGCCAACTATATTGGTTTTTCTTGCAATGGGAGAAGTGCTTAGCTTTGGGTTCAATCTTGCGGTGTCCTTTCTCAGTGACAGTAGGGGTAGTAAGGCACGTATTCTATTGTTGCCATCGAGGATAAAAAGATGGGGTTTTCATCATATTGCTTGAGTTAATTCCTCTACATCATGTCATATTGCTTAACGCGTTACTCCATTCTTTATGAACTTAATACTTAATAAACAAATTCCTTAGGTTGTCCTAATTTTTCAGAATTTTTGCAGTTACAGAAGTATTCTTAATATCTAGATTGCTACAAACTGTTTTGTTTTTGACACATTCTTTTTTCTATGAGTTGTTTGCTTATTTTGATGAATCTATGGGTAGTATCGGGGGGTATGAACCATGGAAAAGTTGGAATACAGTATATATTACACCAATATAAATAAAGAATGAGTTCACAATAGTACCAAAAATGTTGATTTATTTTCTTATACTAACGGAGCTTATGAGATTTTCTGTTGAGTTTTGTGTTGTGAAGTTTTCGAGTTTTGGGTAAGGATTTGATGGACTATGGAATAAGGAGTGGCAAGAGACTAAGCTTGGGGATGCCCAATGAACCCTAAGGTAATATTCAAGGACAACCAAGAGCATAAGCTTGGGGATGCCTCGGAAGGCATCCCCTCTTTCGTCTTCGTCTATCGGTAACTTTACTTGAGGCTATATTTTTATTCACCACATGATACATGTTTTGCTTGGAGCGTCTTGTATGATTTGAGTCTTTGCTTTTTAGTTTGCCACAATCATCCTTTCTGTACACACCTTTTGAGAGAGACATGCATGATTCGTGATTTATTAGAATACTCTATGTGCTTCACTTATATCTTTTGAGCTAGGCAATATTGGTCTAGTGCTTCACTTATATCTTTTTAGAGCATGACGGTGGTTTTATTTTATAGAAATTGTTGAACTCTCATGCTTCAGTTATATTATTTTGAGAGTCTTTAAACAACATGGTAATTTGCTTTGGTTATAAATTTAGTCCTAATATGATAGGCATCCAAGAGGGATATAATAAAAACTTTCATATTAAGTGCATTGAATACTATGAGAAGTTTGATTCCTTATGATTGTTTTGAGATATGAAGACGGTGATATTAGATTCATGCTAGTAATTAATTGCGAAGTTGAGAAATACTTGTGTTAAAGTTTGTGATTCCCGTAGCATGCACCTATGGTGAACCGTTATGTGATGAAGTCGGAGCATGATTTATTTATTGATTGTCTTCCTTATGAGTGGCGGTCGAGGACGAGCGATGGTCTTTTCCTACCAATATACACCCCTAGGAGCATGCGCGTAGTACTTCGTTTCGATAACTAATAGATTTTTGCAATAAGTATGTGAGTTTTTTATGAGTAATGTTGAGTCCATGGATTATACGCACTATCACCTTTCCATCATTGCTAGCCTCTCTAGTGCCGCGCAACTTTCGCCGGTGCCATAAACCCACCATATACCTTCCTCAAAACAGCCACCATACCTACCTATTATGGCATTTACATAGACATTCTGAGATATATTGCCATGCAACTTTCCATCGTTCCGTTCATTATGACATGTTCCATGTCATCTTGCTTTGCATGATCATGTAGTTGACATCGTATTTGTGGCAAAGCCACCGTTCATAATTCTTTCATACATGTCACTCTTGATTCACTGCACATCCCGGTACACCGCCGGAGGCATTCATATAGAGTCAAAATTTTTTATAAGTATCGAGTTGTAATTCTTGAGTTGTAAGTAAATAAAAGTGTGATGATCTTCATTATTAGAGCATTGTCCCATGTGAGGAAAGGATGATGGAGACTATGATCCCCCACAAGTCGGGATGAGACTCCGTACAAAAAAAGAGGCCAAAAAAATGAGAGAAGACCCAAATAAAAAATGAGAGAAAAGAGAGAAGGGGCAATGCTACCATCCTTTTACCACACTTGTGCTTCAAAGTAGCACCATGATCTTCATGATAGAGAGTCTCCTTTATTATCACTTTCATATACTAGTGGGAATTTTCATTATAGAACTTGGCTTGTATATTCCAATGATGTGCTTCCTCAAATTTCCCTAGGTCTTCGTGAGCAAGCGAGTTGGATGCACACCCACTTAGTTTCTTTTTGAGCTTTCATACACTTATAGCTCTAGTGCATCCATTGCATGGCAATCCCTACTCACTCACATTGATATCTATTGATGGACATCTCCATAGCCCGCTAATACACCTAGTTGATGTGAGACTATCTCCTTCTTTTTGTCTTCTCCACCATCACCTTCTATTCCACCTATAGTGCTATGCCCATGGCTCACGCTCATGTATCGCGTGAAAGTTGAAAAAGTTTGAGAACATCAAAAGTATGAAACAATTGCTTGGATTGTCATCGGGGTTGTGCATGATTTAAATATTTTGTGTGATGAAGATGGAGTATAGCCAGACTATATGATTTTGTAGGGATAAGCTTTCTTTGGCCATGTTATTTTGAGAAGACATAATTGCCTTGTTAGTATGCTTGAAGTATTACTATTTTTATGTCAATATTAAACTTTTGTTTTGAATCATATGGATCTGAACATTCATGCCACAATGAAATTACATGGATAAAAATGTTAGGTAGCATTCCACATCAAAAATTCTGTTTTTATCATTTGACTACTCGAGGACGAGCATGAATTAAGCTTGGGGATGCTTGATACGTCTCCAACGTATTTATAATTTTTGATTGTTCCATGCTATTATATTATCTGTTTTGGATGTTTTATATGCATTAATATGCTATTTTATATTATTTTTGGGACTAACCTATTAACCTAGAGCCTAGTGCCAGTTCCTGTTTTTTCCCTGTTTTTGAGTTTCGAGGAAAAGGAATACCAAAAGGATTCCAAACGGAATAAAACTTTTGCGGTGATTTTTCTTGGACCACAAGACAACCAGGAGACTTGGAGATGAAGTCGGAGGAGCCACGAGGCGGCCATAAGGACGGAGGGCGTGCCCAGGGGGGTAGGGCGCGCCCCCACCCTTGTGGGCCCCTCATGCATCTCCTGACCTAATTCTTGCGCCTATATATTCCTATATGTCCCCAAACCAACAGGGGCATCCATGAAAACACTTTTCCACCGCCGCAACCTTCTGTACCCATGAGATCGCATCTAGGGACCTTTTCCGACACCCTGCCAGAGGGGGATTCGATCAAGGAGGGCTTCTACATCAACTCTATCGCCCTTCTGATGAAGCGTGCGTAGTTTACCACAGACCTACGGGTTAATAGCTAGTAGCTAGATGGCTTCTTCTCTCTCTTTGATTCTCAATACCATGTTCTCCTCGATGTTCTTGGAGATCTATTCGATGTAATGCCTCTTTGCCGTGTGTTTGCCGAGATCCGATGAATTGTGGATTTATGATCAACTTATCTATGGATATTATTTGAATCTTCTCTGAATTCTTATATGCATGATTTGATATCTTTGTAATTATCTTTGAACTATTGGTTTGGTTTGGCCAACTAGATTGGTTTTTCTTGCAATGGGAGAAGTGCTTAGCTTTGGGTTCAATCTTGCGGTGTCCTTTCCCAGTGACAGTAGGGGCAGCAAGGCACGTATTGTATTGTTGCCATCGAGGATAAAAAGATGGGGTTTTCATCATATTGCTTGAGTTAATTCCTCTACATCATGTCATCTTGCTTAATGCATTACTCCGTTCTTTATGAACTTAATACTCTAGATGCATGCTGGATAGCGGTCGATGTGTGGAGTAATAGTAGTAGATCTACAATCATTTCGGTCTACTTGACACAGACGTGATGCCTATATTCATGATCATTGCCTTAGATATCGTCATAACTTTGCTCTTTTCTATCAATTGCTCGGCAGTAATTTGTTCACCCACCGTATTATTTGTTATCATGAGAGAAGCCTCTAGTGAAACCTATGGCCCCCGGGTCTATTTTCCATCATATAAGTTTCTGATCTACTATTTCGCAATCTTTTACTTTCCGATCTATAAACCAAAAATACAAAAAATATTTACTTTATCGTTTATCTATCTCTATCAGATCTCACTTTTGCAAGTAATCGTGAAGGGATTGACAACCCCTTTATCGCGTTGGGTGCAAGTTGTTTGATTGTTTGTGCGGGTATTCAGTGACTTGTGCGTTGTCTCCTGCTGGATTGATATCTTGGTTCTCAAACCGAGGGAAATACTTATCTCTACTTTGCTGCATCACCCTTTCCTCTTCAAGGGAAAAACCAACGCAAGCTCAAGAAGTAGAAGAAGTCGAGTGAAAAAGTTTGAAGCTCGATGGCTCAAAGAAGAGACAGTGGTAGAAATTGTACGCACAACATGGAAAAAGAGAAAATGTTGGGTATTGGACCGTCTCTCGCTGCACGTACTAGGACGGTGCATGCGGATTTGCATACCTGGGATCGTGATGTACTGAAGGGACCAAAAATAAGAATAAATAAACTCACAGATTTAGAAAAACTGCAAAGGGGACCTATGAATGCGAAACTCAAGTGCAACAAAAGGATACCCTACTTCTTACTGAAAATCTTTTGGAACAAGAAGAGATCTAGTGGTTACAACGGGGCCGAGCAAACTGGCTATTACATGGTCATCGTAACACCTATTTTTTTTCACAATGCGGCAACGACTAGAAAGAAGAGAAATCAAATTAAAATATTGCTTGATGAGAATGGTGTTTGGGTGCAAGATACGGAGATGAAAAGCCACATTATGGGGTATTTTTCAAAGCTTTTCACCTCAGAAATGCCCAACCGAATCCGGAGGTTCTATCTCTTGTCAAAAGGAAAGTGATTGATGAAATGAATAATGCGCTTCTCGCACCTTATACGGAAGAGGAGGTTCGGAAGGCCCTCTTTGACATTGGAGACTTAAAAGCACCATGATGAGGACATGACTACCTTGGATACGACCAAAAATATTGCATACATGTATATTTGTGAGGTGATATCTAATGCAAACTATGCAATAATTTATTTATGTCATCCAAGACAAAAATACTTCACAGACTTTTGTGCCATGTCTAAATGCGGGTGTATGGGACATTTGAACAATCAACATATGCAGATAAGGGAAAAAGAGAAGTTTATGTGATGTTTAAAAAGTCCTCTCATGTCACTTTTGGGACAAGAGAAGATAGAGTCCAAGTCTCTCACGTTCTGGATTCAGATTCGGACTACACAGACATACCTGACTCAAAACACCAATAACTCTTTCATACGGACTCCGAATTGGGTGATTCTTTTTTTGTTGGAAAGTAGATTTCATGTACTTTACAACACAATTGGATTCACCTTCAAATTCATCCGGAGCATTGAGTTATGTACGAAACAATCTGACGTTGCAGCAGAATCTGAGTCAAACTACAAGCCCAAAGGTGTTGCATCACCTCCACTTGGGCCCATGAGCCTTGTACGACCTAGGGTTAGTTTTAGGCTGCCTTGGGAGGTCCTCCCACCTCCTTGGCTGCCACCCCTTGCTCCTATATAAGTAGATCCATCTAGTAGCTTTTTGCTGGGGTTTTATTTAGATAAAAGTTAGCCATCGCTGCAACTTCGTGTACTTCGTTTGTGTCCAACAACCAGACCAAGACTGCTTATGAAACCCCACTTTTATCAATACTTCATCCGTACTCGCAATATTCAGATTGCTTAATCATATTCTCGCTTGTTCTTCGATTGCTTGCAGGAATAGACCTTCGTGGTCAGGTTGATCATGCTCCAGCGTGGTCAATAACCTCTCGGAGTTGGTTTAGTGATTGCTAAGGCGCAACGTCGTGCATGTTTGTAGTCGGATCATCAAAGTCGTCTCCGCCAAATCGATAGTTATCATCTCATCGAAACATTGGGACACCTTCGCCTCTATCACACCAGGTCCGGATGGTCTGCACGCTATTTTTTATAAAGATTTTGGTCCACGTTGGGGGATGACCTGACTAAAGAGGTACTTCAGACGGTAAATACTTGTTCTATTCCTGATGGCTGGAATGATACTATAATTATAATGATCCAAAAGGTGAATTATCCAGAAAAGGTAACTCGGTTTAGACCAATAAGTTTGTGCAATGTGGTGTATAAGGTTATTTAAAAATGATTGCAGCTCGCTTGAACATAATCCTATCAGAAATTATTAGTACGACTCAGAGTGCATCTGTGACCGGGTGTATGATTACTGATAATATTTTAGTGGCGTATGAGTGCTTCCATACAATAAAGAGAAAAATAATGGTAATGAAGGCATGTGCGCTATCAAACTGGACATGCACAAAAGCGCATGACCGAGTAGAGTGGCCTTTTCCGAAGGAAGGCAATTATGCTCAAATTGGGATTCAAAGAGAACTGGGTAAATCTGATTATGCAATGTGTATCCTCTGTGGAATACCGGGTTCATTTTAATACGGAAGAAACAGAGAGTTTTAAACCTACTAGAGGATTGAGGCAAGGAGAACCCCTCTCTCCATACTTATTCCTGGTATGTACAGAGGGACTAACTGCCCTTTTAGAAAACACGAAGGAGGACAGAAATATATCTGGAATAAAGGTTAGTAGAGATGCACCCTCAGTTCAAACCCTCTCTTTGTTGATGATTCCCTAATCCTCATGAAAGCAAGTACTATGAATGCATAGGATTTGAAACCAGTCTTGGATTCATATTGTGCCTCCTCGGGGCAAATGGTAAGTGTTGAGAAGTCTAGTATATTCTTTAGTCCCAATACAAAGGTGGAAGACAAGGCGCAAATATGTACAATTATGAATATTATGACTGAAGCACTCAATGATAAATATTTGGGTTTGCCTACAAATGTGGGTATGGACAAAAGTGATTGCTTCCAATTCTTGATTGATTGAATTATCATGAAAAAAAGTGGATGGAAAGAAAAATTGTTATTTGTTGGAGGAAAGAAAATATTTCTCAAATCTTTTGTACAAGCTATCCCAACTTATGCCATGTCCGTCTTCAAAATTCCTAAAAAAAATTGTAAAGGAATCATTGACGTGATGTCGTAGTTTTGGTGGGGTGACAAGGACAACAAGAAGGGGATGCATTGGATGGCGTGGTGGAAGATGTGTGTCCCAAAAAATTATGAAGGTATGGGTTTCAGAGATATACATTGTTCCAATCTGGCTTTGTTAGCTAAACAAGCATGGTGATGAGGACATCAATACCATTGTTACACCCACAGCCCCTACCGCTACATATACTGGACCAATTACTATAGCTCGTGCACGCTAATTAAATTATCAGGTACTTTCGTTTCTTGGTAATGATTCTAATGTTCATGAGAATATGATGTTGCCTAAATTGGATACATTTGTTTTGCTTACAAATGAAGGCCTGGCATGGATAAGCAGGATGAACACTGGAGCAAGACCAAGCATGGAGATGATGGCATGCGCAAGGGGAACAAGAACGGAGTTACAAGTGATGATTTCAGGACTTTGAAGCCACCATAAGGAATGCATGAAGCCTTGGATGAAATATACAAGATGCCACTTCATAAATTTCGTCCAAAGGCTATTCTAGGTGCCGTGTCACCTTATTATTGGGCCATGCCCATGTAATTTCGAAATACTTAAGTATAGGCTATTTTTAGAGTCCATATGTGTGGGGAAACAAGAGTTAGGGTTGGTTTCGGACCCCTCCTCCAAGGGCCACGAAATTCCCCCATCTTCCTCCATATATACAACCCTTAGGGCGTCGTTTAGACTTTGGGTTTTGTTTAGATTAAAAGTTCACCATAGCTGCAACTTCATGTACTTTGTTTGTGTTCAACGACCAGGCCAAGACGTCACGGAACCCCACCTTCATTAATAAAGCTTTCCTCTTATATTCGCAATATCCAAATTGCAATTTTAGTTTCTTGCTTGTTCTTCGTTTGCTTACAGGAAATAGACCTTCATGGTCAGGTTGATCGTGCTCCGGCGTGGTCAATAACCCCTTGGAGTTGGTTTAGCGATTGCTAAGGTGCGACGTCCTCGCATGATCGTAGTCGGATCGTCAAAGTCTACTCCACCGAAAAAATGATAGCCACCATCTCATTGAAAGACGGGACACCTTGGACCCTATCAAGTGGTATCAAATTTCCAGGTTGCTTAGTGAGATTTTACAGTTTTTCGTGGTTTAGATCGAGTATGTTCTTCATACCTACAGTCCACGAAAAGCCACAAAAGAATTAGGGTTAGTTCATTATATCCGAACCAGTCTAAGCCTTTGCATAGTCTGTTCAGTTTTTTGCTTTGTTGAATTTGCGGTTGCATCGTCGTGTCTAGTTGCTGGTCTTAGAGTCTAGTCTTTTAGAGTTTCGAGTTCTGGTCACAAGTTGTCTGCCGCCGCCCCACCATCATCATCGGCCCTGCCATCTACCACCACCGCTTATCCGCCATCGATCTGTATCCATATACCACCACCATATCCATATACCACCATCCCTGCCATATCTTACCATCATATATCCACCACCAATCTGAGTTCTTTTTATATTAGGTTTGTTTTCAAGATCCATCTATTTTCCGATTCGCGTTTCCTTGCCTAAGTAGGTTTCGAAAAAAAAGAGTTTGGAGACCCCCGGGCAGTTTTTAGGCCAAAATTTTGGCAGCCGAATTTTTTTCCCTATCCTGTTTTTAGGTTTTTCCGAGTCTTTTGAGACACTCGCCATCATAGTGATTTTTTGTCGCACTTTTTCATCGTCGCTGCCCTGATTTCCGAAAAAAATGTTAAAAAAATTTCGTGCCTATCCTGTTAGTTTGACTTGGGAAGAGTTTTGAGACACTCGCCATTATAGTGATTTTTCGCAAAAAAAAGAGGAGCCCAAAAAAGAGCGAAAAGAAAATTCAGAGTGTGCTTTTCCCTTGTTAACGTGCCGCACCGTGATTTTGTTCGTGAGGCTCGCGTCTCTAGTACGGTCTAGCCTAGGACCAGCACAGTACTGTCGTTGAGTGTTTATTCAACTTTGCATCTCTGAATTGATTATGCTATCAATCCTCATGGTTTATATATGCCTTTGTCTGTACCTAGTGTTCCTTGGGACGATATATCTATGGACTTTGTTTTAGGTTTACCTCAAACAAAGAAGGGGAGGGATAGCATATTTGTTGTCGTGGATAGGTTCTCGAAAATGACACACTTTATACCATGCCATAAAAGCGATGATGCTGTTAATGTTGCTGATTTGTTCTTTCGTGAAATTATTCGCTTGCATGGTGTGCCAAATACAATTGTTTCAGATCGTGATACTAAATTTCTTAGCCACTTTTGGAGATGTTTATGGGCTAAGTTGGGGACTAAATTGCTTTTTAGTACTACATGTCACCCCAAACTGATGGCCAAACTGAAGTAGTCAATAGAACATTGTCTACTATGCTTAGGGTTGTTTTGAAGAATAACAAGAAAACGTGGGAAGAATGCTTGCCTCATATTGAATTTGCTTATAATCGTTCATTGCATTCTACTACTAAGATGTGTCCTTTTAAAATTGTGTATGGTTTCCTTCCTCATGCACTTATTGATTTGTTGCCTCTTCCATCTTCAGAGAAGGTTAATTTTGATGCATAACAACGTGCTGAATTGATCTTAAAAATGCATGAGCTAACTAAGGAGAACATTGAGTGTATGAATGCTAAATATAAACCTGCTGGAGATAAGGGTAGAAAACGTGTTGACTTTGCACCTGAAGATCTTGTTTGGTTACATTTGCGTAAGGATAGATTTCCTAATTTGCGCAAATCAAATCTAATGCCACGTGATGATGGTCCATTTAAGGTGTTAGAGAAAATAAATGATAATGCATATAAACTTGAGCTGTCTGCAGATTTTGGGGTTAGTCCCACTTTTAACATTGCAGTTTTGAAGCCTTATTTGGGTGAGGAAGATGAGCTTCCATCGAGGATGACTTCATTTCAAGAAGGGGATGATGATGAGGACATCAATACCATTGTTACACCCACAACCCCTACTGCTACATATACTGGACCAATTACTAGAGCTCGCACACGCCAATTAAATTATCAGGTACTTTCGTTTCTTGGTAATGATTCTAATGTTCATGAGAATATGATGCTACCTAATTTGGATATATTTGTTTTGATTACAAATTAAGGGTCTGGCATGGATAAGAGGGATGAACACTGGAGCAAGACCAAGTGTGGAGATGATGGCATGCGCAAGGGGAACAAGAACGGAGTTACAAGTGATGATTTCAGGACTTTGAAGTCACCATAAGGAGTGCATGAAGCCTTGGACGAAATATACTAGATGTCACTTCATAAATTACGTCCAGAGACTATTCTAGGTATTGCGCTACCTTATTATTGGGCCAGGGCCATGTAATTTCGAAATACTTAAGTATAGGCTGTTATTATAGTCCGTATGTGTGGGGAAACAAGAGTTAGGGTTGGTTTCGGACCCCTCCTCCAAAGGCCACGAAATTCCCCCCTCTTCCTCCATATATACAACCCTTAGGGCATTGTTTAGACTTTGGGTTTTGTTTAGATTAAAAGTTCGCCATAGCTGCAATTTCGCGTACTTCGTTTGTGTTCAACGACCATACCAAGACATCACAGAACCCCACCTTCATTAATAAACCTTTCCTCTTATATTCGCAATTTCCAGATTGCAATTTCAGTTTCTTGCTTGTTCTTCATTTGCTTGCAGGAAATAGACCTTCGTGGTCATGTTGATCGTGCTCCTGCATGGTTAATAACCCCTTGGAGTTGGTTTAGCGATTGCTAAGGCACGACGTCCTCACACGATCGTAGTTGGATCGTCAAAGTCTACTCCACCAAAAAACGATAGCCACCATCTCATCGAAAGACGGGACACCTTGACCCCTATCACATGGCGTCTGATTGATAATCCCGACTCCTTATGTGCTTTTATATTGAGAGCTAAATATTTCCCGGAAGGGGATTTAATGGCAAACCTAAAAAAGGTTCCTCTTTTACTTGGCAAAGTATTATGGCGGGAGTGGATTCTCTACAAAATGGTTATATCCGGCGGGTTGGAAATGGACAAAATATTGATATTTGGAGAGATGCATGGATTCCAAATTGTGTGAATAGGAGTCATTACTCCTAGAAGAGGGCATCTTTTACAAAAGGTTTCTGATCTCCTTGATCCAGTCACGAGTTCTTGGGATGAAGATTTGGTGAGACAAACGTTGTGACCAATTTTTTCAATAAAGGGCGTTTTATTATATAAAAATGTAGCATCAAGCGAATACAAAAGCGTTATGAGTGACACCCGGCCTCTGCATAATTAAGATGCACACAACCAATTCTAAAAAGTTTGACAGAAAGAAAAGAAACAAAACCAACAAAACATTATGGCCAATTGATGCTCAAAGGGTGCTCGCAATCCCCCTCCGATGCATAATATGTTGGATTTCATTGCTTGGAGCTATAGAAAAAAATGACCTTTTCACTGTACGATCGGCTTATTTGGAGGAATGGAACAAATAAGGGCGGAGCTTCGTTGGGGCCAAACCTGCCATGGCCCGCCCAGGAATCTCATGATTGTGTTTATACATATGCTTTGTTTGGTAGCCCACTCATCCTAGTTACGAACTTACGATCGATCCAAGTCTCGAGGTTTGGCATGAGCACACCACCTGCCTGCAACTCGCGCAGCTCATATCTTGCGTCAGAGAGCCAGCGCTCATCCCCCTTCCAGGCTCCAAGTCCCACCTTTGGCCCTTCCCCGGCCGCACATATCGCACAGCCTCGCTGCTAAATACACACTTCCTGCCGCCTGCTTCATGGCTCCACCCACCTTCTCGTGACCTCGCCATGGCGCCATCCTTCCTTCGGCCCTTCCTTCCAGGCTCCGGCATCCACACCGGCCAGTTCTGTCCTTGGCCGTCGGGATGATTCCACTATGCCGCCTAGATGCCTCCGACCCTTCCTCCTCTGACCACTGCAGTACACTGTGGTACCAACCAACTAGGTTCGCCGGTCCGCTGTCGAGTGCCAACGCTGAGTAGAGCTCAACACTATGTTCACCTCCTGATGACGCTGTTGCTGGGTAGTTTCTAATTATGTCTAGAGCAGCATGCTTTTGTTATGAATTGAGCAGCATTAATGCATTTTATTATCAATTCATATGTAGAATTACATAATAAAGAGATATTTTTTCTTTGTGCCTGACATGTAATATTTTTTGATAAGTGCATTTTAGTGTAGGAAGATCATTGAAACAATGCATAATAAGTTACAAGATGAGTCTCTTAGTAGTAACTTGTTTGCTAACATACTGGGTGAAAATTGAACTAGAACAAAAGGGACCAACAAGTGACTAATGCCTACAAAAATTCAGGCTCTTCCTTAGCTTGGCCCACCCAACTTTTTCTTCCAAGCTCCGCCACTGGGAACAAACAACATGGGATAAAATTGCAACATGCAAATGGTATGGGAAGAACCAATGTTAATCCTATTTGGGGTAAGATTTGGAAACTATCTTATCCTGCAAAGGTAAAAAATTTAATCTGGCATACTTTGCATGGAACCCTTCTATGCCGTGCTACGCTTGCTAATAGGCACATGAAAATATCACCCATTTGCCCATCATGCTCAAAAGGGGCAGAAAATACAGAACACGTCTTATTTATGTGTCGAAAGGCAAAAGAGGTGTGGGACAAGTTAGGATTACATGAGGCAATCAGTAAAGCTTGAGCTGTTGATCATGCGGGGGAGACGGTATTGGAATTCTTACTTCTTATGCCAGATCAAGATTTAATGATAGCGGGTTCTCAAAATGCACGTGAATTGATTGCTATTACAACTTAGTATTTATGGTGGGACAGACGTAAACTGGTACATGAAGGAAAATTTTAAGATGCACACCAACACGCGGATGGAGCAGACCTCCTATGAGTTTTATTAAGCTGAATGTAGATGCCTCTTTCAATTGCTTCCGGGCAAGCTGGGGCTATCCCCATAGATGACAAAGGAAGATTCATTGTTGGTGAAAACTGAAGGATTGATTGGTGTGCTGATACTTTAACAACAGAAGTTTTGGCTCTAAGATTCGGCCCATCCCTTGCACAGAAGGCGGGATGCAATCGCCTTGTCGTGAACTCTGACAATATGGAGGTGGTTGACACAATAAAGAATGAAGGACATTCGGCGGGAGCGGCAGCGGCAGTGTTCGACGATTGCTATTTCATAGCTTCTGATTTTTCTTTTATTAGGTTGGAATATTGTAATAGGAAAGTAAATAAGGTGGCTAATGAATTTGCTAGGCTAGCGAATTTTTTCGTCACTAGGGATTGGTTTGAGAAACCTTGATATTGTACCTTTTCCCATTGACGATGTATAACTATTATTCCTAATTAATAAAATTGATGTATTTTTTTTGAGATTTTGTGAAAAAAAAGAGCGTCACGACTGAAAGGGAAACAAACCAGACAGCAACGCGAGCAAGAACAAACGCTCCGACTGACTGAGCTGGCCTGCTTGCCTGCCTAGCTAGCACACCACCGAAGCCTAGTCGCTGGTCGCAGCTGCTGCGCGGCGTCCATCGTGTCCTCGTCGTCTTCCTCTCTCCAAACCGGAAGACCTCTCGCGCCACGCCATACCCCTACTACTTTACCCTCTCCTGCCGCTCTACTCCAGATCTCGAGGTCCACCGCGCGGGTCCGCTTGCCGTCCGAGAGGTACCCGACGTTCGTATCGCCCGCCTCGCCGGATTTGGCCGTTGGCCTTTAAAATTATATTACGCAGCGGTGGTGATTTCCTTGGTCTGGGTGATTTTTGTTGGTAGTTTGGAGTCGGGGGTTCCCGAGTTTGGGCCTCTGATTTTGGTTGGAGCGAGGGTGAAGGGTGCTAGGGTTTATCTGTAATTCGCGGCGAGATAGTGCCTACCTGATGCGAGACTTGTGAGACCTGGCTAGATTTTTTTTTGGTCTCGGGAGCATAGCCCCTTTGGTACAGGTTTCGAGTTTAGGCGTTGGATTTTAAATATAGTAGCTAGGGTTTTGTTAGGTGTAGTTTGTGCTTAAGAATTGGCCTTCTTTAGTAGGAAACCTGACAGGCGCGGTAGGTATTTTTTATTAGAGGTTGCTTCAAGCCTTCAAGATTCTTTGTATGTAGTTTATGTTAATGCTTCACTCCTCGCTGTGTTTCCAATCGTCATGTTGGGATGTAGGTTTTGAAGATTTGGATGGTTCATGGGTTTATATTTTTCACCATTCTATTTTGGGGGATCTACTAGGGTTTTGTTGGTGCTTTATTGAGTTTGCATATGTGGCTGGTAGCACCTGGAACTAGTTTTAAAACACCACATGTTACTGTTTTTGTAGATTTTGGGTAGCATAATGCAGCGCTGTAGTAGAATTGTAGCTGTTGGGTTTATGGCAAATTTGCTGTTTCTTTTTTTTTTGAGGGTTCAAATTTGCTGTTTCTAAAAGGTTTAAATTCTGTGGTCCATGGGATTTTCTGCGTTTTTTTGAGAGAGCATTGGCTTGTCTGTTCTATGAAGGACATGAACCACAAACTGTGTAATCTGAAGGTAACTCGACCAGTACTTTGTGATAAAAGGATACTAAGTTAACTGTGTTGCAATTGTGTTGTGGTCACCTTGACGAAAATCAAGCTAATATTTTTAACAAAGGAGCTTTATAGTTATTTTGAGCAGTTAAGTTGGCCTTCATTATTGTAATTTGTTAAACCAAGTCGGTTTTGTACACTACTATTTCTTGAAGCCTTTTATACTTCCTTCCCAACTGTTGGAAGAATTTGAGATCATGAAATAGATGGGATCTTGAGAAAGTGGCTGACGTAATCAAGGTTTTAAAAAAACGCTAGGCATAAGTAGGTTGCCTTTGCCTAGCACCTAGGTGGAGCTTACGCGCCCTAGGCGCAGCCTAGTCGGTCATACAGTTTTGACTAGCAGGGTTGTATTTGGGGTATTATATGCGTATAGACATTAATTTAGAGCATGAAATGAGTAAACTACCAGCTATTGCCATCTGAAAATGGTCCATTTGGCCTGTCAGTGTGACATGGCATGATTTCTTGCTGGAGTGGACAATTTCTTACTTGCCCTGCCTAGACTTTCACTTATGCTCTAGGTGAGGCGTTTGTCTGTCACCTAGCGTGCCTAGCACCTTTTCCAATCGAGGACGTAATACAGTTTTGCTAAATTTTAGCTTACTTATGTTCTTTGTATGGCCAATTCAGGTTTCACTTTATGCCACTTTGTGTGACTGTGGACAATGGAGTGATTGCTGCCCTCTTTCTGTGAGTCACCATGGGAAGCAGTGAAGCAGAGACACCTGCTAAGGCAAACAAGGCATCTGCACCTCAGGTTTTCAATGCTGGAATTGTGGCATTATCTCCGTAGTCTGTACCAAAAATAGTGAATGTGTCTTCCTAAAAATTTGTCCTTCCCTGTAACAGGAGCAGCAGCCACCTGCTACTTCGAGTATTGCAACACCGACAGTTTACCCAGATTGGACCAGCTTTCAGGTGAGGAAGTTCTCTTCCCTGTTTTGGAGATGGATGACTCAAAACATGTATCCCTCTTGTGTGAAAACACAAGGAAAGTGGGAAATTAGTACGTAGGCAGCGACATTTTTTCGATAATAATTGCAAATACAACTACCCACCCTCAATTTTAAGGATCATTACTGATTTTGGCTGCAATGTGGTCGTTCTATTTTTTCCCTTTTGTTAATTCTGGTTACAATTGACAAAATAGCTTTCTCGTGTGTCATATTATTTTCTCGTTGCACTTATTTCCCTTCTTGATTCACACATATCAATATATCTATCATTAATACATAGATCACATGTACTATCTACCCTAGGCTGCTCATCATGTTCTCCATTGGTTTTTTCAGGGATATCCTCCAATTCCACCACATGGGTTCTTTCCCTCTCCTGTGGTGTCAAACCCACAGGGTCATCCATACATGTGGGGACCTCAGGTAAGGTTTCATGTTTCTTTTATAATGGTAGTTAACTACTCTATAGTTTTGTTCCCCTATTCTCTGTCTGTGGTATTACCTCAGAAGATAGAGCACAGAGCCTCTAAAGATATATAATTCTTCATCATAGGGAAAGATCAAATGTGGGTCAAACTTTTGCTAGGAGGAGGATTTTCTATCAACCTTTGCTAGAGAAATAGCTGTGGGAATAGTTGGCATCCGGCTCGCGATTCGAACCGTTGGCTGGGTTCCTTTTCCATCCGATTTGGTGAATTATTGGAGATAGATGTTAGACCACTATTGGTGCTGACAGAAACCTGCGTCAGGTGGTCACAGTCCACGCGTTTGGTTGAATCGCTGTCACGAACGTGTCTAGAATAGGTTCCACATCTTCAAAATGCAGGCGTGCATGTTCTGCAATGTATGGAACACATCACGGCCCTCTTTTTACCCATGTGGTACCCGACATCCCGCAAATAACAGTTTGGTCCAGCTAAGACGACGGATCCAAACACTCCATCCAATTGAACCTATAGCTACTAGGTGCAGAACCTCTTTGTTTTGGTCTTGGGCCACACTCTTTGTCCCGTGCTAGAATGCCATGTACGAAGCGATTCTACACACATTCAGAGGTGAGAAGTTACACATGGATGAACAAGAAGTCATTGTTTTTCAGTTCCATACATACTTAGGTTGATATAGGACCAAGTCTTAATTGATGCCCAATCTTCACAATTTTGAGGTGACCAAGGGGAAAAACACAAGTAACTCTAAACTAGACGAACAAGTTTCCATCACACATGTTCTCTCAAAACATCCAAAACAAGAGATACATATAGACCCACAATCAACAAAGGAGAAGGTAAAAGGATAGAGTTCTTCCCAAATCGTTAAGAGAGATGGGGCCTTGAGAGATGTTCTTCTCCAAACCCTGGTTGTTCTTGATCCTGTGGAGAATCCTTCTTCCTTAGGAGGTCTTGATCCTCTAGGAGGTGGCAAGATGAGCAAAGCTCTCCCAAGGTCTAGATATATGCTTTGCTAACTCTAATATGGGTCCATGGCACGGTTTATATATAGCTAAGAGGCGAAAGGGTAGGTGAGAGGGGATACATGGCCTCTTGGCCAGACCTGCGTGCAGGCAGTGGTCGGACAGTCCGGGTTGGTGGCCGTATAGTCCCGGCTGGTGGTCGGACAATCCGGGTTGCTAGCTGGACAGTCCGGCTGCTGACGCAGGCTTGGGTCCGGGTTGGCGAAGTCTTCGGGAGCAGAGCAATCTCCAAGGGCCGGATAGTCTGGGTTGCTACCCAGACAGTCCGGCTGATGGCCAGATGAAGAGCTGGATGAAAGGTCAGAGGACTTTGCCCGGCTTCGATTTGTGGGTACTGATGTTCCGGGCACTTCATGTCGGGCAATTCGGGTTGGTAGCTAGACAGTTCGGCTGCTAAAGCTGTGGATCATTTCTTCCTCTTCTCCTCCATGATGCGACCTTCTTCCGCCGCTCCTTCATGGAAGGATCCTTGGTATCTGAGTATGCATAGGGTCTTGGATTGAAGTAGTAGCCAGGTCCCGAGTGAATGCATAGGAAGTTTGAAGAGGAAAGTGTTCACCTCGTATTCAATGGTAAAGGCATGGGCTCCAGCATTGGTCCAATTGGCGCTTGGGGTGTTGTTGGAGGATCCATGGTGATGTCCATGGGCTGCTCCACACCATCCCCTCCCCCCTCCCCTTGGGGAAGATCCGTCCTCGGAACCAAAACCTCATCACGATGGAATGGAACCAAGTCGAAGACGTTGAAGGTGTCTCTCACTGAGTACTTGTTGAGTGGATTGTCGATCTTGTAAGCGTTGTTGTTGATCCTTTGTAGCACCTTGAAGGGTCCATTGACTCCTAGAAGCAATTTGGATTTGTGCTCTTCCGGAAAGCGGTCTTTGTGAATGTGGAGTCAAACAAGATCTCTGAGTTGGAACACCATGGGCTTCTTGTTGGTGTGACCTTGGAGGCATGCCTTTGGACTTGCCGATGGCGGTCCTTTTATCTGCATGCATCTTTCTCATGAACTCAGCTTGGTCATTGGCATCCATGTTGACTCGCTCTTGTAGAGGAAGTGAAGTGCAACTTCGAATGAACAACCTGCCGTGAATTTAACACACAAACACGACCATGGTATTATACTATGATCATTGTCCGACGTTCTGAACATGGCACATTCATGGCTATCCAACGCCATGGCATGCAAACATGCATAAATCATCCAAGACAAACATAATACAAACTAGTACTGTGTACGGCCAGTGCCAGCCGCACATAAATATAGAGTGATTAACAAGTCTGGACTTTTTAGTCACGAACATGAATATACAGTGCTTACAGGAAAGGAGTATGAAGTTTATACAATACTTTATGTTGGAAGTAGTATGGAGATAAACATTTGTAGTGGTGTACGTCTAGTTGAGATATTTGATATAAACTACATGACACGGCATGTACATGCGCCATACATATGTGATGGTACGCATTCATCCACACGTACTGAGGCAGGCACCCTTGCAGCAGCAATGGCTTCTCATGTCCACCACTATAGCCTAGGTGATAACAAGATCATAGTGGCTAGAGCCTGCCGATGACAGATGAGTTCGACATCGGAGTATCATGTGTAGACGCCACTATAATGTCATGATTCCACTGCCGTCGAGTATCAATCACGGACGAGGTGAAATGTCTTTGCTTCAGCGTGCGTGCTCGGCACCTGCATTGCTCCACCTTGGGATCCCGGCGACCATTGTCATGCAGTTGATGGCATGACGCATGACTGCAGATTTGCAAAAGGAAAATGAGTGTGATAAGACACCAGTTAGCAAGCTGCACATCCTCGCGTTTTAATCAACCAGTGCCTTCCAAACATACATGCATGCTCCAGTACCAGATATGATGTTTGCAACACCAATGGAGAGAGCAAAACATCAAGTTTAGACCGTCTCACCGGGGAGATCAGCGTTCATCTGGCACACGGCCATTGCCATGTCCACCTAATCCGATGGTATATTTTCCGGGAGACGCGCAAGACCAATGCCTAGCAGGGTGTCCATCTAAAATTAAAAAGGCAATTAGCAAGACACATGTATAGAAATGAATCACATAAATTCGTACTACCTCTTTTGTTGCTCACATCGTTCACAATCCAATTGTTTTGCCGGCACTGGTTTTGGTTCATGGGAGAGAGAGAAGAGAGAGAAACAGAAATAAATAGCGCTGAGAGATAGAATTGTTTAGATTGCATGCAGATCCAGTTAATTTTACAGCTACGATAGACAGGATCGGAATGACCAAGAAAATAGGAAGACCCGTGGGCCAACTAATCAGGCAAAGAAAGATCACTTTTGCTGTGCATGCGACCTGTTTAAAAACATTCAAGATCTGAATAAGATCAGAAGGTAGTAATTGTGGGGGTAACTACCCTTGGTTGTAGGATTTATTTTCCCGGACATCTCTTTTGTACTCCCTAGGAGTACATACTCCCACCCAGATAGTTTGAGTTGGATATACCCAATAAAAAACTAACCGAGAGAAAAAAGTCAACCTGCTGTGTGTGCATGGCGGCATGCGACTACTTGATCTTATTATCAAGGAAGTATATGGGTTTTCAATCAAAAAATTATGGCGATGATTTGTACTACGTAACACGCACCTACTCTCCTTTTTAAATATGGTGATGGGGAATTTATATTGAATTATATGAGATATTGAGCATTACCGTACAAAATTTTGGTATATATATTGCCATGGGGGGTATATACTGTTTTTTAAGTAGTATATACTACTACTCCCTCCGTTCACAATTATAAGATGTTCTAACTTTTTTGTGAATTGGATGTGTATATATGGTTGTGTGTTTGTTCACTCATTTCGGTCCATATGTAGTCCATATTGAAATATCTAAAACATCTTATGTTTGTGAACGGAGGGAGTACTTTTTAAAAGAGTATATGGTAAACCTTTTCAAAGAAGTATGTATTTTTCATCATGGTAATTACTATCTACTCCCTCCGTCCAGAAATGCTTGTCATCAAGATGAATAAAAGAGGATGTATCTAGATGTATTTTAGTTCTAGATACATTCTTTTTTATCCATTTTGATGACAAGTATTTTCGGACGGAGGGAGTACTAGTTTCTGTAAAGTAGTATATAATGTTTTTTTTCTTCTCAAAGGAGTATATGCTGAATTTTTTCCGAAGGAATATATACTGAAATTGTCTAATGGAGTGTAGAATATTTCTGTTTAAGGAGTATGTACTGGTGTTTTGTAAGGAGTATATATTAAAACAAGTACTAGTATATTCAACCGATGGAGACGTATATTCATGCCCAAGATAGAGTACATATGTGCATCAGAAGGAGTATATATTCTCGATTGTACATTCGATTGTACAAGTGCAAAAGAAACACCATTTACGTACTAGCCACATGGATGTGATGTATGTTTGGACTCTGAAATAAACTGAACTTGGCTAAATATCTGAAGTGTCGTTACATACATCCGACAACAGCAACAAACAAGATTCTAATTGATACGAGTATGTGTGTATTTTAGACCACAACACGAGTTCACAGGCTGCACATAAGAGATGTGTCAGTCATGTGTCGTGCAGTCCCATCACGAGCACACCGCACCATCCGGCCAAACAAGCCGCTGTCGTCGAACACCACCGGAGCCGCAACGATCCATCATGCCGATCAAATGATTGTCGTCGTGTGGGAGGAGTTCAATTGACACACTAGGCACAGAAAAGAAGCAGATGTGTCTGCCAAAGACTGATGTATCTTGGGCCGAAGATGCTTGATGTGCTTCACTGTGGTAGTGCTGTTATCTTAGTCGACCATCCTGGTTGGGCAATCCTGCGTGCATGCATATATAAATTAATAGGAGCGAGAAAGCTATTCCTTATGATAACCAGGGATGCAAAAGTTTTACATTGACGAGAGTTGGGCGGCGCTCTTGTTCCGTCCATGGAGTTGGCTGTCGCCGTAGCCGGATATGAGATGCATCTGCTCATTGCCCACCGGTGCAGAGTGTATGCCGGTCTTTAACCGTGGCGAAAGCAAGGGATGAGTTGCTGGCTGCCGGTCGTCATCGTCGCCACTGCTATGTCCACTGGGATTGTGTTACCGGAGGATGAGATAATTAACCATCTAATATAATTTGTGGAACTTCTCTGCAATCGGTCACCAAAACAAAGGAGACTGTTAATATGGTCCAACACTAATGTGTAGCTGTTGTAATACTCTGCATGCACTTTAAAGAGTATTTTTTTCTCATGAGTTTCTTGTTGCCTTTTGTCAGCCTATGATGCCACCATATGGGACTCCACCATATGTCATATACCCTCCTGGAGGAATTTATGCTCACCCATCAATGCGACCGGTATGCTTCAGCATGTTGCTGTAGTTTTCAGTATATACCTAAAATGGTACTGCTTAGAGTCTGACATTTGCTGAGTCATTGCATAATCCTGCAGGGTGCACACCCATTTGCTCCCTATACCATGACTTCTCCAAACGGCAATCCTGATGCTGCTGTAAGACGAGGCATTCTTAGATTGACTGATCTTCTCTTTCATTGTGGAGTCTAATGGACCTAATATTTCAGGGAACTACCACCACTGCTGCTACTGCTGGTGGTGAAACAAATGGCAAATCCTCTGAAGGAAAAGAAAAAAGTCCCATTAAAAGATCCAAAGGAAGTTTGGGTAGCTTGAACATGATTACAGGGAAAAACTGTGTCGAACATGGTAAGACCTCAGGGGCATCAGTCAATGGAACCATCTCTCAAAGGTTAGTGTGTGGTCAATTTCAGTAATAACGAGACTTCCTCCTTGTTTGCAACATTCAGTTTGTGTTACCTCTTTTCTTGCAGTGGGGAAAGTGGAAGTGAAAGTTCAAGTGAGGGAAGTGAAGCGAATTCTCAGAATGTAAGCTTATGGTTCTGCAGCGTTTAATCTTTTTTGATCAGACGTGCATACTTGCCTGTACATTTTTAGGCAGCATATGCACCTTGAGTTTAAATTTGCGGCATTTATGATTCCAGACACGCTATACCATTTCATGTTTATTTCTTGTGAGAAGTCTTAATATCTTTGCATTTTTGAGTAATCTTTACAGGATTCACAACACAAGGAAAGTGGACAAGAACAAGATGGAGGTATGCCGATGAAAATTCTTATGGTTCTTGCTTTCATGTTTGCACTTTATGAAGCTTCTTAACTTTGTTGTGCGTGCTATCAGATGTCCGAAGTTCCCAGAATGGTGTATCACCTTCACCATCCCAGGCGCAGTTGAAGCAAACTTTGGCAATTATGCAAATGCCATCAAGTGGTCCAGTGCCTGGCCCAACAACAAACTTGAACATAGGAATGGACTACTGGGCAAATACAGCAAGCTCCTCTCCTGCATTGCATGGTAAAGTGACCCCAACTGCAATTCCAGGGGCTGTGGCCCCAACAGAGCCGTGGATGCAGGTTTCTTCTAAGACCTTATCCTGGGAATTATAGATTATACCCTTCCCTATTTTTGTAGCCTCTACTTCTCTGCTTCATAAATACTTTTGTATTGCTTGGTTTGTAGCCAATATACCAATTTTTTGGCTATGACCAAAACTTTGGTCTTGGTTTGGATGGTTGCCAACTTTTTGGCCATGCCAGTTGCTCCTTTCCAACTCTGCTCCGTCTTTTTAGCCAAAGTTGCCCAACTCTTGGGCACACATAACCTTGACCAAGATTTTGGCTAGCCAAGTATTTGGTGGGGCAACCGTAGACTCAAACCATACACACCCTTTGTGCCCAACCTTGTATATTTTGTCAGACCAAGAAATAAATCTTTTGCGATACAGGTATCTATCCGAAAGATCTCTGTGTTTAGGATAACTTCATACTTCTGTACTAGGAATATAATTGGACATAGGCTGTGTTAGCATTGTGGTGGATTACCATAATCGCATTTGCCCCACCCGCTTTTGCCTATTTTAGTGCTTGTTTGACCCGCTTTTGCCTACTTTTGTGGCTAATCTTCAACAGCAGATTTTAAAAATAAGCACAGCTCATCACAGTTCAGCAAGCTCAAACTGTGAGCCATAACTACTTTACTCATCATGAATTTTATTTACTTTCCCCATCTTGCATACCATGCACTGTAGGAGGTTTATCACCCTTTTTTCTTGTCTAGTAAATACTAAATAGTAATGATAATTATTTGTCAGATTGCAGTTACCTAAAATATAAACCATTGCTACTTTATTGAAATATACCAATAAACAAAATAAATCCATAATTCAGTTTTAAGACTATTGAAGAGGCACTTCAGTATCAGTAGTTTCATGGATAAAAATCTGAAATCTTAGTTTGGCAAATGGAGAAACTAAATATTTTGACTACCCATTATCCAGGATGAACGTGAACTGAAAAGGCAGAAAAGAAAGCAGTCAAACAGGGATTCTGCTCGCAGATCTAGGCTGCGCAAGCAGGTATTTTGTTTGTTCATCTCAAGACATACACTTTTGTCCCCTCCAGTTGATGAAGCAACTGTGTATTTTTGCAGGCTGAATGTGAGGAGTTGGCTCAGCGCGCTGAAGTATTGAAACAGGAAAATGCTTCACTTAAAGATGAAGTGAGCCGGATCAGAAAGGAGTACGATGAACTTCTGTCAAAGAATAGCTCACTGAAGGTTTGTCTTCCACTTTTTTCCTAGTTTGATACTCTGAAGCATGTTTGTTAACATTTGAGTTTTGTTTTATTTCTTCTTCTTTTCGTTTGTTGCTCTGTAGGATAACGTTGGAGACAAACAACACAAAACTGATGAGGCAGGACTTGACAATAAGCTGCAACATTCTGGCGATGACAGCCAGAAGGACACTAATTGAGCTATCATGCAATGCTATCAGATCATAGCCCTAACTAGATTGTTGCTGGCGCAGTTGTAGTATGCGTATTGACTCCGTACTTATTGCATTTAATTATTACCAGGTCGTGGTAAATCTTAATGCCAGCCTCGTGTGCTGGTTCCTGTTTCACACATGTCTTGGCTTATCTTTTAGAAGTCAAGATGTGACTGAAAATGTAGGTTGTGAACCAGTTCACTGTATCTGCTAGAAATTGTTGGTACTTTCAACTTTACAGATCTGTATTGCTGATTGTTATTGTTATGTATACCTGAAGAAATATCAGTCTTTTAATTGTCAGGTTGCCGTTTGGCTAGGCTTGACTGGTGCATAGGTTATGTTAAATATGAATGCATCAATCTTTCTCACACATTTGATATGATATAGTGAACAAATGGAGGACTTCTGCTTTGCCGAGTGTCTCAAACGTTGTAACTATCAGAGACTATCTTTTTTTGTTTCAATTTTTTAGTTTTGCTTCTTTCAATTCACCTGAGTTGTGCTGTGGGTATGCTAAATTTTGGAGTGGTGATCAGAATATTCGTTTCAAGCTCATAAACTGCTTTGCCATATGCACTGTTGGTAAAAAAAAAATGTGTTCTTAATTCTCACTGATAACAATTTGTTTTGACCTTTATGTGTTGGGAGTAGTATTTAGCTCAAATTTTGTGATTGCCATGATCCACATAAAATGTTTACCATTCGGCACCTCTCCTTAACAGTTGTATTCAGTTTGTGTGCAGGAATGAAGTTCTAGGAACATGATGGAAATTTCTCTCATGGAATAAGCTGTGCTTAGCATAGGTATGTCTGCCCTACAAGGAAATAGTTTATTTGGGAGTTCTGTTTGTATAAGTTGTCAATTATGATCTCTTGACTAATGTTTTATTGCAAGTGTCTCGTATAGTACTCCAGAAAGAGTTCTTTTATCCATAACAAGCCAAAACGCTAGTAGGTTGAACTAGTCGTTGGGGAAAGGAGACATCTGTTGAGCATGGATCTGCCCCTGGATCCTAGAAAATGGAGAACATCAAAACTATCATCAAGGTAGTACAAGATGATCGAGGTTGTAATGCACAACTGTCTGAGTTCTGTGGGCATTCTGCTGATTCCAGAGTAGGACTTCTGGCAGAACCCTCACGCTGCGAGATGTTTGCAGCAGAAGCTGCTTCTAGTGCTATAGTTTTTTTTTTGACGAGTGCTATAGTTGTTGGAGCTGTGTAGGAGGGGTATGCTGAACTATTCCTCTTCGTGTCACTGTTGGCCTTAAAAGTCCATCTATTCCGTGGCACCTCAAGTTCCTCAGCGGCAGATTTCTGGACTGGTGAGCTCAATGTTGTTCAAGTAAAGCTTCTGGTGCTCCCTGTTGGTTACTGTGATCATCTGGTTTGTGTGGTGTGTGCGAAGTATCATTCTGTTGGGAAGCCGGCTGAGGTCATTGAACATGAGAGGCGCTGGGATGGATTCCGCAGCCGGAGTGTAGGCAGTAGCAGAAGGTATGGGCTCCGAGGTTTGCTCCTCTACAATCCACTATTATGGGTGTTGAACAGGATGAGTGTACTGCCCATGCACTTATTTCCAGCTTGAACTACTACTGCGGCACAGGCTTTGCGCATGTTGAGAGGTTGGTGCACCGTCAGCTGTTAAGGTGGCGCTAACTGTTCTAGTGTGTAGGCTGAAACATCATGCGATTGATTTCATCAGTTAGTCTAACTAATGATAACTCAGCAAATGAAGGTGGTCTCACATCGCGCTGTAGCCTTGGGAGTTTGGTTGCCAACAAAGTTTCCACGTACTAAGAGTCTGTTTGGGTGCTCTTGTCCGCGGCTCCAACCAAACAAACACCTATTTTTTGGTGGAGCAACTAGTTTAGGGGCAACCCTGGTTAACGAACCAACATGTGTGCCTGCTCGAGGATGATGTACCAGCTTTCGCCAATTTTAGTTCAAAATTTGAATTGTGCCATGGAATATTACAATTTAGACCTTTTACTCCACCAATTTGTTGATTTCTACTGTTTTTTCTTTTTAAGGAAGTTTGTTCCTGATGTAGATCATCCCACGGTCATCTCCACGGACCCACCATTGTCTTATCAAGCACCAAGTGGACTGATGACAATAGCTCGTGCGAACATTCGGCCTAGGGCCCGGACATTTGGGGTCTTTCATCGGGCTGGACATCTGCCCCCAACCTTGTCACCCGGCACCTGTGCATGCACAACCGGGCCAGAGGCTTCATGTATCCCCTCTCCTCTCTTATTTCGTGGAACACTATATATAGACCCGCTCCATCTAGTTAGGATCAGCCAACATTATGATGAATTAAAGGGGAGCTTTGCTCATCTACCCTTCTCTTGGAGAATCAAGACCTCTTGGAGAAGATCCCTCGAGGATATTGGCCTCCTTAAGGAGAAGATCCCCCAAGTGGATATCAACACCTCAACTTCTTCAAGGATTGGGATGAACTAGTTCGTCTCTACCTTTTTGTGTTGGATTTAGACCTTTTGTATCCCTCTATGTGTATGTGAATTTAGCACACATGTGATTGGATCTTGATCAATTGAGTATTTTTGTGTTTGTCTCTTGATTTGCTCCTTTCCTGACCTCCAAGTGTGAAAACATCATGAACTAAGGTTTCACCCTACAATATCCATGAATCAGAGCAATGTTGATTCACATCTTGGAGTCCTATCCCCCACTTTCTAGCATGATTTTGTTTGCTTTTGCCCAATTTCAAAAATTCCCACAAAAATAGCCAAACCATTTTTTTTATGATTTGTTGGTTTGATGATGTATCGTTGATTTTGATCCATATTTGAAGTGTTGCAGGTGGATCTAGCTTCTTCACACCAACCCCACCATTTCCATGCACGAAATTTGTCCAATTTTGGCAAAAAAGAATTCTTCTCCAAGTTCATCTCCCCGAGAGTTCTTCCACGGATCTCAGCAGCCAAAAATCCGGCCCGACGCCTGGACATCCGACACGTCGCAGCCAACACCTCCACCTTTCCCAATTTTGGCCGTTTTCCCAACATGATGAGGACATCAATACCACAATTACACTCATGACCCCTGCTGTTACATACATGGGACTAATCACTAGCTCGCGCACGCCAATTAAATTACCAGGTACTTTCGTTTTTTGGTAACGATTCTAATGTTCATGAGAATACGATGCTGTCCAAATTAGATACATTTGTTTTGCTTACAAATGAAGTGCCTAGCTTACACAAGAGGGATGAACATTGGAGCATGATCAAGCATGGAGATGATGACATGTGCAAGGGGAACAAGAACAGAGTTTTTGGTGGAGTTTTCAGCATTTTTGAGCCACCATGATGACGTACAAGTGCATGGACGAAATATGCAAGATGTCCTTTCATAAATTTCGTCCATAGCTTAATATAGGTGCTGCACCACCTTATTTTTGGGCTAGGTCCATGTAATTTCGAAATACTACATATATGCTATTTTTAGAGTCTGTATTATAGGGGAAACGACTCAGGAGGTGTTTTAGTCACACCTTGCCAAGGAGGGACGAAATTCCCTATCTTTCTCCCTACAAATACAACCCTTAAGGCATCATTTAGGCTTTGGGTTTTGTTTAGATTAAAGTTCGCCATAGCTGTAACTCGCGTACTTCGTTTATGTTCAACGACCAGACCAAGACGTCACAGAGCCCCACTTTCATCTTATATCCGCAATATCTAGATTGCAATCTTAGTTTCTTGCTTGTTCTTCGTTTGCCTGCAGGACTAGACCCTCGTGGTCAGGTTGATCGTGCTCCGTCATGGTCAATAACCTCTCGGAGTTAGTTTAGCGATTGCTAAGGCGCGACGTCTTCACACATTCGTAGTCGGATCGTCAAAGTCTACTCCACCAAACGATAGCCACCATCTCATCAAAAGATGGGCCACCTTTGCCTCTATTAAGTGGTATCAGGTTGTTCGGTGATAATTTCTAGTTTTTCGTACTTAGATCGCTTCTGTTTTGTAGGATCGAAAGTATGTCTAGAGGGAGGGGGGGGGTGATTAGACTACTTGACCAAATAAAACTTATCCTTCTCCCAATTTTAGTTCTTGGCAGATTTTAGCAACTTTGGACAAGTCAAGCAATCTTAACACAATTCAAGCAAGCATGCAAAGAGTATATGAGCAACGAAAAGTAAAGCATGCAACTTGCAAGAATATAAAGGGAAGGGTTTGGAGGATTCAAACGCAATAGGAGACATGGATGTTTTTGTCGTGGTTCCGATAGGCGGTGCTATCGTACATCCACATTGATGGAGACTTCAACCCACGAAGGGTAACGGCTACGCGAGTCCACGGAGGGCTCCACCCACGAAGGGTCCACGAAGAAGCAACCTTGTCTATCCCACCATGGCTGTCGCCCACGAAGGACTTGCCTCACTAGCAGTAGATCTTCATGAAGTAGGCGATCTCCTTACCCTTACAAACTCCTTGGTTCAACTCCACAATCTTGTCGGAGGCTCCCAAGTGACACCTAGCCAATCTAGGAGACACCACTCTCCAAGAAGTAACAAATGGTGTGTTGATGATGAACTCCTTGCTCTTGTGCTTCAAATGATAGTCTTCCCAACACTCAACTCTCTCTCACAGGATATGGATTTGGTGGAAAGAAGATTTGAGTGGAAAGCAACTTGGGGAAGGCTAGAGATCAAGATTCATATGGTAGGAATGGAATATCTTGGCCTGAACACAAGTGTAGGTGGTTCTCTCTCAGAAAAAGTAAGTTGAAAGTGTAGGTTCGTTCTGATGGCTATATTGAGCATCCAGGTTCCGCTATTGGTTATTGACCGGAGATATGTCTCGGTCATGTCTACATAGTTCTCAAACCCGTAGGGTCCGCACGCTTAACGTTCGATGACAATTCATATTATGAGTTATGTGTTTTGGTGACCGAAGATTGTTCGGAGTCCCAGATGAGATCACGGACATGATGAGGAGTCTCGAAATGGTCGAGAGGTAAAGATTAATATATTGGACGATGGTATTCGGACACCGGAATGGTTCCAGAGTGTTTCGGGTATTTATCGGAGTACCGGGAGGTTATCGGAACCCCCCGGGGAAAGTAATGGGCCAACATGGGCCATAGGGGAGAGAGAGAGGGCAGCCCACAAGGGATGGCGTGCGCCCCCATTGGGACTCCGAATTGGACAAGGGGAGGGGGCACGGCCCCCGTTTCCTTCTCCCTCTCCTTCCCCTTTCCCCCTCCGAAAGAAAGGAAGGGGGGGGACTAGGACTAGGAGTCCAAGTCGGTTTCCCCACATGGCGCGCCCCTAGGGCCGGCCTCCTCCCTCCCCTCCTTTATATACGGGGGTAGGGGCACCCCAAAGCACATCAATTGTTCTCTTAGCCGTGTGCGGTGGCCCCCTCCACAGTTTACACCTCCGGTCATATTGTCGTAGTGCTTAGGCGAAGCCCTGCGCAGATCACATCACCATCACCGTCACCACGCTGTCCTGCTGACGAAACTCTCCCTCAACACTTTGCTGGATCAAGAGTTCGAGGGACATCATCGAGATGAACGTGTGCTGAACTCGGAGGTGCCGTATGTTCGACGCTTGATCGGTTGGATCGTGAAGACGGTCGACTACATCAACCACGTTAAGCTAACGCTTCCGCTTTCGGTGTACGAGGGTACGTGGACACACTCTCCCCCTTTCGTTGCTATTGCATCTCCTAGATATATCTTGCGTGATCATAGAATTTTTTTTTGAAATTGCATGTTGCGTTCCCCAACAGTGGCATCCGAGCCAGGTCTATGCGTAGATGATATGCACGAGTAGATCACAAAGAGTTGTCGGCGATCATAGTCATACTGCTTACCACCAATGTCTTATTTTGATTCAGCGGTATTGTTGGATGAAGGGGCCCGGACCAACCTTACATGACCACATTCATGAGACCGGTTCCACCGACAAAAATGCAACTTGTTTTGCATAAAGGTGGCTAGCGGGTGTCTGTTTCTCCAACTTTAGTTGAATCGATTTTGACTATGACCGGTCCTTGTTGAAGGTTAAAACAACACACTTGACGAAAAATCGTTGTGGTTTTAATGCGTAGGTAAGAAGGGTTCTTACTAGAAGCCCGTAGCAGCCACGTAAAACTTGCAACAACAAAGTAGAGAACGTCTAACTTGTTTTTGGAGGGCATGTTGTGATGTGATATGGTTAAGACATGATGTGATATACGTAATTGTATGAGATGATCATGTTTTGTAAAAGTTATCGACAACTAGCAGAAGCCTTATGGTTGTCGCTTTCTGGTATGAAATGCAATCGCCATGTAATTGCTTTATTTTATCACTATGCGTTAGCGATAGTTGTAGAAGCAATAGTTGGCGAGACGACAACGACGCTACGATGGAGATCAAGGTGTCAAGCCGGTGACGATGGAGATCATGACGGTGCTTTGGAGATGGAGATCAAAGGCACAAGATGATGATGGCCATATCATGTCACATATTTTGATTTCATGTGATGTTTATCTTTTATGCATCTTACTTTGCTTAGTACGGCGGTAGCATTATACGATGATCCCTCACTAAATTTCAAGGTATAAGTGTTCTCCCTGAGTATGCATCGTTGCGACAGTTCGTCGTGCCGAGATACCACGTGATGATCGGGTGTGATAAGCTCTACGTTCACATACAAGGGGTGCAAGCTAGTTTTGCATGTGCAGAATATTTGGGTTAAACTTGACAAGCCTAGCATATGCAGATATGGCCTCGGAACACTGAGACCGAAAGGTCAAACGTGAATCATATAGTAGATATGATCAACATAGTGATGTTCACCATTGAAAACTACTCCATCTCACCTGATGATCGGACATGGTTTAGTTGATATGGATCACGTGATCATTTAGATGACTAGAGGGATGTCTATCTAAGTGGGAGTTCTTTAGTAATATGATTAATTGAACTTTAATTTATCATGAACTTCATACCTGATAGTTTTTGCATATCTATGTTGTTGTAGATCAATGGCCCGTGCTATCGTTCCCTTTAATTTTAATGCATTCCTAGAGAAAGCTAAGTTGAAAGATGACGGTAGCAACTACACGGACTGGGTCCATAACTTGAGGATTATCCTCATTGCTGCACAAAAGAATTATGTCCTTGATGCACCGCTAGGTGCAAGGCCTGTTGCAGGAGCAACTCCGGACGTTATGAACGCCTGGCAAGCTAATCTGATGACTACTCGATAGTTTAGTGTGCCATGCTTTATGGCTTAGAATCGGGACTTCAAAGACGTTTTGAACGTCATGGAGCATATGAGATGTTCCAGGAGTTGAAGTTAATATTTCAAGAAAATGCCCGAGTTGAGAGATATGAAGTCTCCAACAAGTTCTATAGCTGCAAGATGGAGGAGAACAATTCTGTCAGTGAACACATACTCAGAATGTCTAGGTACCATAACCACTTGACTTAGCTGGGAGTTAATCTTCCGGATGATAGTGTCATTGGCAGATTTCTTCAATCACTACCACCAAGCTATATTGGCTTTGTGATGAACTATAATATGCAAGGGATGAACAAAACGATTCTCGAGCTCTTCGTAATGCTCAAGGCTGCGGAGGTATAAATCAAGAAGGAGCATCAAGTGTTGATGGTTAACAAGACCACTAGTTTGAAGAAAAATGGCAAAGGGAAGAAGGGGAACTTCAAGAAGAATAGCAAGCAAGTTGCTGCTCCCGGGAAGAAGCCCAAGTCTCGACCTAAGCCCGAAACTGAGTGCTTATACTTCAAAGGGACTGGTCACTGGAAGCGGAATTGCCCCAAGTATTTGGCAGATAAGAAGGATGGAAAAGTGAAAGGTATATTTGATATACATGTCATTGATGTGTACCTTACTAATGCTCGTAGTAGCGCCTGGGTATTTGATACTAGTTCTGTTGCTCATATTTGCAACTCGAAACAGGGGCTACGGAATAAACGAAGATTGGCTAAGGAGGAGGTGACGATGCGCGTCGTAAATGGTGCCAAGGTGGATGTGATCGCCGTCGGCACGTGTAACGCCCCGAGACCGTTGCACCAGGTGTCGTCCAGTTATTCGCTGTTGTTGCCATGTCATTCGCTTGCGTGTTGCATCTTGTCATGTCATCATGTGCATTGCATCATCATGTTTTCAAAACTTGCATCCGTCCCGGTCTCCTCGTTCCGTCCGTTGTCTGTTCTGAGCCCAGACACACTTGCACGCGCCCGCGGCATGTCCAAAATATTATTTTATAAGTGGCCGAAAAATGTTCACGGAATGGGGTGGAAGTTGGCATGCGGTCTTGTTATGGTGTAGGTATGCTGCCTGCCAAGTTTCATCGCATTCGGAGTCCGTTTGACGCCCCAACGGATAACTATAGCGGCAATATAGCCGGTCTAACGTCGGACGTTTTCGGTCTCCGGAAACAGATGCCGGCCCCCCTCTCTCTCTTCTCTCCTCTCAGCCTCGCCACAGCCCACCTAGGCCATCCTCCTTCCCCTCTTCGCTTTTGGAGTTGTCCGATGCGACCGCACGGTCCGAAACCCTCTCTGCACAGTGCATCGAACCCCTCACGTGAGCGTCCGAAAGTTGTCCCGGACCCGACCCGGGGTGTCGCCACCGTTGTGTCCGGATCATCCCCAAACGTCTACAAAACGTCACCGTTTTCTTATTTGGACTTCCTAGCTATTTTATTCGCGATCGTCCTATTGCGGTCGTAGGGTCGAGATAGCCCCTAACCTAATCCGTGATGTATATTTATAGTCCACCCCTAGTCTAATTTCAGACCAAATCCCTAAATTCTAGGGATTCTCCCAGCCGCCGCCGCCACACTCTTTCCCCAACATCGGGATCCCCATCGCTCGAACCAAATCCATCTCCTCCTCGTTTTCACCACAAGCCCAACCAGCGAGCTCCTCCTCCTCTCGATCCATCCCCACGCCCCTCCGCGGTTGGGCCCGAGCAGGATCACCCAGAGCCGCAGCGCTGCCGCCATCAGGCCAGGACCTCCCGTCGCCCGCAGCCTCCTCGATCTGTTCTGGATCGGGAAAAGAGCTCCCAGGTCGCTCAATCCAGGAGGCCTGGCCTCCCATCGCTCGCCGACGCCTCAACCGGACCAGAACCCCGTCGCCCTGCCTTTCTCCTTCCTCCCTTCGTCTCCTCCTCTCATCTTCCTCGTTCTTCTCCTACAACAGGTGCTCCTTGCGCCATGGATGCCGCCATGGAGGCTGACCTTCTCCACCGCACTGTGACGAGCCTCCCCATGCTCCTTCACCTCGCATCCTCGGGTGCCCGCGCCTACCGCCGGCCGGCCACGGCCAGGTCGCCTCGCCTCCTCTCGATCTCACTCCGGCCCTCTCTCTGTCCCTGCCTCGTGACTGAATTCTTCCCTGCCAGGGCCTTGTCATTCCTCCCCGCCTCAGAGCTCCCTTGCGCCGCCGGATCAGAGACCCATCGCCCGGTCCTGCCCGTTCCCGGCGCTTGCGTCATCATCAGCCACCGTCGCCGGAGTTCCTTGTCGGTTCGCGCGCCGACCTGCAAGTCCCACGCCGCCGCTGCTCTGCTTCTGTTTCTGCTTCCTGTCGAGAAGAGGACACGCCTCCTCTGCATCGAACAGGGCCGCTCCAACGCCCGCTGACTCCTCCAGCTCAGGCCGGCCCAGCCCAGCGAGCCTCCTCAGCCTGGCAGCGACCGGCCCAGCCACCTGCCTCATCCAGCCCAGCACCAACCGGGCCAAGCCCAATGTGAGAAGCCCCCCTCCAGCCCCTGTGCATTGTTGGGCTTGTCCCAAATTTCAGCCCAGTAGTGTTTTTTTTCCAGCGCCTGCGAATTTAGTATTTGTTCCAGAGAACGCAGTTTTACAGAAAAGTCCCCCTAGTTCATGCATTTAATAACTCACTAACCGTGCATCGGATTAAAATGATTTATATATGAAACTTGCTTAGAATTTTGTCTAGATTCATAATATGCAACTTTCATCCATGTTTAAAATGTTTAAATTGATGTTTGGTTAAATTTGCTCCTATGCCATGTTAAAATGATTTAATTCATAACTATTCAACTGTAGCTCCAAATCTAACAAACTTTATATGTAAATGGGGTAGAAAAACGCCTAGTTTAACATGGTGACCTTTATTTGCATGTTAAACAACTCTAAAATTGTGTTTAGGGCAGAACAGTACCAAATCTATAATATGCTCATGAGGAGTTTCCGGAATTGTTGTTCGTTGCTTCCGGCCTCATTTAACCTTGACTAGATAGGTAGTTTTCATTTGCTTTCACCTCTTGCCATGCTAACAACATTTAATCTTGTTGGGTACATAAACGAGAGAGAACTAAATAAGTCATGTGGTTTTTTCGTCAATATGCAACTCGTTGCATATTGAGCTCCACTTAATTTGTAGTGTTGTTTGTTGCATTTTGCCATGCCATGCCCTCTTTAAACCGGACATGCATCATTCTTGTTTGCGCATCATGCCATGTCTATGTCGTGGTTGATTACTATATTGTTTGCTTTCTTTCCGGTGTTGCTTCTTCGGGTTGGTTCCGATTACGTCGTGATTGTGAGGACCCGTTCATCTACGTCCGTTTGTCTTCTTCATGGACTCGTTCTTCTTCCGTGCAGGATCTCAGGCAAGATGACCATACCCTCGAAATCACTTCTATCTTTGCTTGCTAGTTGCTCGCTCTTTTGCTATGCCTATGCTGCGATACCTACCACTTGCTTATCATGCCTCCCATATTGTTGAACCAAGCCTCTAACCCACCTTGTCCTAGCAAACCGTTGATTGGCTATGTTACCGCTTTGCTCAGCCCCTCTTATAGCGTTGTTAGTTGCAGGTGAAGATTGAAGTTTGTTCCTTGTTGGAACATGGAGATGTTGTTCCTTGTTGGAACATGTTTACTTGTTGGGATATCACAATATATCTTATTTAATTAATGCATCTATATACTTGGTAAAGGGTGGAAGGCTCGGCCTTATGCCTAGTGTTTTGTTCCACTCTTGCCGCCCTAGTTTTCTGTCATATCGGTGTTATGTTCCCGGATTTTGCGTTCCTTACGCGGTTGGGTTATAATGGGAACCCCTTGACAGTTCGCTTTGAATAAAACTCCTCCAGCAAGGCCCAACCTTGGTTTTACCATTCGCCACCTAGCCTTTTTCCCTTGGGAGTCGCGCATCCCGAGGGTCATCTTTATTTTAACCCCCCGGGCCAGTGCTTGTCTAAGTGTTGGTCCAAACTAGAGCCACTTGCGGCGCCACCTCGGGGAAACTTGAGGGCTGGTTTTAGCTGTACGTAGTGTTCATCCGGTGTTACCCTGAGAACGAGATATGTGCAGCTCCTATCAGGATGTCGGCGCATCGGGCGGTCTTGCTGGTCTTGTTTTACCATTGTCGAGGATGTCTTGTTGTACCGGGATACCGAGTCTGATCGGAATGTCTCGGGAGGAGGTCTATCACTTCGTTGACCATGAGAGCTTGTGATGGGCTAAGTTGGGACACCCTTGCAGGGATTTGAACTTTCGAAAGCCGTGCCCGTGGTTATGGGCAGATGGGAATTTGTTAACGTACGATTGTAGAAAACTTGAAGTTGACCTTAATTAAAATGCATCAACCGCGTGTGTAACCGTGATGGTCTCTTTCTGGTGGAGTCCGGGAAGTGAACACGGTTGTTGGAGTTATGCTTGACGTAGGTTGTTCTAGGATCACTTCTGGATCATAGTTGTTCGAACGTGCTTTGCCTTCTCTTCTCGCTCTCTTTTGCGTATGTTAGCCACCATATATGCTAGTCGCTTGCTGCAGCTCCACCTCATACCTTTTACCTTACCCATAAGCTTAAATAGTCTTGATCGCGAGGGTGCGAGATTGCTGAGTCCCCGTGACTCACAGATACTTCCAAAAACCAGCTTGCAGGTGCCGATGAGTCCGTGCAGATGACGCAACCAAGCTCAGGAGGAGCTCGATGAAGATCTTGTCCTTTGTGTTGCTTCGTTCTAGTTGATCAGTAGTGGAGCCCAGTTGGGGTCGATCGGGGACCTTGTCGCATTTGGGGTTCTTCTTTTATTGTGGTTCCGTAGTCGGACCTTGATTGTATTTGGATGATGTAATGCTTTATTCTTGTAATTGTGTGAAGTGGCGATTGTAAGCCAACTATGTAACTTCTTCCCCTATTTTATTACATGGGTTGTGTGAAGATTACCTCACTTGCGACATTGCTTTCAATGCGGTTATGCCTCTAAGTCGTGCTTCGACACGTGGGAGATATAGCCGCATCGAGGGCGTTACAGCATGCTACCTCTACATCTACCTTCGGGATTAGTTTTAGACCTGAATAATTGTTATTTAGTGCCAGCATTGAGCATGAACATTATATCTGGATCTTGTTTAATGCGAGACGGTTATTCATTTAAATCAGAGAATAATGGTTGTTCTATTTATATGAGTAATATATTTTATGGTCATGCACCCTTGATGAGTGGTCTATTTTTGTTGAATCTCGATTGTGGTGATACACATATTCATAATATTGATGCCAAAAGAAGCAAAGTTAATAATGATAGTGCAACTTATTTGTGACACTGCCGTTTAGGTCATATTGGTGTAAAGCGCATGAAGAAACTCCATACAGATGGGCTTTTGGAATCACTTGATTATGAATCACTTGATGCATGTGAACCATGCCTCATGGGCAAGACGACTAAGACTCCGTTCTCCGGAACAATGGAGCGAGCCACTGACTTATTGGAAATAATACATACTGATGTATGCGGTCCGATGAGTGTTGAGGCTTGTGGCGGGTATCGTTATTTTCTGAGCTTCATAGATGATTTGAGCAGATATGGGTATATCTACTTAATGAAACATAAGTCTGAAACATTTGAAAACTTCAAAGAATTTCAGAGTGAAGTGGAAAATCCTCGTAACAAAAAAATAAAGTTTCTACGATTTGATCGCGGAGGCGAATATTTGAGTTACGAGTTTGGTCTTTATTTAAAACAATGTGGAATAGTTTCGCAACTCGCGCCACCTGGAACACCACAATGTAATGGTGTGGCCGAATGTCGTAACTGTACTTTATTAGATATGGTGCGATCTATGATGTCTCTTACCGATTTACCACTACCATTTTGGGGTTATCCATTAGAGACAACTGCATTAACGTTAAATAGGGTACCATCCAAATCCGTTGAGACAACACCATATTAACTTTGGTTTGGCAAGAAACCGAAGTTATCGTTTCTTAAAGTTTGGGGTTGCGATGCTTATGTGAAAAAGCTTCAGCCTGATAAGCTCGAACCCAAATTAGAGAAGTGCGTCTTCATAGGACACCCAAAAGAAACTGTTGGGCACACCTTCTATCACAGATCCAAAGGCAAGATATTTGTGTCTAAGAATGGGTCCTTTCTAGAGAAGGATTTTCTCTGAAGATAAGTGAGTGGGAGGAAAGTAGAACTTGATGAGGTAGCTTTACCTTCTCGCGAACTGGAAAGTAGTTCATCACAGAAATCAGTACCTGTGATGCCTACACCAATTAGTGAGGAAGCTAATGATGATGATCATGAAACTTCAGATCAAGTTACTACCGAACCTCGTAGGTCAGCCAGAGTACGTTCCGCACCAGAGTGGTACGGTAATCCTGTTCTAGAAGCCATGTTACTAGACCATGACGAACCTACGAACTATGAGGAAGCGATGATGCGCCCAGATTTCGTGAAATGGCTTGAGGCCATGAAATCTGAGATGGGATCCATGTATGAGAACAAAGTATGGACTTTGGTTGACTTGCTCGATGATCGGCAAGCCATAGAAAATAAATGGATCTTCAAGAAGAAGACTGACGCTGATGGTAATGTTACTGTCTACAAAGCTCGACTTGTTGCAAAAGGTTTTCGACAAGTTCAAGGAGTTGACTACGATGAGACCTTCTCACTCATAGCGATGCTTAAGTTTGTCCGAATCATGTCAGCAATTGCCGCATTTTATGATTATGAAATTTGGCAAATGGATGTCAAAACTGCATTCCTTAATGGATTTCTTAAAGAAGAGTTGTATATGATGCAACCAAAAGGTTTTGTCGATCCTAAAGGTGCTAACAAAGTATGCAAGCTCCAACGATCCATTTATGGACTAGTGCAAGCCTCTCGGAGTTGGAATATACGCTTTGATAGTGTGATCAAAGCATATGGTTTTATACAGACTTTTGGAGAAGCCTGTATTTACAAGAAAGTGAGTGGGAGGTCTGTAGCATTTCTAATATTATATGTGGATGCCATATTGTTGATTGGAAATGATATAGAATTTCTGGATAGCATAAAAGGATACTTGAATAAGAATTTTTCAATGCAAGACGTCGGTGAAGCTACTTATATATTGGGCATCAAGATCTATAGAGATAGATCAAGACGCTTAATTGGACTTTCACAAAGCATATACCTTGATAAAGTTTTGAAGAAGTTCAAAATGGATTAGTCAAAGAAAGGGTTCTTGCCTGTGTTACAAGGTGTGAAGTTGAGTCAGACTCAATGCCTGACGACTGCAGAAGATTGAGAGAAAATGGAAGTCATTCCCTATGCCTCAGCCATAGGTTCTATCATGTATGCAATGCTATGTACCAGACCTGATGTGTGCCTTGCTATAAGTTTAGGAGGGAGGTACCAAAGTAATCGAGGAGTGGATCACTGGACAGCGGTCAAGAACATCTTGAAATACCTAAAAAGGACTAAGGATATGTTTCTCGTTTATGGAGGTGACAAAGAGCTTGTCGTAAATGGTTACGTCGATGCTAGCTTTGACACTGATCCGGATGACTCTAAGTCGCAAACCGGATACATATTTATATTGAATGGTTGACCTGTCAGTTGGTGCAGTTCCAAGCAGAGCGTCGTGGCGGGATCTATGTGTTAAGCGGAGTACATAGCTGCTTCGGAAGCAGCAAATGAAGGAGTCTGCATGAAGGAGTTCATATCCGATCTAGGTGTAATACCTAGTGCATCGGTTCCAATGAAAATCTTTTGTGACAATACTGGAGCAATTGCCTTAGCGAAGGAATCTAGATTTCACAAGAGAACCAAACACATCAAGAGATGCTTCAGCTCCATCCACGATCAAGTCAAGGAGGGAGACACAGAAATTTGCAAAATACATACAGATCTGAATGTTGCAGACCCATTGACTAAGCCTCTTCCATGAGCAAAACATGCTCAACACCAAGACTCCATGGGTGTTAGAATCATTACAATGTAATCTAGATTATTGACTCTAGTGCAAGTGGGAGATTGAAGGAAATATGCCCTAGAGGCAATAATAAACTTGTTATTTATATTTCCTTATGTCATGATAAATGTTTATTATTCATGCTAGAATTGTATTAACCGGAAACTTGATACATGTGTGAATACATAGACAAAACAAAGTGTCCCAAGTATGCCTCTACTTGACTAGCTCGTTAATCAAAGATGGTTAAGTTTCCTGACCATAGACATGTGTTGTCATTTGATGAACGGGATCACATCATTAGGAGAATGATGTGATGGACAAGACCCATCCGTTAGCTTAGCATAATGGTCTTTAAGTTTTATTGCTATTGCTTTCTTCATGACTTATACATATTCCTTTGACTATGAGATTATGCAACTCCCGAATACCGGAGGAACACCTTGTGCGCTATCAAACATTACAATGTAACTGGGTGATTATAAAGATGCTCTACAGGTGTCTCCGAAGGTGTTTGTTGGGTTGGCATAGATCTGGATTAGGATTTGTCACTCCGAGTATCGGAGAGGTATCTCTGGGCCCTCTTGGTAATGCACATCATGATAAGCCTTGCAAGCAATGTGACTAATGAGTTAGTTGCGGGATGATGTATTACGGAACGAGTAAAGATACTTGCCAATAACAAGATTGAACTAGGTATGAAGATACCGACGATCGAATCTCGGGCAAGTAACATACCGATGACAAAGGAAATAACATAGTTGTCATTGCGGTTTGACAGATAAAGATCTTTGTAGAATATGTAGGAACCAATATGAGCATCCAGGTTACGCTGTTGGTTATTGATCAGAGATGTGTCTCGGTCATGTCTACATAGTTCTTGAATCCGTAGGGTCCACCCGCTTGACGTTCGATGATGATTTGTATTATGAGTTATGTGTTTTGGTGACCAAAGATTGTTCGGAGTCCCATATGAGATCACAGACATGATGATGAGTCTCAAAATGGTCGAGAGGTAAAGATTCATATATTGGACGATGGTATTCGGACACCTAAATGGTTCCGGAGTGTTTCGGGTATTTATTGGAGTACCGAGAGGTTACCGGAACCCCCCAGGGAAAGTAATGGGCCAACATTGGCCATAGGGGAGATAGAGGGCAACCCACAAGGGGTGCCCCCCCATGGGAGTCTGAATTGGACAAGGGGAGGGGGCGCAGCCCCCCTTTCCCCCCCCCTTCCCCCCTCTGAAAGAAAGGAGGGGGGGGGGGGGCGACTAGGACTAGGAGTCCAAGTCAGTTTCCCCCCATGGTGCGCCCCTAGGGCCGGCCTCCTCCCTCTCCTCCTTTACATACGAGGGCAGGGGGGCACACTAAAGCACATCAATTGTTCTCTTAGCCGTGTGGCGGTGCCCCCCTCCACAGTTTACACCTCCGGTCATATTGTCGTAGTGCTTAGGCGAAGCCCTGCATGGATCACATCACCATCACTGTCACCACGCCGTCGTGCTGACGAAACTCTCCCTCGACACTTTGCTGGATCAAGAGTTCGAGGAACGTCATCGAGTTGAACGTGTGCTGAACTCGGAGGTGCCGTACGTTCGGTGCTTGATCGGTTGGATCGCGAAGACGTTCGACTACATCAACCACGTTAAGCTAACGCTCTCGCTTTTGGTGTACAAGGGTACATGGACACACTCTCCCCCTCTCGTTGCTATGCATCTCCTAGATATATCTTGCGTGATCGTAGGAATTTTTTTGAAATTGCGTGATGCGTTCCCCAACAGTTATATGCCGTCGTTGCAAGGGTGGAGGTCACTATGCGAGCAAATGTCCATATCCGCGTGTGATGATTGTTACTGAGGATGGTGGGTATGAGTCGCTAGTGACTATGATGAGGAGACTTTGGCTCATATTGCTAGTGAAGAGCAGGGTGGGCATGATTCTGAACAAGACACACAATAGATGGCTGCTAAAGACGCTGACAGGTATGGAACTTTAGTTGCTCAACGTGTTTTGAGTGTGCAGGTAACACAAGTTGAGAAAAATTAGATGTAGAATTTGTTCCATACAAAGGGATTTGTGAAGGAACGTTCTGTCCACATCATCATTGATGGAGGGAGCTGCAACAACTTGGCTAGCATGGAGATGGTGGAGAAGCTGTCTCTCACCACAAGACCACATCCGCATCCTTACTAAATCCAGTGGTTTAACAATAGCGACAAGGTTAAGGTAACACATACTGTTCGTGTGCATTTTAGTATCGCTACGTATGCTGATTATGTTGATTATGATGTGGTACCCATGCAAACATGTTTCTTATTACTTGGTAGACCATGGAAATTTGATAAAAATTCTCTACACCATGGTAGAAACAATCTGTATACTCTTGTTCATAAGGATAAACATATTACTTTGCTTCCTATGTCTCCAGATTCCATTTTGAAAGATGATATTAACATAGCTAGTAAAGCAAAACAGGAGCAAAGTAAGATCGAAAATCACATTGTGGCAAAAGAATTTGAGCAACAAATGAAGCCTCATAACAAACCATCATCTCATGTTGCCTTCGAAATTAAATTGAAAAGTGGATGTTTACTTGCCACAAAATCTGATATAGATGATTTAGATTTCACCAAATCTGTTTGATATGCTTTTGTGTGCAAAGAGGCATTATTTTCATTCGAGGACGTGCCTTGCTCTTTGCCTCCTACTGTCACTAAAATTTTGCAGGAGTTCACTGACATCTTTCCACAAGACATGCCACCGGAATTACCACCTATTCGAGGGATTGAGCATCAAATTGATTTAATTCCCAGTGCATCGCTACCCAACCGTGCACCATACCATACCAATCCGGAGAAGATGAAGGAGATTATGTGTCAATTACAGGAGCTGCTCGACAAGAGTTATATACGCGAATCTCTTAGTCCTTGTGCTATTCCTATTATACTAGTTTCAAAAAAGGATGGTACATCGCGTATGTGTGTTTATTGTAGAGGCATTAATAATATTACTATTCATTATCGTCATCCTATACCTAGGCTAGATGATATGCTTGATGAATTGAGTGGCTCTATAATATTCTCCAAAGTTGATTTGCGTAGTGGATACCATCAAATTCGTATGAAATTGGGAGATGAATGGAAAACAACATTTACAACTAAATTTGGATTATATGAGTGCTTAGTCATGCCTTTTGGGTTAACTAATGCACCTAGTACTTTCATGAGTTTAATGAACGAAGTTTTACGTGCTTTCATTGGACGATTTGTGGTAGTTTACTTTGATGATATACTGATATATAACAGATCTTTGGAGGAACATTTGGAACATTTACGTGTTGTTTTTATTGCTCTACGTGATGCATGTTTGTTTGGTAACCTTGGGAAGTGCACCTTTTGCACCAATCGAGTATCTTTTCTTGGCTATGTTGTTGCCCCACAGAGAATTGAAGTTGATAAAGACAAGATTAAAGCTATTGAGTGTTGGCTGCAGCCCAAAACGGTCACACAAGTGAGGAGTTTTCTTGGACTCCCTGGTTCCTATAGGCTTTTTGTGAGAGATTTCAACACCATTGCTGCATCTCTCAATGTGCTTACAAAGAAGGATGTGCCTTTTGTTTGGGGTACTGCACAGGAAGAAGCCTTCACGGTATTGAAAGATAAGTTGACACATGCTCCATTACTCCAACTTATTGATTTTAATAAGACTTTTGAGCTTGAATGTGATGCCAGTGCAATTGGATTAGGAGGTGTGTTATTACAAGATGGTAAACCTGTTGCATACTTTTCTGAAAAATTGAATGGGCCTAGTCTGAATTATTCTACTTATGATAAAGAATTATATGCTCTTGTTCGGACTTTAGAAAAAAGCAACATTATTTATGGCCCAAAGAATTTGTTATACATTCTGATCATGAATCTTTGAAACATATTAAAAGTCAAGCCAAACTAAATCGCAGGCATGCTAAATGGGTTAAATTCATTGAGACTTTCCCTTATGTCATTAAACACAAGAAGGGTAAAGAAAATGTTATTGCTGATGCATTGTCTCGTCGCTATACTATGCTTTCCCAATTTGACTTTAAAATATTTGGTTTGGAGACCATCAAAGATCAATATGTGCATGATGTTGATTTTAGAGATGTAATGCAGAATTGTAAAGAAGGAAGAACATGGAACAAGTTTGTCGTTAATGATGGATTTTTTGTTTCGTGCTAACAAGATATGCATTCCATCTAGTTCTGTTCATCTTTTGTCGTCACAGGAGGCGCATGGAGGAGGATTAATGGGACACTTTGGCATGAAGAATAAAGAGGATGTACTTGCTACACATTTCTTTTGGCCAAAGATGAGACGGGATGTTGAGCGTTTGTTGCTCGCTGCACTACATGTCAAAAAGCTAAGTCATGACTCAATCCTCATGGTTTATATATGCCTTCGCCTGTACCTAGTGTTCCTTGGAAGGATATATCTATGGACTTTGTTTTAGGTTTACCTCAAACAAAGAAGGGGATGGATAGCATATTTGCTATCGTGGATAGATTTTCGGAAATGACACACTTTATACCATGTCGTAAAAGCGCTACTGCTGCTAATCTTGTTGAGTTGTTCTTTCGTGAAATGATTCGCTTGCATGGTGTGCGAAATACTATTGTTTCAGATCATGATACTATGTTTCTTAGTCACTTTTGGAGATGTTTATGGGCTGAGTTGGGGACTAAACTGCCTTTTAGCACTACTTGTAACCCCAAACCGATGGACAAACTGAAGTAGTCAATAGAGCATTGTCTACTATGCTAAGGACAGTTTTGAAGACTGACCTTAAAATATGGTAAGAATGCTTGCCTCATATTGAATTTGCTTATAACCGTTCACTGCATTCTACTACTAAGATGTGCCCTTTTGAGATTGTGTATGGTTTCCTATCTCGTGCACCCATTGATTTGTTGCCTCTTCCATCTTCAGAGAAGGTTAATTTTGATGCTAAACAACATGCTGAATTGATTTTAAAAAATGCATGAGTTAACTAAGGAAAATATTGAGCACATGAATGCTAAATATAAACTTGCTGGAGATAAGGGCAGCAAGAGTGTTGTCTTTGCACCTGGAGATCTTGTTTGGTTACATTTGCGTAAGGATAGGTTTCCTGATTTGTGCAAGTCAAAGCTAATGCCACGTGCTGATGGTCCTTTTAAGGTGTTAGAGAAAATAAATGATAATGCATATAAACTTGAGCTACCTGCAGATTTTGGGGTTAGTCCCACTTTTAACATTGCAGATTTGAAGCTTTATTTGGGCAAGGAAGATGAGCTTCCGTCGAGGATGACTTAAATTCAAGAAGGGGAGGATGATGAGTACATCAATACCACAGTTACACCCACGACCCCTGCTGTTACATAGATGGGACCAATTACCAGAGCTCGTGCACACCAATTAAATTACCAGGTACTTTCGTTTCTTGGCAACGATTCTAAGGTTCATGATAATATGATGCTGCCTAAATTGGATACATTTGTTTTGCTCACAAATGAAGGGCCTAGGTTGGACAATAGGGATGAACATTGGAGCATGATCAAGCATGGAGATGGTGGCATGCGCAAGGGGAACAAGAATGGAGTTTCTAGTGGAGTTTTCAGCATTTTGGAGCCACCATGATGACGTACAAGTGCATGGATAAAATACACAAGATGCTCTTTCATAAATTTCTTCCGTATCTTAATATAGGTGATGCGCTACCTTATTTTTGGGCCGGGCCCATGTAATTTCGAAATACTACATGTAGGCTACTTTTTAGAGTCTGTATTGTAGGGGAAATGACTCATGAGGTGTTTTAGTCCCACCTTGCCAAGGGGGGACGAAATTCCCTCTATTTCCCCCTAAAAATACAACCCTCAAGGCACCGTTTAGACTTTGGGTTTTGTTTAGATTAAAGTTCGCCATAGCTGCAACTTGCGTACTTCGTTTGTGTTCAATGACCAAACCAAGACGTCATAGAACCCCACTTTCATCAATAAAGCTTTCATCTTATATCTACAATATCCAGATTGCAATCTCAGTTTCTTGCTTGTTCTTCATTTGCCTGCAGGAAACAGACCCTCATGGTCAGGTTGATCGTGCTCTGGCGTGGTCAATAACCTCTCGGAGTTGGTTTAGTGGTTGCTAAGGCGCGATGTTTTTGCACGTTCATAGTCGGATCATCAAAGTCTACTCCACAAAATGATAGCCACCACTCATCGAAAGACAGGACACCTTTGCCTCTATCACCATTCCTTCCGCAAACTACCACCGACTTCCACAACCAACCACAATTTTTACACATTTGCCATTTGAGAATTTGAGTTTGCAGTTTTCTGTTTCCTAACTTGTTTCGGCTACTTACGAACGGTTCGTCATCGACATCACCTCCACTCAACTTCGCCACAGACTCAACATCGACAATGACAACTTCACCATTTTGACACCCCGACCGTAATCAAGGATGGTAACCGCGACGACATCATTGTACATTTTCCTTGGATTTGCATTGTTAACCCCGGGCCACGCTACTTGTGCACTTTACTGATACACATTCCACATAGCTTTCATTGCGTGCATTTATCATCGTATCATTTCTTGTGTCATCACATTGTTCCCGCATATACATAATTGCCATCTTGGTTTGAGCATTCCGCATAGTGTCCATATAAAAAAAGGAGAGAACATCTTTTAAGTAGAGAAAAAAGAGCTTGTAAGCAATAGCCACAAAATTAGGCCACATTGCATGCCATATTGCCATCATTGATCATCTTGGATCATCATGAGCGAGTTCACCGGGAAACATACTAAATAACATACTTGGAATAGAAAATTGACACGTTTTGTCTCTCATAGGTTGTGCACAAGTTTCATATCTCTCCCTTTCAAGAAGTTGTGCTAGCGTCCTCTAGCATTTTGTAACATGAGAGTTTTTCGTGGATTTCACATTTTGTGTTCATTCTTTGGTTGCACAACCCCAATTACCTATCCGTGTGTGTGTTTCCGTGTGCCACCCATTGTTATTGGTCTACTTGTTTCACTTGTGAATTTGTGAATCTCTTTCAACATTATTTTTATCTTACTAACAATTGCATCAATTTTGTGTCACTGTCCTCGCCAAGCCACTCCATAAGCTTTTCTTGTATAGGTGTGAGATTGACAAGATTTGGTACCAATTGTACTAATAACACACTGGATGACCATTGATCCATCTTCGACATTGGAAAAGATACATTTGGTCTAGTTCTTTTCTTTCTTACACTCACATTTGCTTGAGCATGATGGATAGGCCGCGCACCTCCAACCCACTCTTCGATGAGCAAGACAAACAGAATGACTACGTCACGATGCTTAAACTCTTTGGCACTCAACAAGCTTTGCATCAAGAAAATGAAGCTTTGGGCGACCGCATCAAACAACTTGCCACAGACTTGTGACAATCCGAAGCAAGAATGCGGGACTACCTTTACGCCAAGCTTACTACCCAAATGGAAGATTGTTGTAGGATGGAACCCTAATTGGAGATCTTTTCACACTTGAAGGGGAAAATGGATGAACAACAAGAATCACAAGGGGAATTCACTTAAAACACCCCAATTACACACCCACTAGAATAACATAGTTGAGATCCACAAGAATACGAGATCAATCAAAGGAAAACAAGCACAAATATAGAGTTCTTCTAAAATCCAAGAGGAGATGAGGTCTTGATGATCTAGATAGATCCTTTCCTAGAAGGGGTCTTGATATCCCCTAGGGATCTTCTCCTAGGAGGTCTTGATATCCTAAAGGAGTGGTAGATGAGCAAATCCGTCTCTAATGTCTCTTAATACTTTGCTAACCCTAACAAATGTCTTAGGAACGACATATATAGGTGACTTGAGCTGGGGGACGAGCTAGAGGGTAAAACAGGAACACCATGGCCAACTTACTGTGAGGGTCGTGCGCATGGGCTAAGTAGGCCCCGTGTGCACGGTACACCCCCATGCACACAAAATAGCTACAGTGGGGAGGCCCGTGGGCACGGGGTGTGCTGTTTCGCGTCCACTAGCTCTCTAGATGACCCGCGGGCACGGGGTGGCCTGGGAGGTGCAGTCTTCTCTTTCATGGTGGCCTCCTTCTTGTGGCTTTGGTCCCCTTCTCCTAGGCCTTGGGGATGTTCCTTAGCTGCTTGGTGGGGGTCGTACTCGTACCTAATGATACATATCACTCTTTGGTGACGTAGCATCCAAGTCCCATCCATATCCATATCAATATCATAGAGGGGTGAGTTCACCTTGTTTTTTATGGCGCGTGCGCGAGCTCTTATCATGGGTCCACGTGGTGCTATTTGAGTTGGTGTAGTGTCCATGGGGATGACCGAAGGATGCTCCGCATCATCTGCCCCCCTTGGGAGAGATCCATCTCAGATCGTTAACTTCATCACCATGGTTGGTAGATAAATCCTTGACATTGAAGATGTCGCTTATGTTGTACTTGTCACGTGGGATGTCGATCTTGTAAGCATTGTTATTGTAGTGTGCTAGAACCTTGAAAGTTCCATCGGTGCGAGGTAGTAGCTTGGACTTGTGCTCGTTTGGGAAACGATCTTTGTGAAGGTGTAGCCACACAAGATATCCTAGGCTGAACACCATGGGGTGCTTGTTTATCTCGAGCTTGGTGGTGAGATGGTGTACTTGATGCTTGATCGTGTGCCTTGTATGTTCATGCATCTTTTTGAGATAAGTTACTCTTATGTTTGTGTCCATGTTTGCTCGTTCTTGTAGCGGTAGTGGAAGGATGTCCAATGGTGACAATGGGTTGAAGTCGTAGATGACCTTGAAGACTTGCAGGTGGTAGAGTGTCATGCTCGATTGTAGGCATACTCGGCGATGGGCAAGCATTCCTCCCACTCAATGATGTTCTTTGATAACCCACAAGTATAGGGGATCGCAATAGTTTTTGATAAGTAAGAGTGTTGAACCCAATGAGGAGCTAAATGTAGAACAAATATTCCCTCAAGTTCTATCGACCACTGATACAACTCTACGCACGCTTGACGTTCGCTTTACCTAGAACAAGTATGAAACTAGAAGTACTTTGTAGGTGTTTTTGGATAGGTTTGCAAGGTAATAAAGAGCATGTAAATAAAAAGTAGGGGCTGTTTAGATAAAGACACAACTAAGTTAGTTTTAGTAAAGAACTTTTTGTTACGAGAAAGTTATTTGTCCCTAGGCAATCGATAACTAGACCGGTAACCATTATTGCAATTTTATATGAGGGAGAGGCATAAGCTAACATACTTTCTCTACTTGGATCATATGCACTTATGATTGGAACTCTAGCAAGCATCCGCAACTACTAAAGATCATTAAGGTAAAACCCAACCATAGCATTAAAGTATAAAGTCCTCTTTATCCCATATGCAAACAACCTACTTACTCGGGTATGTGTTTCTATCACTCACGCCACCCACCATAAGCAAATCATGAACATATTGCAAACCCTACAGAGGGAATCCCTCATTCTTGCGCGACACGGAGAGAACTATAGGACAACACCATTAATAAAACATGCAACTCAAACCAATCATGATCACCAAATAACCATTAGGACAAAACGGATCTACTCAAACATCATAGGATAGCCATACATCATTGGGAAATAATATATAGCGTTGAGCACCATGTTTAAGTAGAAATTACAGCGGATAAGAGAGAGGTTACACTGCTGCATAGAGGGGGGAAGAGTTGGTGATGATGGCGGTGAAGTTGTTGGTGAAGATTGCGGTGATGATGATGGCCCCGGCGGTGTTCCGGCGCCACCGAAAGAGAGGGGGAGAGGCCCCCCTTCTTCTTCTTCCTTGACCTCCTCCCTTGATGGGAGAAGGGTTTCCCCTCTGGTCCTTGGTCTCCATGGCATGGGAGGGGCGAGAGCCCCTCCGAGATTGGATCTGTCTCTCCGTCTCTCTTTGTGTCTGCGTTCTGCCTAGCTGCCCTTTCACCGTTTCGTATATATATGGAGATCCGTAACTCCGATTGGACTGAAACCTTCACCGTCATTTTTTCCTAAAAATTAGCTTTCTTGCGGCCGAAGAAGGGCATTAACCACCTTAGGGGGGCCCATGAGGGTTAGGGGCGCGCCCAGGGGGTGGGGCACGCCCACTGCCTCGTGCCTCCCTCGGGCACCGTCTCGCGTGGATTTTTCTTCCCATATTCTCCGAATATTCCAAAAATAATCTCCGTCAGTTTTTATCCCGTTTGGACTCTGTTTGATATGGATATTCTAAGAAACAAAAAAACATGCAACAAACAGGAACTGGCACTGGGCACTGGATCAATATGTTAGTCCCAAAAATAATATAAAAAGTTGCCAAAGGTATATGAAAGTTGTAGAATATTGGCATGGAACAATCAAAAATTATAGATACGACGGAGACATATCAGCATCCCCAAGCTTAATTCCTGCCCGTCCTCGAGTAGGTAAATGATAAAAAAGATAATTTTTGATGTGGAATTCTACCTAGCATAATCTTGATCACATATATAATCATGGCATGAATATTAAGATACGAGTAATTCAAAGCAATAGTCTATCATTTGACATAAAAACAATAATACTTCAAGCCTACTAATAAAGCATTCATGTCTTTTCAAAATAACATGGCCAAATAAAGTTATCCCTACAAAATCATATAGTCTGGCTATGATCCATCTTCACCACACAAAATATTCACATCATGCACAACCCGATGACAAGCCAAGCAATTGTTTCATACTTTTGACGTTCTCAAACCTTTTTAACTTTCACGCAATACATGAGCGTGAGCCATGGACATAGCACTATAGGTGGAATATAATGGTGGTTGTGTAGAAAAAAAAAGGAGAAGATAGTCTCACATTAACTAGGCGTATCAACGGGCTATGGAGATGCAAATCAATAGATATCAATGTGAGTGAGTAGGGATTGCCATGCAACGGATGCACTAAGAGCTATAAGTATATGAAAGTTGAGACTGAAAACTAAGTGGGTGTGCATCCAACTTGCTTGCTCATGAAGACCTCGGGCGTTTGAGGAAGCCCATCATCGGAATATACAAGCCAAGTTTTATAATGAAAATTCCCACTAGTATATGAAAGTGATAACTTAATAGACTCTCTATATGAAGAACATGATGCTACTCTGAAGCACAAGTGTGGTAAAAGGATAGTAACATTGCCCCTTCTCTCTTTTTCTCTCATTTTTTTTTCATTTTTGGGCCTTCTCCTTTTTTGGCCTTTCTCTTTTTTTATTCGTTCGGAGTCTCATCCCGACTTGTGGGGGAATCATGGTCTCCATCATCCTTTCCTCACCGGGGCAATGCTCTAATAATGCTGATTATCACACTTTTCTTTACTTACAACTCAATGCTAGAACACAGATATGACTCTATATGAATGCCTCCGGCGCTGTACCGGGATGTGCAATGATCTAGCATAGCAATGACATCAAAAAGCGGACAAGCCATGAAAACATCATGCTAGCTATCTTACGATCATGCAAAGCAATATGACAATGAATGCTCAAGTCATGTATATGATGATGATGGAAGTTGCATGGCAATATATCTCGGAATGGCTATGGAAATGCCATGATAGGTAAGTATGGTGGCTGTTTTGAGGAAGGTATATGGTGGGTTTATGGTACCGGCGAAAGTTGCGCGGTACTAGAGAGGCTAGCAATGGTGGAAGGGTGAGAGTGCGTATAATCCATGGACTCAACATTAGTCATAAAGAACTCACATACCTATAGCAAAAGTCTATTAGCTATCGAAACAAAGTACTACACATATGCTCCTAGGGGGATAGATTGGTAGGAAAAGACCATCGCTCGTCCCCGACCGCCACTCATAAGGAAGACAATCAATAAATAAATCATGCTCGGACTTCATCACATAACGGTTCACCATACGTGCATGCTACGGGAATCACAAACCTCAACACAAGTATTTATACTAATCCACAACTACCCACTAGCATGACTCTAATATCACCATCTTTATATCGCAAAACTATTGCAAGGAATCAAACATATCATATTCAGTGATCTACAAGTTTTATGTAGGATTTTATGACTAACCATGTGAATGACCAGTTCCTGTCATCTCTCTAAATATATATAAGTGAAGCAAGAGAGTTTAATTATTTCTACAAAAGATATGCCCCCGCTCTAACAAATATAAGTGAAGCAAAAGAGCATTCTACAAACAGCGGTTTTCTATGTAAAGAGAAATAGGCAATCCAAACTTCAAATGATATAGGCGAAGCACATGAAGCATTCTATAAAGCCACGCTCAAAAAATATAAGTGAAGTGCAATGAGCATTCTATAAATCAACCAAGGACTACCTCATACCAGCATGGTGCATAAAAGAAATATGAAAACTAAATGCAAAAGACGCTCCAAGATTGCACATATTGCATGAACGAAACGAATCCGAAGACATACCGATACTTGTTGAAGAAAGAGGGGATGCCTTCCGGGGCATCCCCAAGCTTAGACGCTTGAGTCTCCTTGAATATTTACTTGGGGTGCCTCAGGCATCCCCAAGCTTGAGCTCTTGCCTCTCTTCCTTCTTCTCATATCGAGACCTTCTCGATCATCGAACACTTCATCCACACAAAACTTCAACAGAAAACTCGGTAAGATCCGTTAGTATAATAAAGCAAATCACTACTCTAAGTACTGTTGCAAACCAATTCATATTTTGTTTTTGAATTATATATACTGCAGTATAACTTTACCATGGCTTAATCCACTGATATAATTCAATAGTTTCATCAAAACAAGCAAACTATGCATCAAAAACAGAATCTGTCTAAAACAGAACAGTCTGTAATAATCTGAACATTCACCATACCTCCGGTACTCCAAAAATTCTACAAAAATTAGGAAAAATAAAAAATTTTTAAATAAAGACAGAGCGAAAAGTTTCAGAACCAATTGACGTTCCAGTAAAAAAATGTAAAATCGCGCACTACAGCCAAAGTTTCTGTCCTGCACCTTACAAACCAACAAGTAAAGTAAACATCCTAAAGGAAAACCTTGGCACATTATTTTTATATTACAAGGGAATTGTACAAGGGGATAATTATTTTTTTGAAAAGTTTCTGTAATCAAGAGTCACAAAGTTTCCATGGGCATGAACAAAGTTCAAGGACGTCCCCCACTTTCACAATGCTCGTCTATCTCACTTTCACTTTCTTTTTGAAAAGTTTTGGGTTCCCCTCTTTTTTGTTTTGTTTTTAAACTATATAAAAGCACACAAAAGAAATAAATGACTCTCTAAAACTTCCGGGTTGTCTCCCTGGCAGCGCTTTCTTTAAAGCCATTAAGCTAGGCATATAGTGCTCAAGTAACGGTTCCACCCGGATCCCAAGGTATATCAAAGCCAATTTTAATTAACAATGATTTGTAATTTAGTAGTGAGCACAAAGTAACATATATCATGTAATGACGAAGTCTAACTCTCTTCCTATGCACTGGCATGTCATAAAAGAACAATTCATGCACACACAGTAAAGGCCAATGCATAGTATAAAAAGTTTCTTGCAATTTTACCATGTTGGAAACATAGAGAGGTGGACATATAGTTCCTCTCATAATAATTGCAAGTAGGAGCAGCAAGCACATGCATATTATATCTATCAAAATCATCATGTGTAACGGTAAAAGGCAACCCATCAATATAATCCAGTGTAAACTTCTCCGATATAGTGTAGTCGGGAGAATTCAAAAAGATAATAGGACTATCATGCGCGGGTGCAATAGCAACAATTTCATGTTTAACATAAGGAACTATAGCAAGTTCATCTCCATAAGCATAATTCATATTTGCATCTTGGCCACAAGCATAGCAAGCATCATCAAAAAGGGATATTTTAAGAGAATCAACGGGATCATGACAATCATCATAGCAATCATCCTTCGGTAAGCACGAAGGGAAATTAAACAATGTATGAGTTGAAGAGTTACTCTCATTAGAAGGTGGGCACGGGTAGCTAATCCGCTCTTCCTCCTTTTGTTCTTCGCTCTCCTCATCATCTTTTTCATCCAATGAGCTCACAGTTTCATCAATTTCTTCTTCCATAGACTCCTGCAAAATATTAGTCTCTTCTTGGACAGCGGAGGAGTCCTAAATATATGGTTTAACATAGGCATTAGAAGCATAATTATCATAACAATATTCAAGTATGGCAAGATTTTCAGATTTGTAAAGAGTAGCGTCATACTTTTCAATCAAAGAAGCAATTACATAAGCACCCTTAAAAGCAACAAATTCTTCAATTTGTTGAACATCATATTAATTATAAACACCCTTAGCATAAGAAGATACGATTCCATTATCACTAAACAAACATTGGTAGGGAAGGTGTTTCTTAGGGTCTTCAGAACAACAAGTATAATCATATATTTCGCATAAATTCCAAGCATAGCATTGCAAACGATGAATTTGATCCAGTAAACGTTTCCCCTTTTCAGATATGCGGTGTCGCACATAACAAGCATGCTCATCTAAATATTTACCCTCAACCAAGTTAATTGGGGTTTCAACACGAGCACATAGGGGTCAAAGATGATCCAAGTAATAAGCTTCAGGAGTGTGATAGATTTTGAGTGGTTCTTCAACCATTGGTTCAGTAGGTACAACTAATTTTTTGGTATTTTGCGTTTCCTACCCATAACTAAAGATAGAAAACAACTAAGAACAGCAAATAAAAATTACTTAGTGATAAAGCAAACATGCACACACGAGAATATTCACCCCACGCTATTGCTCCTCGACAACGGCGCCAGAAAAAGGTCTTGATAACCCACAAGTATAGGGGATCGCAACAGTTTTCGATAAGTAAGAGTGTCGAACCCAACGAGGAGCTAAAGGTAGAACAAATATTCCCTCAAGTTCTATTGACCACCGATACAACTCTACGCACGCTTGACATTCGCTTTATCTAGAACAAGTATGAAACTAGAAGTACTTTGTAGGTGTTGTTGGATAGGTTTGCAAGGTAATAAAGAGCATGTAAATAAAAAGTAGGGTCTGTTTAGATAAAGACACAACTAAGTTAGTTTAGTAAAGAGCTTTTTGTTACGAGAAAGTTATTTGTCCCTAGGCAATCGATAACTAGATCGGTAATCATTATTGCAATTTTATATGAGGGAGAGGCATAAGCTAACATACTTTCTCTACTTGGATCATATGCACTTATGATTGGAACTCTAGCAAGCATCCGCAACTACTAAAGATCACTAAGGTAAAACCCAACCATAGCATTAAAGTATCAAGTCCTCTTTATCCCATACGCAAACAACCTACTTACTCGGGTATGTGTTTCTTTCACTCACGCCACCCACCATAAGCAAATCATGAACATATTGCAAACCCTACAGCGGGAATCCCTCACGCTTGCGCAACACGGAGAGCACTATAGGACATCACCAATAATAAAACATGCAACTCAAACCAATCATGATCATCAAATAACCATTAGGACAAAACAGATCTACTCAGACATCATAGGATATCCATACATCATTGGGAAATAATATATCGCGTTGAGCACCATGTTTAAGTAGAAATTACAGTGGGTAAGAGAGAGGTTACACCACTGCATAGAGGGGGGAAGAGTTGGTGATGATGGCTGAGGGAGTCCTGGATTAGGGGGTCTCCAGACAGCCGGACTATATCCTTTGGTCGGGCTGTTGGACTATGAAGATACAAGATTGAAGACTTCATCCCCTGTCCGGATGGGACTCTCCTTGGCGTGGAAGGCAAGCTTGCCAATACAGATATGTAGATCTCCTCCCTTTTAACCGACTCTGTGTACCCCTAGCTCCCTCCGGTGTCTATATAAACCGGAGGGTTTAGTCCGTAGGACAACATACAATCATACTATAGGCTAGCTTCTAGGGTTTAGGATCTACGATCTCGTGGTAGATCAACTCTTGTAATACTCATATCATCAAGATCAATCAAGCAGGAAGTAGGGTATTACCTCCATTGAGAGGGCCCAAACCTGGGTAATCATCGTGTCCCCCGCCTCCTGTTACCATCCGCCTTAGACGCACAGTTCGGGACCTCCTACCCGAGATCGCCGGTTTTGACACCGACATTGGTGCTTTCATTGAGAGTTCCACTGTGTCGTCATCATAAGGAGGGATGGCTCGTCTCGTTGTAAGAACAACATCACCTTTGGGGAGCCCTGGCTGTAGGCCAAACTCTCCGACTAGGCGGCTTCGTCATGACCGCCCGCTCGGCTGCTGCGCCGACGATGACTTCTCGGGTCATCGAAAATAGCCTCCACATCGGCTCGAAATTCACCGAGCAGATGGATCCAATGGAGCTCTCATCTTCGAAGGAGCTCTTGGATCGCATCGCCGCTCTGGGAGTCGCTACGGACTACGATCGGATTGGGCTTAAACCCGACCAAAGGGAGATTAACTATCCGCCGGTCACCCATCAGATAGCGGTGGTGGAGGAGCAATGCGGCGATTCTTCCTCTATCCTGAGGACGAACTATGTCCGGATTCCTGAGCTCTCCGAGCCGGATACCCGTCCATGGAAAGACATCGCCCTAACCCTGAACCTAGAATCAGGCAGCATGCCGAACCTGCGGGGCAACATCCCGGAGCCCGAACTTCCAAGATCGGAAACTCCCCCGCCCCTGGGTCTCTGATTGGGTCAAGGTCTGGACTTAAATCCACCCACCCACCTAGATATAAACGATCTTTCCCACATTAGGAAAGATCCCCAAGAGACATTAAATCACTATTGGGCCAGATTCCTCCTTGTAATGAACAAGGTCAAGGACTGTCGCGAGGAAGACACAATTTCGTTCTTTTGCAACAATTGCATGGACAAGGGAATCCTCAACAAGTACTATGCGATGGAAAGCGCCTGGAAAACCCAAACAAAATTTTGGGATAATCCGGCTCTGACAAAAACCCCAATCCGAACTAAAAGGGTGCACTCTCATAAGTCGCCCGACTCAATTACAAAGAAGCAAAAGCCCACTACAGGGCGTGGAACTGTATTGGAGGGATGGCTTAACGGGCCCTGCAAAATTCATAGTACAGCGGATACCATACCAACACACAACCTTAGAGCATGTTGGGTACTCCGGCAGGTGGCCAAGAGCGGTGAGGATCTCCTCATTCAAAACACCGCAGAGCACCATCCCGTGGATAACAATACAGTATTGATAGTCTTCGAGACCTTCGCCTCATATAATAGGCGTAAGCAAGCACTCCGCAGCCTTGCCGAAGTCTGCCATGTGGCAGCAATAAATCCATGGAGCGACACGGCTATCACCTTCAATGCCAGTGACGAACCTAAATTCCGAATAGCCCGAGCACCAGCTGCCTTGGTCCTCAGTCCAATTGTGGACGGCTTTCGGCTTACTAAAGTGCTCATGGATGGCGGCAGCGGATTAAACCTCATTTATGAGGAGACTCTTCAAATAATGGAAATAGACAGAAACTGTATTGAGCAAAGCAGCACGACCTTCCAAGGAATCATCCCCCGTTGGGAGGCACGTTGCGCTGGGAAAATCACACTAGATGTGGTATTCGGCACTCCGGAGAATTACAGGTCCGAAGAAATTACATTCCAAGTGGCCCCGTTCAGTAGCGGATACCACGCCCTTCTAGGGCGGGAGGCATTCACGATCTTCCAAGCCATACCCCATTACGGGTACATGAATCTCAAAATGCCCGGGCCCAATGGAATCATCACTCTAGCTAGTGATCCGGACATAGCACTCCGCGCCGAGAACAAAACAGCCGCACTGGCCCTTGAGGAATTATCCGAAGCCCTTGCGGCGGAGGAATTAACTGTGCTGCGCTCCACAGTGGACAGGGACGACGTGATACTCGACAAAAGATCCAAGTCCACCTCTTTTAAACCAGCGGATGAAATAGTCAAATTCTAAGTCCATCCAACGGACCCCACAAAAATAGCATCCATCGGGGCACAGTTAAACCCCGCTGTAGACGCCGCACTACGGGAGTTCCTGCGCGAGAATTGGGACATATTCGCCTGGCATCCTTCAGACATGCCAGGAATCCCACGCAGGCTGGCCGAGCATAGCCTTAACATTCTAAAGGGATTCAAGCTGGTCAAGCAGACTCTTCGGCGTTTCTCCGAACCTAAGCGACAAGCCATGGGAGAGGAGCTAGCCAAGTTACTGGAGGCCGGATTCATTAGATAATAAAACATCTGGACTGGCTAGCAAACCTGGTAATGGTACCAAAGAAGGACAAATCCTGGCGCCTATGCATCGACTTCAAGGACCTTAATAAGGCTTGCCCAAAAGATCCCTCCCCCTCCCTCGCATCGACCAAATTATCGATGCCACCGCAGGACACGACTCATTGTGCTTCCTCGATGCATGATTCAGACATTTATCACTCCACACGACCCCTTCTGTTTTAACACAATGCCATTCGGGCTCAAAAAACGCCGGCGCAACGTATCAACGCATGATTCAAACATGTCTGGAAAAACAGATCGGCAAAACAGTGGAGGCATATGTAGACAATGTGGTCATTAAAACCAGACACATCGACTCCTTAATAGAAGACTTGAGGCTCACGTTCGACAATCTCCGAACATACGACATTAAGCTCAATCTGGAAAAATGCGTTTTCGGTGTACCCGCCGGAAAGCTCCTGGCTTCATCGTCTCCAGCAGAGGAATTGAAGCAAATCCGGCTAAAATCCGAGCTCTGTCGCAGTTGGCTATCCCAACTGACCTCAAGCGAATCCAGAAGTTTACTGGATGTGTGGCGGCCTTAAGCCGCTTTATCTCCCGATTAGGAGAAAAGGCACTCCCCCTTTATCGCCTTCTTCGGCGCACCGAACACTTTGAGTGGATGGACGAAGCCATGACCGGATTGGAAGAAATAAAAGCCATCCTGGCCACCAACCCAATCTTGGCCGCGCCAAGTGTCAGCAAACCAATGCTGTTATATATAGCGGCAACTCACCAAGTTGTAAGCGCAATGCTCGTCGTTGAACGAGATACAGACGGACATAAATTCCCACTTCAAAAGCTGGTATATTATGTATCCACTGTCCTCACTCCATGCAAATCACGGTACCCACATTATCAAAAGTTGCATACGCAGTATTCATGGCATCCCAGAAATTACGACACTACTTTCAAGAGTGTTCAATTACGGTGGCCTCAGAAGTACCACTCAACGACATAATAAACAACCGCGATGCCACGGGCCGGATTGCCAAATGGGCTATCGAGCTCCTCCCATTCGACATAACATATAGACCACGGTGAGCCATTAAGTCGCAAGTACTGGCCGATTTCGTCGCTGAGTGGACAGAAGCCAAACTCCCTAAAGAGTACGGCGCGTACTCCAATTGGATCATGCACTTTGACGGCTCTAAAATGCTGGCTGGTCTGGGGGCTGGCGTCGTCCTGACGTCCCCCACCGGAGATACAGTCCAATACATACTCCAAATACTATACACAGACTCCAACAACGCAGCCGAATACGAGGCCCTATTACATGGTCTCCGGATGGCAGTTTCCATGGGCATTCAACGCCTGGAGGTGCGTGGGGACTCGAACCTCGCAATATCTCAAATAAATGGAGACTTCGATGCCAAGGATCCGAAAATGGCGGTATATCGCAACGCCGTCCTCAAAATGTCAGCTCGGTTCAAGGGGCTTGAATTCCACCATGTGGCTTGGGAAAACAATCAGGCGGCGGATATCCTCGCCCGTATCGGCGCTAAGCGCGATCCTGTCCCACCTAACATCTTCTTGGAAAGGCTTTTTAATCCATCCATGGTATGGGAAGGGGACACCGGTAACAATAGTTCGGACCCGGCCACAACACCAGATACCGAACACTCTGACACAATCGGAGGCTCTGCCATTGAAATAACACCTTCAGCCCACGTGATAATGGCCGTCATCGCCCTGTGGACAGAACCATTCCTGGCCTACCTAACCAGGCAGGAACTACCCGAGGACCAAAATGAGGCACACTGCATAGTGCGGCGATCTAAAACCTACAAGGTCCACGAGGGAGAGCTTTATAAGAAAAGCACTACCGGAGTCCTTCAAAGGTGCATCTCCGAAGAGGAAGGGCGTAAGCTTTTGGCAGAAATCCATGTTGGACTCGGCGGCCACCATGCCGCAGCCCGGGCCCTTGTAAGCAAGGCCTTCCGTACAGGTTTCTATTGGCCGACAACCCGAGCAGATGCACAGGATCTGGTCCAATGTTGCGTCGGTTGCCAACTTTTTGCAAACCAAAGCCATATGCCTCCTACCGCTCTCCAAACAATCCCCATTACTTGCCCCTTTGCGGTCTGGGGGCTTGATATGGTCGGACCCCTTAAAGGGGGAACCCATAAGAAAAAAATACTTACTGTTCATGGTGGATAAATTCACCAAATGGATAGAAGCCAAACCCGTTAAAAAGGCTGAATCCGGACTGGTGATAGACTTCATATCTGGGGTTGTACACCGTTATGGCATCCCCCACAGCATCATCACTGACAACGGCACGAACTTTACAGCCGACGAGGTAAAACTTTGGTGCAGCAACATGGGCATCAAGCTCGATTATGCTTCTGTCTATCACCCGCAAACTAACGATCAAGTCAAGCAAGCAAATGGTCTTATCATGAGCGGCATCAAACCCAGATTAGTGAGGTCCTTAAAGGAATCAAACACGCACTGGGTAGAGGAGCTCGACTCCGTACTATGGGGGCTGCGGACCACGCCGAATCGCACTACCTGATACACACCGTTTTTATGGTGTACGGCGCAGAGGCGGTTCTGCCTTGCGACATAATTCATGACTCACCTTGAGTGCGCATGTACGAAGAAAAAGAGGCCGAGCTCGATCGGCAGGACAGTTTTGGATGCCCTGGAGGAGGAGCACGACGTGGCAAAAGCCCGTTCCACATTCTATCAGCAACAGGCTCGAAAGTATCAAAGCAGAGAAGTACGGGCTAAAACCTATAACGTTGGCGAACTAGTTCTACGCCTGCCGGAGAAGAAAAAGAACAAGCTCAAGCCCAAATGGGAAGGTCCCTTCATTATTGACCAGGTTCTGACCGGTGGAGCGTATCGTCTACGAGATGCATCGGACAATCAACTTGAACCAAACCCATGGAACGCAGCCAGACTCCGAAGATTCTACGCCTAGTGCCGGACTCTATGCTCGTCTCCTTACCCCCGTCAATTTTTTGCATATCCGTTATCTGTCTTTTCTCTCTTTCTCTCTTCTTTTTTCTTCTCCTCAAGGCCTTAAAGGCTAACTTGTGTCTTGACTACACAATCTTGACGCGCTAACCGCGCTCATTATACCTGGGGGCTTCTTATACAGAAGCTTAATATAACTATTTTTCTGTGCTTTATGCCCCACACATGTGTTATTCTTCCACATGTACCTTTTTTCGCCATTATATGCATCGATATGACTTAAGTTTTGGCCAAGCTGGGTTGCCTGGCTCTTGTATTTATGCCCTACGTTCCCGTTAATTCGGCTAGGGCATAAGGGGAGCATCTCTGCGATTGTTATGCCAGGTCAGCCGGATGTGTAACTCAGACTGGGTGAAGCCGAAAGCTAGCGTTCTTAAGGGAATATTCGGTCGGTGAACAAAAGATGACTTTTATTTATTTTGATACATGCCCCCAGATGTTTATAGCCCGCGTCTCTTTTCGTAGTTCCGACATGCACATTAGGGCATGCGTACACAGGGAAATGAACCCTTAACAGAACTATTCTCCTTGGAAGATGTTTCTTACTATCCATGTAATTAACATAGCTAGTTGGGTACTTGTCTGTTCAAGCACTTATGACCCCTACGCCTGGTTTCCATGCATACCCCGGTTTTTACATAACCGAGCGGGTATTCGGATACACTCCGGACTATCGGGTCCAGAGGTCGAAGCGAAAAGGTCCGCCATGACAAATGATTTACAATCCGGCTAGGGACATTATATATGTCACTTAAAGTACACAATCACTAAGACTGACTAAATTCTTCTTCTATACCATCCAACAGGCTGTCTAGCCTACAATCCTGTTGGGAATACTTTGCGGCTAATTCTACTTGGTCATACACCAAACTTACGGGGATCTCTTTCCCATCGGGCCCCACAGGTCCGACCTCAGCCATGTGGTTTGGGTCAGCTTTGGTATATCGCGTCTTCACCATGGCCCAGGCTTCCCTTGCACCTTGTCGACAGGCTGATATCTTCCATAATCAGAAGCGCTGCCATGCTCCCTTGAGCTTCTCTATAAGCTCCCCCATGCCTCCTGACGGGGAGGCGGATGGCCACAAGGCTTGGGCAATACCCTGCATCACCTGCCGAACTTGTTCATGCAGTTGTGAGAGCTCTGGTAGAAGATCACCCACAGACTCGGGCATCTCCTCCGCGGGACGACCCATCAGCATACCTGCAAACATAACTCTGCTAGCCGGCTTCTTCGCCGAACTCTTTCAAAAGTTCGTTCAAGCACTTACTGAAAATGCCGCGTCGAAGCCGCTTATTCTCCTTCATGGAGTCCTCATGCTGGGCTCGGACATCTTTCAGTTCCACGCCCAGCTGGATATTGGCGTCTTGGAGATTATTTTTCTCTTGCCTGACCCGTGTAAGCACGCGCTCGCCAGCATTTAGCTGTCGATTAGCACGTCGCGCATTCTCCGGCACGGCCTCCGGATTCACCCCGGAGTCATCTGCAACATCTATTGTTAGATTTGCATGCATGCCGCATACTATCTGGTACCTGTCATTCTTTGCAATGGAAACAAGTGTTACCAGAGGGGGCATTCTCGGACTGCTTCAACGCGGCAACCGCGGCCCGTAGCTGGGCTTTGCACTCTTCCAGCTCTTGAGACAATTGGGTATTCTTCTCTGTAAGAACCCGCACAAATAATGATCCTTAAATCAGTTGTGTCAACTGTTTCAAGTCTCAGGGGCTACTGCTATATATAATCATCAGATTTTCTTACCCGTATATCCTTTACATACTGGTCCATGGCTCTGGCAAGACCATTTTGAGCAGCACGGATGTACGCGTCCCCTGAGTTGAAGGCATCGAACGCCTCTTGGGAGAAACAAGCGTCACAGAGTATGGCCCGGCGACGCCTGTGATTCATGGCGCTCTCCACTTCGGAATTTGTAGTGGATAGTCTATCTACATCCTCTGTAGGAGGAGCATCCGACGTTCGCCCCGTGTTAGCTTCCGCCTCTATGTCCGGCCCTGGAGCCCAACTAGTGGAGGCGTGATCGGCAACCTCTCCGGATATAGTCTGGCGAGCATTTTTCCTACTAGGAAACACGGACGCCATTATATTTTAAGAAAGACGACAACCATGGAGCGAGGTTCTTTATCATACCTCTGCGCCGGCGTCTCAGTCCTGACCACCTTCCTTTTTAGCCTACCCGGCTTCAGTGTCCCTTGTTGGCGAGTCACTGCGGGTTCGGCATGGTGTCCCGAGGGCCTTCCTTGTAAAACACCATATGTGTACGGTAGGTGAAGTGCATAAAAGGGATCCTTCTCGGAAGTTGGGACTCCAGTTTTTCTTACATGCGATGCAGGGAGTAGCCCAGGATAGTCGGCTATGATGGCCACCATGGCATCATGGCACCTCAATTGATAGAATGTCCTGTCGATCAGCTCCACAAATATGTCCGGATCCTCTTCGAGTCTGGGATCGAGGGCCCGGTCAGGGTCCTCCGGTTGTGGTGGGCTGTTGACCTCCCTTACAGCTTTTCGTAGTTCCTGCCATGAAACGGCAAGGTGAGTATTTATGACGAAGAATGCGGGAAGGTTGGGAGTAAAAAGTGATAGCTCACCCAGCTTGGAGGGTTGTACATGGAGAATCCATCCCATGGCTTAATACGGATGAACTCCTCTTCCTCTCCCTTGAACAAATCAGACAGAATTTTTGCTAGAGCAGCAACTGAGTCCGGTCCCTTACGCCCGTAGTGGGTGGCATCATCTTCCCCGTTAAAGCGCCACATGGGGTGCCCTCGATATTGAAGTGGCTACACCCCCCGCATTATACATATTGACATAACCTCGATTATTGTCAGTCCTGATTGAGCCAACACTTTTATCCGGCCCATCTGGTAAAGGACTTCTCTGTTATCTTGCTCCTGAGGGCTCCGTGGGTGCCAGCTTCGACGTTTCTTCAAAGGGGCATTGTCGAACTCGGGAAGACCCATCCGAATAGGATCTGGAAGGGGGACGTCCTCCATGTAAAACCACTCCAAAGGCCAGCCTTCGGACGTCTTCTTCGGGGTACCGGGCAAGTATCCGATCCCGGCCATGCGCCATATTTCGGCTCCGCCCACTTGATATATTGACCCCTTCTGTGTACAGGGCACAAGGCAGAATAGCCTCTTCCACAGCTCGAAATGAGCTTGGCAGCCCAGAAACAGCTCACAAAGGGCAACATAACCAGCGATGTGTAATATGGAAGCGGGGGTGAAATTATGCAACTGGAGGCCATAAAACTCCAGGAGCCCACGGAGGAACGGATGGATTGGAAATCCAAGTCCTCTTAGTAAATAAGGGACAAGGCATACTCGCGCCCCCTTGGAGGGATTGGGGAAGCTCTCCGCTTTCTTCCCGCCATTATAGGTGGCGAGCCCGGCTCGAACGGGGACCATATACGCTGGAGGGAGAAATCCCTGGGTCTGTAACTCTACTAATTGGCTGTACGGGACGGAACACTTCTCCCAATCACCGGGCTTAGGGCTACGGGAGCGGGAGGAGGAGCTGCGATGACCGGCCATGTTGGAATGGATTTTTCTAAGCGCGCTCCGATGGATACTCGCCATGGGAGGATGGTGTGGTCTGGATCTAAGAATCCCCGTCTCTTTAATAGAAAGTTTATTGGCTAGGGTGGCGAATGTAAAAATGCCCTGGCTCCTCACATTCGCTCAACACGTGGAAATAGCCCTTATTGGGTGCGGAAGCCAAGAAATGCAACATTTATGGGGAGCCGGACACTACTCAGCAGATATTCAGAATTTGGAGAAGAACCCGCCTTGCAATGCCGAAGACAATCTGCGCGCCAGACTCATCGTCATTGAAGCCTGGTTCGGGGGCTACCGAGGGAGTCCTGGATTAGGGGGTCTCTGGACAGCCGGACTATATCCTTTGGTTGGGCTGTTGGACTATGAAGATACAAGATTGAAGACTTCGTCCCGTGTCCGGATGGGACTCTCCTTGGCGTGGAAGGCAAGCTTGGCAATACAGATATGTAGATCTCCTCCCTTGTTACCGACTCTGTGTAACCCTAGCTCCCTCCGGTGTCTATATAAACCAGAGGGTTTAGTCCGTAGGACAACATACAATCATACCATAGGCTAGCTTCTAGGGTTTAGCCTCTACGATCTCGTGGTAGATCAACTCTTGTAATACTCATATCATCAAGATCAATCAAGCAGGAAGTAGGGTATTAACTCCATTGAGAGGGACCGAACCTGGGTAAACATCGTGTCCCCCGCCTCCTGTTACCATCCACCTTAGACGCACAGTTCGGGACCTCCTACCCGAGATCCGCCGGTTTTGACATCGACAATGGCGGTGAAGTTGTTGGTGAAGATTGCGGTGATGATGATGGCCTCGTCAGTGTTCCAGTGCCACGAGAAGAGAGGGGGAGAGGGCCCCCCTTCTTCTTCTTCTTCTTCTTCTTTTTCCTTGACCTCCTCCCTAGATTGGAGAAGGGTTTCCCCTCTAGTCCTTGGTCTCCATGGCATGGGAGGGGCGAGAGCCCCTCCGAGATTGGATCTGTCTATCTGTCTCTCTCTGTTTCTGAGGTCTGCCTGGCTGCCCTTTCACCGTTTCGTATATATATGTATATCCGTAACTCCGATTGGACTGAAATCATCGCCGTGATTTCCCCCCTAAAAATTAGCTTTCTTGCGGCCGAAGAAGGGCATTAACCGCCTTACGGGGGGCCCACGAGGGTCAGGGGTGTGCCCCCTACCTCGTGCCTCCCTCGGGCACCGTCTCGCGTGGATTTTTCTTCCCATATCCTCCGAATATTACAAAAATAATCTCTGTCTGTTTTTATCCCGTTTGGACTCTGTTTGATATGGATATTCTGCGAAACAAAAAACATGCAACAAACAGGAACTGGCACTGGGCACTGGATCAGTATGTTAGTCCCAAAAATAATTTAAAAATTTGCCAAAAGTATATGAAAGTTGTAGAATATTGGCGTGGAACAATCAAAAATTATAGATACGATGGAGACATATCATTCTTCTTGGTCAACACACGACGAAGTGTAGAGAGCGTCTGGTTGGTGACTTCCGTTTGGCCCTCGGTTTGTGGGTGATATGTCGAAGAGAATAGTAGCTTGATTCCGAGTTTGGTGCATAGTGTATTCCAAAAGTAGCTTAGGAACTTGCATCGCGGTCCGACATGATCGTCTTGGCCACTATATGCAACCTCAAGATTTCCGTACAAAAGAGATTTGCAACATGTGAATCATCGTCTATGATGTAGAGCATCCTTCCATCATCCCCATGGACTCTAGAACAACACATCAAGCACCATGTGGACCCATGACAAGAGCACGAGCACACACCATTGAAACCAAGGTGAACTTACTCCTACTCGAGATCGATATGGATATAAATGGAACTTGGATGCTACCTGATGACCCACAAGTATAGGGGATCTATCGTAGTCCTTTCGATAAGTAAGAGTGTCGAACCCAACAAGGAGCAGAAGGAAATTATAAGCGGTTTTCAGCAAGGTATTCTCTGCAAGCACTGAAATAATAGGCAACAGATAGTTTTGTGATAAGATAATTGGTAACGAGCAACAAGTAACAAAGGTAAATAAAGTGCAGCAAGGTGGCCCAATCCTTTTTGTAGCAAAGGACAAGCCTGGACAAACTCTTATATGATGTAAAGCGGTCCGAGGACACATGGGAATATCGTCAAGCTAGTTTTCATCACGTTCATATGATTCGCGTTCGGTACTTTGATAATCTGATATGTGGGTGGACCGGTGCTTGGGTGCTGTCCTTACTTGGATAAGCATCCCACTTATGATTAACCTCTATTGCAAGCATCCGCAACTACAACAAAAGTATTAAGGTAAACCTAACCATAGCATGAAACATATGGATCCAAACCAGCCCCTTACGAAGCAATGCATAAACTAGGGTTTAAGCTTCTGTGACTCTAGCAACCCATCATCTACTTATTACTTCCCAATGCCTTCCTCTAGGCCCGAATAATGGTGAAGTGTCATGTAGTCGACATTCACATAACACCACTAGAGGAGAGACAACATACATCTCATCAAAATATCGAACGAATACCAAAATCACATGACTACTAATAACAAGACTTCTCCCATGTCCTCAGGAACAAACGTAACTACTCACAAAGCATATTTATGTTCATAACCAGAGGGGTATTAATATGCATATAGGATCTGAACATATGATCTTCCACCAAATAAACCAACTAGCATCAACTACAAGGAGTAATCAACACTACTAGCAACCCACAGGTACCAATCCCGGACTTGGATACAAGAATTGGATACAAGAGATGAACTAGGGTTTTGAGAGGAGATGGTGCTGGTGAAGATGTTGATGGAGATTGCCCTCTCCCGATGAGAGGAGCATTGGTGATGACGATGGCGATGATTTCCCCCTCCCGGAGGGAAGTGTCCCCTGCAGAACAGGCCCGCTAGAGCCCTAGATTGGTTCCGCCAAGGTTCCGCCTCGTGGCGGCGGAGTCTCGTCCGAAAAGATGGCTTATGATTTTTTCCTCATCGAAAGACTCCATATAGCAGAAGATGGCCATCGGAGGGCCACCAGGGGCCCATGAGGTAGGGGGGCGCGCCCAGGGGGGTAGGGCATGCCCCCCACCCTCGTGGGCAGGGTGTGGCCCCCCGGTGAACTTCTTGCGCTCGGTATTTTTTATATATTCTGAAAATGACTTCCGTGAAGTTTCAGGACTTTTGGAGATGTGCATAATAGCTCTCTAATGTTGCTCCTTTTCCAGCCCAGAATCCCAGCTGCCGGCATTCTCCCTCTTTATGTAAACCTTGTAAAATAAGATAGAATAGGCATAAGTATTGTGTCATAATGTGTAATAACAGCCCATAATGCAATAAATATCGATATAAAAGCATGATGCAAAATAGACGTATCAACTCCCCCAAGCTTAGACCTCGCTTGCCCTCAAGCGAAAGCCGAAATCGAAAAATATGTCCACATGTTTAGAGATAGAGGTGTCGATAAAAATAAAATACGGACATGAGGGCATCATGATCATTCTTAGAACAACAACTTATATAATTCTTGTCATATGATCTCTTATGCTAGAGTAACAATTAAATCACAATTTCAAGTATGAATCATAAACTTCATTGAAAACTACAAAATTATAATCTCAGTCATTGGAGCAATTGCAATTTATCATAACATAGGAAAGAGTCAATACAAGAGCTTTTCAGCAAGTCCACATACTCAACTATCATATAGTCTTTCACAATTGCTAACACTCACGCAATACTTATGGATATGGAGTTTTAATCGGACACAAAGAAAGATAGGGGCTTATAGTTTTGCCTCCCAACGTTTTACCTCAAGGGTAATGTCAACAATAATAGTTCATGAAAACTCACATCCAATTAGCCATATATACCAGGATCTTTCCAACATGTTGTGCTTGCCAAAAGATAAATTGTAAAAAGGAAAGGTGAAGATCACCATGACTCATATGTAAGGTAGGAGATAAAAGTAAAAGATAGGCCCTTCGCAGAGGGAAGCAGAGGTCGTCATGCACTTTTATGGTTGGATGCACAAAATCTTAATGCGAAAGAACATCACTTTATATTGCCACTTGTGATATGGACCTTTATTATGCAGTCCGTCGCTTTTATTTCTTCCATATCACACGATCGTATAAAGCTTATTTTCTCCCGCACTAATAAGTCATACATATTTAAAGAACAATTTTTATTGCTTGCACCGATGACAACTTACTTGAATGATCTTACTCAATCCATAGGTAGATATGGTGGACTCTCATGGCAAAACTGGTTTTAGCGTATTTGGAAGCACAAGTAGTATCTCTACTTGGTGCAAAGAAGTTGGCTAGCATGAGGGGGAAGGCAAGCTCAACCATGTTGGGTGATCCATGACAATATAATTTATCTCAGATGTAAGAAAACATAGCCCATTATGTTGTCTTCCTTGTCCAACGTCAACTCTTTAGCATGTCATATTTTAATGAGTGCTCACAATCATAAAAGATGTCCAAGATAGTGTATTTATATGTGAAGACCTCTCTTTCTTTATTACTTCCTATTAATTGCAACGATGACCAAAACTATGTTTGTCAACTCTCAACAATTTTTATTCATCATACTCTTTCTATGTGAGCTCATTACTCTCCATAAGATCCATATGATCTCTTTTATTATTTTTATTCTTTCTCTTTTCTTTTATTAACTCAAGATCATGGCAAAATAATCAAGCCCTTGACTCAACACTAATCTTTATTATATAGCTCACGGACTCGATTACATAGAAGGATCATAAAGCAAAACTCACAACTAGATCATACTAAAAACTTTATGCTACTAGATCAATATATTATCAAAAGGATCGAACTAAGAAAAATGGTAAAGATAAAAGTGATGGTGATACGATACCAGGGCACTCCCCCAAGCTTGGCAGTTGCCAAGGGGAGTGCCCATACCCATGTGATTATATCTCTCTTTTCAGGGATGGTGATGTGATATTCTTGGCGATGATGCCCCTCAGGATACGATTTTCCTCCTCGAGCTTATTGACTTGCTACTTGAGCTCCATTATTTCCTTTCGAAGCTTTCCTGTAACAGCCAAAGCTCCCTGCACCCAAGGGTGCTGCATAGCTGCGGGAGAACCATTGCCACTATTTTCATATTCTCATAAGAAAGAAATCTAACATTGGAAGGGATAACTGAGTTTGGAATAGCCGAGCTCTGCAGTTCCCCCATTGAGAATCCAGCTCGGAAGCGAGAAGTGACTTCTTGATCCTCCTCCATGGCATCTATTCTCTTCAAATCAGCCTCCATCTCTTCCTCCGTTGCTGTCCCAAAGTGGTCAACATTGTTGTTTGTCATTGATCTAGGTGCCGGATGAGACACCCGGCTCTCCCTGACTGACTCTTGCGAAGACATCTTGCTCTAATCTACAGCAGCAACAACTCGAAACACAAACAGAGGATAATTGCGTGATACGGGAGTCAAAACCTCCGGGAGATTATATAATGAATTTTTACCGACCAAAATACGTGTCGTGTAAGAAAACGGAGTCCGGAGAGCACACGAGGTGCCCACGAGGTAGGGGGGCGCGCCCAGGGGGTAGGGCACGCCCTCCACCCTCGTGGAGCCCTCGTGTCCTTCTCGGACTGCTTCTTATTTTTCTATTTTCTAAATATTCCAAAACGGAGAAATATTGCCATAAAAACTGTTTTGGAGTCGGTTTACTTACCGTACCACATACCTATTCCTTTTCGGAGTCTGAAACGTTCTGGAAAGTGTCCCTTATGTATTCCTCCGGGGTTATGATTTCAATAACATTGTTTTGAACATTTATGGGATTACCTGAGATATAATGTTTGATTCTTTGACCGTTCACCACCTTCGGATTTGTGCCTTCGAAATTGTTGATTTTTATGGCACCGGAACAATAGACCTCCTGGATAACGTAAGGACATTCCTATTTAGAGAGAAGTTTTCCTGCAAAAAATCTTAAACAAGAGTTGTATATCAATACATAATCACCTACATTAAACTCACGCTTTTGTATCCTTTTGTCATGCCATCTTTTAACTTTTTCTTTAAACAACTTGGCATTTTCATAGGCTTGGGTTCTCCATTCATCAAGTGAGCTAATGTCAAATAACCTTTTCTCACCGGCAAGTTTGAAATCATAATTGAGCTCTTTAATAGCCCAATATGCCTTATGTTCTAGTTCGAGAGGTAAGTGACATGCTTTTCCATAAACCATTTTATGCGGAGACATACCCATAGGATTTTTATATGCAGTTCTATAGGCCCATAATGCATCATCAAGTTTCTTGGACCAATTCTTTCTAGATCTATTAACAGTCTTTTGCAAAATTAATTTGAGTTCTCTATTACTCAATTCTACTTGACCACTAGACTGTGGGTGATAAGGAGATGCAATTCTACGATTAACATCATACTTAGCAAGCATTTTACGGAAAGCACCATGAATAAAATGTGAACCACCATCAGTCATTAAATATCTAGGGACTCCAAACCTTGGAAAAATAACTTCTTTAAGCATCTTAATAGAGGTGTTATGATCAGCACTACTAGTTGGAATAGCTTCTACCCACTTAGTAACGTAATCAACAGCAACTAAAATATGTGTATATCCATTAGAAGCAGGAAACGGTCCCATATAATCAAAGCCACAAACATCAAATGGTTCAATAACAAGTGAATAATTCATAGGCATTTCTTGACGTCTACTAATATTACCAATTCTTTGACATTCATCACAAGACAAGACAAACTTAAGGGCATCCTTGAAGAGAGTAGGTCAATAAAAACCGGATTGCAATACCTTATGTGCAGTTCTATCTCCAGCGTGGTGTCCTCCATAAGCCTCGGAGTGACACTTGCGTAGGATCTGTTCCTGTTCATGCTCAGGTACACAACGTCTAATAACACCATCTACTCCTTCTTTATAAAGATGTGGGTCATCCCAAAAGTAATGTCTCAAAGCATAGAAGAACCTTTTCTTTTGCTGGTATGTGAAACTAGGTGGCATAAATTTAGCAACAATGTAATTAGCAAAATCAACATACCATGGAGCAGTATGAGAAGCATTTATGACATTTAATTGTTCACCAGGAAAGCTATCATCAATAGGTAGTGGGTCATCAAGCACATTTTCTAACCTAGACAAGTTGTCTGCAACGGGGTTCTCAGCTCCCTTTCTATCAATGATATGGAAATCAAATTCTTGTAGCAAGAGAACCCACCTAATAAGTCTAGGTTTAGCATCTTTCTTTTCCATAAGATATTTAATAGCAGCATGATCAGTGTGAATAGTTACTTTAGAATCAACAATATAAGGTCTGAACTTACCACAAGCAAATACAACTGCTAAGAATTCTTTTTGAGTAGTAGCAGAATTTCTCTAAAGCATTGTCTAGAGTTTTACTAGCATATTGAATAACATTTAATTTCTTATCAACTCTTTGCCCTAGAACAACACCTACATCATAATCACTAGCGTCACACATAATTTCAAAGGGTAAATTCCAATCAGGTGGCTGAACAATAGGTGTAGAGATTAATGCTTTCTTAAGTATTTCAAATGCTTCTACGCAATCATCATAAAAAACAAATGGTATGTCTTTTTGTAATAAATTAGTCAGAGGCCGAGAAATTTTTGAGAAGTCCTTAATGAACCTCCTATAAAAACCGGCATGACCAAGGAAACTTCTTATACCTTTGATGTCCTTGGGACATGGCATCTTTTCAATAGCATCAACCTTGGCTTTATCAACTTCAATACCTCTTTCAGAAACTTTATGCCCCAAGACAATACCTTCATTAACCATAAAGTGGCACTTTTCCCAATTCAATACAAGATTAGTTTCTTCACATCTCTGCAAAACTCGATCAAGGTTGCTCAAGCAATCATCAAAAGAGGATCCATAAACGAAGACATCGTCCATGAAAGCCTCACAAATCTTTTCACAAAAGTCAGAGAATATAGCCATCATGCATCTTTGAAAGGTAGCAGGTGCATTACATAAACCAAAAGGCATACGTCTATAAGAAAAAGTACCAAAAGGGCAAGTAAAAGTAGTCTTTGATTGATCATTAGCTGACACAGGTATTTGAGAGAAACCAGAATAACCATCTAGAAATAAAAAATGTGTATGTTTGGATAATCTTTCTAGCATTTGATCGATAAAAGGTAAGGGGTAATGATCTTTTTTAGTAGCTTTATTTAATTTGCCGAAGTCAATTACCATCCTATAACCTGTAATAATTCTTTGCGGGATCAACTCATCTTTATCATTAGGAACGACAGTAATACCTCCCTTCTTAGGGACACAATGGACATGAGTTACCCACTGACTATCAGCAACGGGATAAATATACCTGCCTCAAGAAGCTTTAGTATTTCCTTTCTTACCACTCCCTTCATCTTAGGATTCAGCCGTCGTTGATGATCACGAACTGGTTTGGCATCTTCCTCCAAATTTATTTTGTGTTGACACAGAGTGGGACTAATGCCCTTAAGATCATCAAGAGTATATCCAATAGCAGCACGGTGCTTCTTCAGAGTTTTCAATAATCTCTCTTCTTCATGCTCTGAAAGGTTAGCACTAATAATAATAGGATATATCTTTTTCTCATCAAGATAATCATATTTAAGAGTATCAGGTAATGGTTTGAGCTCAAACACGGGATCACCCTTGGGTGGAGGAGGATCCCCTAGGATTTCAACAGGCAAATTGTGTTTCAGGATGGGCTCCTGTTTAAAGAATACTTCATCTATTTCCCTTCTTTTATTCATAAACATATCATTTTCATGGTCTAGCAAATATTGTTCTAAAGGATATCTAGGAGGTACGGCAATAGAAGCAAGACCAATAATTTCATCTTTACTAGGCAATTCCTCTTCACGGTGTTGTCTACGAAATTTAGAAAAGTTAAACTCATGATACATATCACCCAAACCAATAGTAACAACATCCTTTTTTGTAGTCTATCTTAGCATGAACTATGTTCAAGAAGGGTATACCAAAAATAATGGGACAAAAGCTATCTTGTGGGGAGCCAAGAACAAGAAAATCAGCAGGATATTTAGTTTTCCCACACAAGACTTCAACATCTCTAACAATTCCCATTGGTGAAATAGTATCTCTATTGGCAAGTTTAATTGTGACATCAATATCTTCTAACTCAGCGGGTGCAATGTCATGCATAATTTTTGTATAAGTCAATGGGTATTGCACTAGCACTAGCACCCATATCACATAAGCCATGGTAACAATGATCTCCTATTTTAATATAAATAACATGCATGCCTACCACAGGTCTAGGTTTATCTTTAGGGAAAACTTTGTTTTTGCCACTCTAGTTTTTGCCAACTTTGCTTATGCCACTCTAGAATTTGACATCTCACTTTTGCCACTCTTAGCTTTTGACAATACATCACAAATGCCATTCCGTGGCAGAAATGATAATTTTTTATTTCACTTTTGCCACTCTTAGCTTTTGACATGTATCACAATTGCCACTCTAAAATTATCGTTTTTGCCACAGAATGGCAAAAGTGATATATTGTCAAAAGCTAAGAGTGGCAAAAGTGAAATGTCAAATTCTAGAGTGGCATAAGCAAAGTTGGAAAAAATTAGAGTGGCAAAAACAAAGTTTTCCCTTATCTTTAGCACAAGCTTTAGCAATTCTAGCAGTTTCATCATAGAAATAAATAACATGCCCATCAATATTATCAGACAAGAGATCTTTAACAATAGCAATATTAGGTTCAACTTTAACTTGCTCAGGAGGTGTATAAGTTCTAATATTGCTTTTACAAACCATAATTAAAGCTTTAGCATGATCTTTTATCCTAACAAGAAAAGGTGGTTTCTCAACATAAGAAGTAGGAATAATAGGATCATTATAAGTGATAGTCTTTTCTTCAACTTTAATAGGTGCATCTATTTTTACTTCTATGGGAGGATGATATTTAAACCACTTCTCCCTAGGGAGATCAACATGAGTAGCAAAAGATTCACAGAAAGAAGCTACTATCTCAGAGTCAAGTCCATAATTAGTGCTAAATTTATGGAAAACATCGGTATCCATAAAAGATTTAACACAATCATACTTAGGTGTCATACCTGACTCCTTACCTTTGTCGAGGTCCCAATCTTTAGAGTTGCGTTTAATTCTTTCCAATAAATCCCATTTGAATTCAATAGTCTTCATCATAAAAGAGCCAATACAAGAAGTATCGAGCATGGTGCAATCGTTATCAGAAAGCCGAGCATAAATTTTTTGAATAATCATTTCTCTTGAGAGCTCATGATTGGGGCATGAATATAACATTGATTTAAGCCTCCCCCAAGCTTGAGCGATGCTTTCTCCTTGGCGAGGCCAGAAATTATATATATAATTGCGATCACGATGAACAAGATGCATAGGATAAAACTTTGATGAAATTCCAATTTCAATCGTTTTTAGTTCCATGACCCCGTATCATCACATAGCCTATACCATGTCGATGCATCTCCCTTCAAAGATAAAGGGAAGACCTTCTTCTTAATAACATCTCCGGGCACACCTGCAAGCTTAAATAATCCACAAACTTCATCCACATATATTAGGTGCTCATCAGGATGCATTGTTCCGTCTCCTGCAAAAGGATTAGCTAGCAGTTTTTCTATCATACCCGAAGGAATTTCAAAGTAGACATTTTCATTTTCAGTAGGTTCAATAGGTTGAGGAGCAACTCTTTGCTCTACTGTTCGGGGTGAAGATACCTCGAACAAGCCCCTCAGAGGATTACTTTCCATAGTAACAAGTGACAGTAAATTTTAGCACACTATATAAATTTTTCCTTACCAAATTCCACCTACCAAAGGCGCTTCACTCCCTGGCAACGGTGCCAGAAAACAGTCTTGATGACCCACAAGTATAGGGTATCTATCATAGTCCTTTCGATAAGTAAGAGTGTCGAACCCAATGAGGAGCAGAAGGAAATGATAAGCGGTTTTCAGCAAGGTATTCTCTGCAAGCACTGAAATAATAGGTACCAGATAGTTTTGTGATAAGATAATTGGTAACGAGCAACAAGTAACAAAAGTAAATAAAGTGCAGTAAGGTGGCCCAATCCTTTTTGTAGCAAAGGACAAGCCTGGACAAACTCTTATATGATGTAAAGCGCTCCCGAGGACACATGGGAATATCGTCAAGCTAGTTTTCATCATGTTCATATGATTCGCGTTCGGTACTTTGATAATCTGATATGTGGGTGGACCAGTGCTTGGGTGCTGTCCTTACTTGGACAAGCATCCCACTTATGATTAACCTCTATTGCAAGCAGCCGCAACTACAACAAAAGTATTAAGGTAAACCTAACCATAGCATGAAACATATGGATCCAAATCAACCCCTTACGAAGCAACACATAAACTAGGGTTTTAGCTTCTGTCACTCTAGCAACCCATCATCTACTTATTATTTCCCAATGCCTTCCTCTAGGCCCGAATAATGGTGAAGTGTCATGTAGTCGACGTTCACATAACACCACTAGAGGAGAGACAACATACATCTCATCAAAATATCGAACGAATACCAAAATCACATGACTACTAATAACAAGACTTCTCCCATGTCCTCAGGAACAAACGTAACTACTCACAAAGCATATTTATGTTCATAAGCAGAGGGGTATTAATATGCATATAGGATCTGAACATATGATCTTCCACCAAATAAACCAACTAGCATCAACTACAAGGAGTAATCAACACTACTAGCAACCCACAGGTACCAATCCCAGACTTGGAGATAAGAATTGGATACAAGAGATGAACTAGGGTTTTGAGAGGAGATGGTGCTGGTGATGATGTTGATGGAGATTGCCCTCTCCCGATGAGAGGAGCGTTGGTGATGACGATGGCGATGATTTCCCCTCCCGGAGGGAAGTGTCCTTGGCAGAACAGCTCCGCCAGAGCCCTAGACTGGTTCCGCCAAGGTTCCGCCTCGTGGCGGCGGAGTCTCGTCCGGAAGGATGGCCTATGATTTTTTCCTCATCAAAAGAGTCCATATAGCAGAAGATGGCCATCGGAGGGCCACCATGGGGCCCACGAGGTAGGGGCGCTCCCAGGGGGGTAGGGCGTGCCCCCACCCTCGTGGGCAGGGTGTGCCCCCCTGGTGAACTTCTTGCACTTGGTATTTTTTATATATTCTGAAAATGACTTCCGTGAAGTTTCAGGACTTTTGGAGCTGTGCAGAATATGTCTCTAATATTGCTCCTTTTCCAGCCCAGAATCCCAGCTGCCGGCATTCTCCCTCTTTATGTAAACCTTGTAAAATAAGAGAGAATAGGCATAAGTATTGTGACATAATGTGTAATAACAACCCATAATGCAATAAATATTGATATAAAAGCATGATGCAAAATGGACGTATCACTACTTCACCAAAACATGTTATGTGTCATTAGGTACGAAGACCAACGCCACCAAGCAGCTAAGGGACACCCCAAAGGAGGAGGAGAAGCATCCCAAGGCCATGAGGAAGGAGAAGGAGCACAAGAAAATGAAGATAACACCTCCCAGGCGACCCCATGTGCACGAGCCCTCCAGACCCCGTGTCCAAGGGCCACCCAGAGAGGTCCTATAACTGAGACGCGCACCCCGTGCGCATGGACTCCGGACCCCGTGCGCACGGGCCCCTGCCACTATAGCACCCCGTGCACATAGGCTCAACTTACCCCGTGCACACGGGCCTCCTAGGTTTCGACCGTGGATGCCCTTCCTTGCCTCCCAACTCGTCCCCTTCCTCCCTCTAGCTATATATTTTAGGTCTAACACATTTGTTAGGGTTAACAAAGCATATGTGAGACATTGATAGAGCTTTGTTCCTTCTACCCCTCCTCTTGGAGATCTAGACATCTTAGGAGAGGATCCCAAGTGGATATCAAGACCTCCTTTTGGAGAAGACTATCATCAAGACCTCACCTCCTTAGGAGTGGGAAGAACCTTACCTTTGTGCTTGTTTCCTTGGATTGATCTTGTAGTCTTGTGGATCTCAACTTTGCTATTCTAGTGGATGTGTGATCGGATTTTGTTTGAGTGATTTCCCTCTTTGTGTTCTTGTGTTCATCATCTTTTCCGCTCCAAGTGTGAAAAGATCTCCACTTAGGGTTCCACCGTACAACATCTTGGTATTCTGAGCCATGGTTGATTCACATCTTGGAGTACCTACCCCCCATATTCTAGCCTAATTTTGTTGTTTTTATCCCAATACGAAAATCCCCACAAAAAATAGCCCCAAAATTTTTCTTGCAATTTGTTACATCTTGTGAGATTTTGTTGATTTGGTCCACTTATTTCGTGTTTGGCAAGTGGATCTACCACTTACCCACCTCCCCCATACACCCCACCATCGATTTTGACAGGATTTTGCATTTAATACACGGATCCAAAGGCGTTCTTGCACAGTAGAGCACCCTGTGCGCACGGGCCATCGGGACCCCATGCACACGGGCTCAACTTACCCCGTGTGCACGACCCCTACAGAACTGTTCCACCACAACCATTTTTGCCTCCTTTTGTCATTCCACCAGCACCATTCACTTTCTGCACTACTTCCTGTTGGTGTTTGAGTCTTGAGTTGCGTTTTCACAGTGTCCTAAGGTGGTTTGGCTACTTAGGCACGATCTGACTTCGACATCACCGCCACTCGTCATCGACTCAAACTCCACATCGACCTCGACCACTTCATCATAATACTACCGTAAGCAAGGATGGTAAGTTCGACGACATCTTAACTTCGTACCTTGCCATTACATTTGATAACCTCAAGCCACTTTGCGTCACTTACCCATCAAGACTAGCGAGTTGAGAATTGTCGGGCCACGCTATTTGTGCACCTTCAGTGTTACGTCTCTCCCGCGCATATCACACTTGTTAGCTCATACTCCGGCTCGAAATAAAGCATTGTGGCATAGTAAAAAAAGCTTTTAAGCAAATAAAAAGAGAAATAGAGAGCTTGTAAGCAATAGCATTGAGCCATTTGCATAGTTCCATCATCTTGGTCAATACATACATAAGCATACTTGGGATTGTAGACAGCCTATTTCTCTCATAGGTTGGTGCACAAGCGTACCTAGCCCATTTGAGCAATAGAGCTAGCGTCTCTCTAGTATCCATACAACAAGAGCATTTTTCGTGGTCCCACATTTTGAGCTCACTCCTTGGTTGTGCGGATCCCATCTATCTTCCGTGTGTGTGTGTGTGTGTTCCTAGTGATATATTTGGGTTTGATCTATTTGTCTTACTTGCAATTTGTGCATCTCTTCAACATTATCAATATATTGGCTAACACTCGCTTGAATTTTGTGCCACTCATCCTAACTGATCTACTCCATAAGGCTTTACTTGTAGGTGTGAGAAACAAAACGCGGTACCAATTCTCCTTTTATAGCATTCCATTGAGTGATACTCGATACATCCTCAACCTTCAGAAAAGGTAACTTTGGTATTGTTCTCTCATTTTCCTACTAACCACCACTTGGTTATGATGGATAGGCCAACTTCTTCGGCGAACCCACTCTTCGAGGATCAAGATGACGAACGCGACTACGTCACCAAAAATCACTTCTTCATCGCCCAACGAGCCCTCCATCAAGAAAGTGAAGCTTTGCGTGACCACATCGAGCAACTTGCCACCGACCTACGCCGATCAGAAGCAAGAAACCGGGACTACCTCGATGCCAAGCTCACCACACAAATGGAAGAATTCCGCAACATGGTCATGAGCTGCATGTCTTCCACCACCTCTACATCAAGACAACGCCACTCAAGTAGCCACTCTTCCTCTGATGCAAGTCCTCCTCGAGCTCGTTCTAATCGACACGATGACACTCAAGATTGCCAAGCTCAAAAAAAATCCATTCCATGGCAATGGTTTGCAAGACCGAGTTCGAGCACGTGAAAGAGCAAGACACCAAGAACAAGACGCCGTGGACCAAGAGCAACCTCCACAAGCGCAATGTCAAGCAGCTCAAGACGGCGATGCGATCCGACAAGAACAAAAGCACCGTCGCAAACAAGCCCTCGAAGCACAATGTGCACTCTGCAAGGCCACTAGAGCCATCGCCAAACGCAATCGTTAAGTGCGTGAACAAGAAGAAGCAGTTTACCAAGAATGACAAGAGGAAGCTGCTCACTGTGAGGAGCAAAAAGAAAGAAGGAACCGGGCACACATGTCGCGTTCTAATTGGCAAGTCCATCAAGAGGAGCGTGAAATTGAAGACCTTCCACCACGCCAAGTGCGACACCACCCTCGTCCACATGATGAAGAACAACGCTACGACAAGGTCAAGTTCACCAAGCCCAAGTTCTCCGAGACAATGAAGGTCGACGAGATATTCCATCTTCAAAATTATGAAGAGGATAAGAAAATTGCCATGGCCTCCCTCGAGTTTGAAGACTACGTCCTCATCTAGTGGGAACAAGTAATCGAGCGACACCAAGAGAGAGGCGAACCACCCATCACGACGTGGACACAAATGAAGGATGTTATGAGAGCTCGCTTCATGCCTACACACTACACCCACGATCTTTCAAGAAGTTGCAACTCCTCAAGCAAGGCACGAAGACGGTGGAATAATACTGTTAAGAAATGGAGATTGCCATGATATAGGCCAATGTCAAGGAAGATGACGAGAAAACTATGACATGCTTCTTGAAAGACCTCAATCACCAAATAAATAAGATTGCAGACTTCCAACCTTACTCGAACCTCCTCGAGCTAGTTCATCAAGCGACCAAGGCCAAGCGACAATTGCAAGAGGACTTAAAATACGCCAAGTACTCTTCCAAGACCTACGACTCATACACCCATGCTCCAACGATGTCGACACCTCCTACCTCGACCAAAGCATCTCCAAGCAATGTCGACAAGTCAAGTTACAAGAAAACTTCAACACCTTCAAGTCGTCCTCCTACTACAAGCAAATTCAAGACGAGAGCTTCGTCATCGTCTACTCCAATGGACGAGACCGCCAAGACGAGTTCCATCAAATGCTTCACATGCCAAGGCCGAGGCCACAAGACATTTGAGTGCCCCACTCGGAGCACCATGGTCACCAACGACTACGACACCTACGACTCGATGAGTGGGGAAGAAATGGAAGCCCTTAAGCACGTGGCCATGCACTAGTGCATGAATGAAGATGAAAATGACCAAGTCTTTTGTGACAATGATTCGAGCCCCGCTCTCGTTGTCTCCAAGGTCTTGACCCTTTAACACCAACAAGACAAATACCAACGTTGCCACATCTTCCACACCAAAGCGGACATCAATGGGCGTTCCGTGAAGGTCATCATCGACGGAGGAAGTTGCCACAATTTGGCAAGCGAAGAGCTATGTTTCAAGATATAATTGGTCAAGATGAAGCATCCTCGCCCTACAAGGTCCAATGGCTTCGTGACTCCAGCACTATTCAAGTGGAGCACACCGTGCAGGTTTCTTTCAAGATCGGCGCATACGAGGACACCTTGGAGTGTGATGTGGTTCCTATGTCGCTGTGCCATCTTCTCTTAGGGAGAACTTGGCAATTCGACCACGACATCATCCACAACGAGCATACCAACCACTATAGTTTCAAGATGAAGGGGAAAGAGTATGTTCTATGACCAATGTCCCACCAGGTGCACCGTGATCGCCAACGATGAAGGAATGTATGACTCGATGAGTGAGGAAGAAATGGAAGCCCTTGAGCATGTGGCCATGCACCGGCGCATGAATGAAGATGAAGATGACCAAGTCTTTTGTGACAATGATTCGAGCCCTGCTCTCGTTGTCTCCAAGGTCTTGACACTTCAACACCAACAAGATGAAGGCCAACTATCGGTGTCAAAACTGGCGGATCTCGGGTAGGGGGTCCCGAACTGTGCGTCTAAGGCGGATGGTAACAGGAGGCAGGGGACACGATGTTTTACCCAGGTTCGGGCCCTTTTCATGGAGGTAAAACCGTATGTCCTGCTTGATTTATTCTTGATAATATGAGTAGTACAAGAGTTGATCTACCACGAGATTGAAGAGGCTAAACCCTAGAAGCTAGCCTATGGTATGATTGTATGTTGTCCTACGGACTAAAACCCTCCGATTTATATAGACACCAGAGGGGGCTAGGGTTACACAAGGTCGGTTACAAAGGAGGAGATATACATATCCGTATTGCCTAGCTTGCCTTCCACGCCAAGTAGAGTCCCATCCAGACACGGGACGAAGTCTTCAATCTCGTATCTTCATAGTCCAACAGTCCGGCCAAAGGATATAGTCCGGCTGTCCGAAGACCCCCTAATTCAGGACTCCCTCAGTAGCCCCTGAACCAGGCTTCAATGACGATGAGTCCGACACGCAGTGTTGTCTTCGGCATTGCAAGGCGGGTTCCTCCTCCGAATACACCATAGAAGAGTTTGAATACAAGGATAGTGACCGACCCTGCAAAATAAGTTCCACATACCACCGTAGAGAGAATAATATTTCCACAAATCTAATCTGCTGACACATTTTGGCAGCATGACATCATGCCATGGCCCGGTAATTATTCGAACCGTTTTTCTTTAACCAGCCACGCACATAACGCGAGGCGGTTTCTTGACACGTCTTGTCAAAGCAGAGATCGTGTCCCCCTTATTACGGGATTCTCATCAATACGGGCGTGGGTAACCCAACTGCGCCACCAATTACGGCGCTTGGGGGATAAGCGAGTTTTACCAGGCTGGTGGGGGCGCATAGTTTCGTCCGCCCTTATAAAGGGATAAGGTCTCACCTTTTTCTATCCACGCCTTCTTCCTCCTTGCTCATCCATTCTCGCGCACTCGAGATCCAGCACCCAAGTCCGCATCCTTCTCCTCAACTCTCTCCAACCATGTCCGGAGTGGGAGGCAAGTGGATGGCCTCCTCCGTCACGGAGGGACACATCAAAAAAGCTACATGGAGCCGGATACTTAGCCGCGGATATCGCGCACCGGCTGCCAGCCGCGGGGCAGATCGTCCCTACCCCGGAACCTCACGAAAGGGTGGCTTTTCTCCCCCATTTCGTCCGTGGATTGGGGTTTCCCTGCCATCCATTCGTCCATGGCCTCATGTTCTATTACGGGCTGGACTTCAATGATCTGGCCCCGAATTTCATCCTCAACATCTCGGCGTTCATCGTCGTGTGCGAGGCTTTCCTCCGCATCCGGCCCTACTTCAGCCTATGGCTGAAGACCTTCAATATCAAGCCGAAGGTAGTAGGAGACCAACAAGAGGAATGTGGCGGAGCCATGGTGGGAAAAATGCCCAATGTTACATGGCTCGAGGGCTCCTTTGTGGAGACCGTAAAGGGGTGGCAATCGGGGTGGTTCTACATCACTGAGCCGCGCGACACCAACTGGGTGGCGGCCCTCGAGTTTCGATCCGGAGTCCCCACACGGCTCACTTCCTGGAAGGAGAAGGGCCTATCTTGGGGCTCTTCGGTGGAGCTGGACGGACTCCAGAAATGTATCCGGAACATGACAAGCAAGAAACTTAAGCTTGTCAACATAGTCCAGGTCATGCTCTTCCGCCGGATCCTCCCGTGTCAACAACGGGATTTCAACTTATGGGAGTTCGACCCGGCCCAGCACCAGACTCTACGCGAGCTCTTCGACATGACGCATAAGGACGTCTGGAAGGTGCTGTTCAAGGGCGCCGAGGTCCCTCCTTCTCTTACCGAGGACCGCGGGCTAAGCGTGAAGCGCCCTGCGAATCCGGTAAGTTCTGTACATCTGGTTGGGTGTTTATTTCCCACAGCTTAACCATGTGCAGGGTCTGAGCTCCCATGCCTTTGACAAGATTGGGTGGAGACATCGGAGCAGATTAACTGTCCGACCCCTCTGCCCGAAGACACTGCGGACGCTCTCTTGACGGAGATGCGGACTCCGGCTCCTTATGAGGTGTCGGAGAAGACCAAGAAGAAGGCCAAGGGAACCCGAAAGAGTTCCCGGCGCCAGGTGGTATCAGACTCATCGTCCGATAACACCGAGACACACTCCTCCCATGAAAACGAGGAGAAGGAAGATGAATATTCTCCCCCTCCAGCCGGGGGAGACAAGAAAAGGAAGGCCGCCCCAACCGGGGAGGCCGAAGGTTCCAAGAAGGGAAGAACACTCCTTCCGGACTGCTCCACCACCGCCGCCGACGGCGAAGACGAGTGGCTGCTCAGGGCCAAGCCCCTGGTGAAGTCGTAAGTATTTGGATACCAGAGTAACTCATAGCATACCTTTGTCGCACTGCTTCTCCTAATGTCGAATATGATTATGCAATCCGCCCCAAGCCCATATCGATGTATCATCGTCGGACGGTTCCTTGGACTCGTCGGACATGAATAGTGATACACTTCCAACCACCTCCTCTCCTTGCCCTACGGACAATGCTGAGGTATTGTCTCAAGGGGCATTGAGCCGGGGGGAGACAGCCCCGGAGGCGCCTCAAGGCAACCTTCTGGACTCCAGGAGTAAAGGGAGCAAGGCTCCCGGGGGCACCAAGTTCGGCCCTCAGCCGAACACCACGCCAGAAACTCCAGTGGTTCCGGACTTGGGCAGGAGGCCCCCTTCCAAAAGGGGCAAGACGCCCGTGCCGGTGACCTCTGTCCATCTAGAGGCACCGGACAACCTGCCAGGAGTGCTTCGCGGCACTTCCATCGACGAAGAGCACCGCACTATTATGAGTGCGGTGATCAAGAAGGTTCAGTCCGCCAAGAGCGGACTAACTGAGGCCTGTGCCAGCCTTCTAACAGGCTTTGAGGTAAGTAAAAAATATAGGAAAATAGTACGGCATAGACAGTAGCCCCTGATGCTCTGTTTGGTGTTCGCAAAGAAAAGCCGAATAGAGGATCAAATAATATTTGCAGGAGTCTAATATAAGTATGTCTGTATGCGTATGCAGGCTTCGCTGCTGACCTCTCCCGCACTGACTGCGAAGGTCACCACATTGAAGCAGGACCTCGAGGGGTCCGAGAAAGAGCTCGGCCTTGCCAAGAGGCAGCTCGAGGAGAACAAAGGTAAGTAATACCTTGTCTATATATAAAAGAAAATGTGGTTGCAAAATGACCGGATCATCATGAATGTGCCAGGGGCCACGACCGAAGTGGCGACCCTGAAGCAAGCGTTGTCCTAGGCCGAAAACAAAGCAGCCAGGGAGTGCACCGAGCGGGAAAAGCAAGAGGCACGGGTGGGCGAGGTGCAACAAGAGCTCCAGGCTCTCGTGAAGAAGCATGAGGCTTTGGAGCTTGACTCGAAGACGCGAGAGTCTGAGCTTGCCGCGGCCCTTGAGAGCACAAAGAATGCCAAGGCTGAAGCCCAAAAGGCCCTCCAGGAGATTGAGGCGGTGAGGAAGATAGCGGTGGGTAAGGCATTCAATATTCAAAGCAAGCATGTGAAAGTAAATTACTTGTTACTTACCCGAGTCCGGAGCTCTCCAGGAGCATTCGCAGATTTTCCCCGCAGCGTGTCGGATGCCGCGAAATATTACCAGGCCAAGGAGGGAAGCTCGACGGAGAAGTTGTTCTGGTCTCAGTATATTGGGACCGAACACCCGATGCCTATGAGCGACCAGCTGAAGCAACTGGTCGAGCTGCAGAAGGCGGCCAAACAGGCCATGAAGGGCTTTATAGTCTGGATGTGGCCTGGCGACTCCCTTCCCAATAACTACTTTGGCCTGGTGAGGCGGCTTGTGGATGCCTACCCACGGCAGGAAGTCATCAAGTGGTCCGTCTGTATCGAAGGTGCCCGCCGGGCTTTTGCCCGTGCAAAGGTGCACTGGGCCAAGATGGACGCTGAGAAGCTGGTGAAGGAGGGGCCGCCGCAGGGCAAGGAGCATCGCCACCCCGAAATGTATTATGAGGGTGTCTGAAGGGTGCCCGTCTTGTGGCGGACGAGTGTGCGAAGGATGTAATTTTTGAATGAACTTGCTCGTGTGATCCTGTATTATGAAAACTTGTTCATATGCGCTATGCAAGGCTTGTTTGAATTTAAAATATTACCTTCTGTTCAGCTGTTTATCAAATCTGAGAGATGGCTAGTCGTCGGCTTCTGCCCCCATGCCACGAGTGCTGGGGTGTTCGGGATAAACCTAAGCACTCTTTTTCCCCATTTTTGGGTCCTTCGAGGGAGGTGCTCAGCACAACGAACAAGGCAATCAGACTATAATGCTTTATCACTCTCACTTAGCCATAGAATTCTACAATTTTAAATTTTGGCGAAGCCCCTAGTATTCGGAAGGCCGAATTCGGGGCGCTATACACGCCTTAAGCCGGACAAAGCCAATCCTTGCTCTAAGCGGCATAAGTCTTTAGGGACTCGAAACCTCTCGAATAGCGACCAGCTCTCGCCTTATCATGACAGTCAGTTTTAGCTTTCTCTACTGAGGTGCTTAGCCCAGCTGAACCGGGGCACAATCGCAGTAGTTCTCCCAGTGCTACCTTAGCCGATATAGCGGAACGTAAGGTACCAAAACATGGGAGCCGGGCAAACCCAACTATTGACCCAAGACATGATTTGGAGCTGATGCATATAATGCTATAAGTTCGGGGTGCCGCACTGTCGAAAGTGTTCGGACTTCTCACGCCGTATTACGGGGTATGCTTAAGCCCCTAGTGTATTGGCCGTACCAGAGTGTACGGGTGCTGGATTTCATGAATGAACATATATATATATATAAGAATAAAGAATGCGATAATAGTCTAGTGCTATGCATTGTTTATTCAAAAAGGTGCGTTAAAGCAGAATGATACAAGTAGTGCGATAAGCAAAAAGTAGGACTATTTGACATGTCCCCTCCAAGGGCAAGCTGAGGAATGGTATTTAAAGCAAGTATTTAACTCGTTATTGGAATCCACCTGGGAGTTCCGTGGTGCGACGTAGCTTTCTGCCTCCTTGGTTGCTGCATCATGTGTCTGTCAATCATACTGCCGGACAGGGTTTCCAGAAATTAAAGTCCTGAAAGAGAGAAAAATAACAAAGCGGGAAGCCCCTAGTGCGGTTGAGCCGTGTTTTGGGGCGTGCCATAGTCGTGCCCCCCTCCCCACCTGTGCCCATGGTATTTTCAATGCGTAATTGTGTACGCGTGGCACAAATTTTGCCGTTTGGCTGGGACTGGGGCGGGGGCCGCATTGCTATGCAAGCTCAGAATGTGTCAGGCGGTCTTGTTGCCGATTACTCCGGGCGCGCTTGAAGGTGTCTGGGTCTTTAATCGCCGAACTGTTGGATTGCCTTAAGAGGCTGCTTTGCACTTCTGTTGCGAGGGCCGCAGTGTGCTCCTCCGTGTGGAGAGAGCGCTCTGTGTTTCCATTGACTGTGATGACCCCCCGAGGTCCTGGCATCTTGAGCTTGAGGTATGCATAATGCAGTACCGCATTAAATCTCACAAATGCGGTTCGCCCGAGCAGTGCATGATAGCCGCTGCGGAATGAGACTATATAGAAGATTAACTCCTCGCTTCGGAAGTTATCCGGGGATCCGAAGACCACTTCCAGTGTGACTGAGCCTGTGCAATGGGCCTCTACACCTGGTATGACGCCTTTGAAGGTCGTTTTTGTGGGTTTGATCCTTGAGGGGTCTATACCCATTTTGCGCACTGTGTCCTGATAAAGCAGGTTCAGGCTGCTGCTGCCATCCATAAGGACTCGAGTGAGGTAAAATCCGTCAATGATTGGGTTTAGGACCAGTGCGGCGAATCCGCCATGACGGATACTAGTGGGGTGGTCCCTGCGATCAAAGGTGATCGGACAAGAGGACCATGGGTTGAACTTTGGGGCGACTGGCTCCAACACATATACGTCCCTTTGCGCTCGCTTCCGCTCCCTCTTGGGGATGTGGGTTGCGTATATCATGTTCACCGTCCGCACTTGTGGGGGGAACCTCTTCTGTCCTCCGGTGTTCGGCTGCCGGGGCTCCTCCTCGTCATCGCTATGTGACCCCTTATCTTTGTTTTCGACATTTAACTTGCCGGCCTGCTTGAACACCCAACAATCCCTGTTGGTGTGGTTGGCTGGCTTATTGGGGGTGCCATGTATTTGGCACGAGCGATCGAGTATTCGGTCCAAACAGGACGGGCCCGGAGTGCTTCTTTTGAATGGCTTTTTCCGCTGACCAGGTTTAGAGCCTTTGAATCCGGCATTGACTGCCGTATCCTCGGTATTGTCGTTGTTGATGCGGCACTTGTGTTTGTTGCGACGTGACCTGCTAGTGCCATCCTTGGTATCCGAAGTACCATGGTTCTTTGATATGTTATTGCTGCGAGCCAGCCAACTGTCTTCTCCTGCGCAAAAGCGGGTCATGAGTGTCGTGAGGGCTGCCATAAATTTCAGCTTTTCCTGGCCAAGGTGCCGGGCGAGCCACTCGTCGCGGATGTTGTGCTTAAAAGTTGCTAGGGCCTATGCATCCAGACAGTCGACGATTTGATTTTTCTTTGTTAGGAACCGTGTCCAGAATTGCCTGGCTGATTCCTCTGGCTGCTGAATTATGTGGCTCAAGTCATCGGCATCTGGTGGTCGCACATAAGTGCCCTGGAAGTTGTCGAGGAATGCGGCTTCCAGATCTTCCCAACAGCCAATGGATTCTGCTGGCAGGCTGTTGAGCCAATGCCGAGCTAGTCCTTTGAGTTTGAGTGGGAGGTATTTGATGGCGTGTAGATCGTCACCACGGGCCATGTGGATGTGCAAGAGGAAGTCCTCGATCCATACCGCAGGATCTGTTGTGCCGTCGTATGATTCGATATTTACGGTTTTGAAACCCTCTGGGATTTGGTGATCCATTACTTCGTCTGTGAAGCATAGGGGGTGTGCAGCGCCTCTATACTGGGCTATATCACGACGCAGCTCAAATGAGTCTTGTCCACTGTGTTCGGCCCGGCCGGATTTACTTTTACTGTATCCAGCGTGACGGTTATCGTCTTGCATAGTGGCGCGCCCTCATGATCCGTAGATTGATCTTGCGTGTTTTGCTTTGTCCTCCAATACGTCTCACAGGTCTGGCATTTTTCCCCATGCCTTGACATTTTTATTTGAGTGGCGTCGGGGTGCGGGCTGAGCTTTTGGCTGGAATGCCTCTTTGTCGCGGCCACGAGGTGGCCGATCAGCTGCGTCATACGCTGGAGATGTAGGTTTTGGTGGTTCCTCCTCCAGTCGGGGTATCAACCTGCGCTTTGGGTAACTCTTGGAGGGGCGTTCGAGTTTATATTCCTCGGCCACAAGGACTTCAGTCCATCTGTCAGCTAGCAAATCGTGATCAGCTTGAAGCTGCTGTTGCTTTTTCTTAAGGCTATTTGCCGTGGCTATAAGCCGGTGCTTGAAGCGCTCTTGTTCGACGGGATCCTCAGGCATGACGAATTTGTCATCGTCGAGGCTTGCCTCGTCTTCGGAGGGAGGCATGTAATTATCATCCTCTGCCTCTCCGTCCACCGCTCTCTCGGGAGGGCTGGCTTCTCCATCCTCCTACCCCAAATCTTGCTGGAGGGGATTGTTGTCGTCTTCGGCACTGTCCGGAGTGCTATTATCTCCTGTGCCAGTGTCACTGCTTTTGCTTTGGCGAGACTTAGAGTGGCGCCGCTGACGTCGGCGCTTGGGTTGCTTCTTGGAGGGGTCATCCTCCGCTGTCCCGTCGCCATTGCCTTCTTTGGGTGTGTCCACCATATATATGTCATATGACGAGGTGGCTGTCCAGTGCCCTGTGGGCAGTGGTTCTTGTTCACCTCCTGCATCGTCGTCCATGCCGTCAATGTCTTCAGAGTCGAAGTCGAGCATGTCGGTCAAATTGTCGACAGTGGCTACTAAGTGGGTGGTGGGTGGGTGACGAATTTCTTCGTCATCCGCATCCCAATCCTGCCGGACATAGTTCGGCTAGGACTCTCCTGACAAGGAGAGAGACCTTAACAAGTTCACTATGTCACTGGAGGGCGAGTGCTGAAAGATATCCGCGGAGGTAAACTCCATGATAGGCGCCCATTCGGATTCGATAGGCACGGGCGCAGGCGGTTCGGAGTCCGTGGCTAGGGAAGGATCCGACAGCTTGGCATCACGGCTCTCGTGAAGGGTAAGGTCGATACTCGGCTCGATCTCCACTGAGGATACGGCCTCCGCGGTGGGGTCTATCCATCCGTCCATGGATGCATAGCTGGCTCCGAATTGAGGGTGGGAGCGGTTGCCGGCGCGTTCTCCTGAACACTGTCCGATGGCAGAGCTAAATAATGCTCATCGTGACCGTGTTGCGCACTAGACAGGGGCTCGAATCCGTCAAAGATCAAGTCTCCGCGGATATCGGCCGTGTAGTTTAAGCTTTCAAACCTGACCTGGTGGCCAGGGGCGTAACTCTCAATCTGCTCCAGATGGCCAAGCGAGTTGGCCCGCAGTGCGAAGCCGCCGAATACAAAGATCTGTCTGGGGAGAAAAGTCTCACCCTGGACTACATCGCTATCGATGATTGAGGAGGCCATCAAGCCTAATGAGGACGACACAGCGGAACTCTCAATGAAAGCACCAATGTCGGTGTCAAAACCGGCGGATCTCGGGTAGGGGGTCCCGAACTGTGCGTCTAAGGCGGATGGTAACAGGAGGCAGGGGACATGATGTTTTACCCAGGTTCGGGCCCTCTTGATGGAGGTAAAACCCTACGTCCTGCTTGATTTATTCTTGATAATATGAGTAGTACAAGAGTTGATCTTCCATGAGATCGGAGAGGCTAAACCCTAGAAGCTAGCCTATGGTATGATTGTATGTTGTCCTACAGATTAAAACCCTCCGGTTTATATAGACACCGGAGGGGGCTAGGGTTACACAAGGTCAGTTACAAAGGAGGAGATATACATATCCGTATTTCCTAGCTTGCCTTCCACGCCAAGTAGAGTCCCATCCGAACACAGGACGAAGTATTCAATCTCGTATCTTCATAGTCCAACAGTCCGGTCAAAGGATATAGTCCGGCTGTCCGGAGACCCCCTAATCCAGGACTCCCTCACCAACGCTACCACATCTTCCACACCAAAGCGGGTATAAATGGGCGTTCCATGAAGGTCATCATCGACGGAGGAAGTTGCCACAATCTGGCAAGTGAAGAGCTATGTTCCAAGCTACAATTGATCAAGATGAAGCATCCTCGTCCCTACAATGTCCAATGGCTTAGCAAGTCTAGCACAATTCAAGTGGAGCACACCGTGCAAGTTTATTTCAAAATCGGCGCCTACGAGGACACCTTGGAGTGTGATGTGGTTGCTATGTCCATGTGCCATCTCCTTTTAGGGAGACCTTGGCAATTTGACCGCGGCGTCGTCCATAATGGAAGAACAAACTGCTATAGCTTCAAGATGAAGGGAAAGGAGTATGTGCTATGACCTATGTCACCAAGCCAAGTGATAGCCGACAAGCAAGCGTCCACCCATCATGGAGAGAATAGTGAGAGAGTGAACCACCAAAACAAGAGTGAGCGCTGAGGGAGTCCTGGATTATGGGGTCCTCGGGTGTTCGGGCTGTGTGATATGGGCCGGACTGATGGGCGGTGAAGATATAAGGCAGAAGGCCTTCCCCCGTGTCCGGATGGGATTCTCCTTTGCGTGGATGGCAAGTCTGGCGTCCAGATGTATAGCTTCCTTTCTCTATAAGCCGACTTTGTACAACCCTAGTCCCCTCCGGTGTCTATATAAACCGGAGGGTTTAATCCGTAGAGGCAATCAGAATTCATATAGGCTAGACATCTAGGGTTTAGCTATTACGATCCCGAGGTAGATCAACTCTTGTAAGCCTATACTCATGAAAGTCAATCAAGAAGGAGGTAGGGTTTACCTCCATTAAGAGGGCCCGAACCTGGGTAAACATCATGTCCCCTTCGTCTCCTGTTACCCTCGATCCTCAAACGCACAGTTCGGGACCCCCTACCTGAGATCGACCGGTTTTGACACCGACATTGGTGCTTTCATTCAGAGTTCCTCTGTATCGTCAATGGAAGGATCGATGGATCGCCTTTTCATTAATGACATCAGCACCTCTGGAAGGGCCCTGGCCCCAGGACAGGTCCTCCAGCTTGGCAGCTTCACCATGGGCGCCCGCTTGGCCGTTAAGCCAAAGGCAGCCCCCGCTATCGCCAATCATCACCTCCGCATCAGCCTCGAACAATGCAAGAAGATGGATCCGGCAGATGTCTCGTCCTTGAACGAACTGCTAGATCACATCACCGCCCTAGGAGTCGCAACGGATTATGATCGGATTGGGCTTAAACCCGATTAGAGGGAAATCATGTCCCCGTCGATTAACCATCTGGTAGTGGTCGTGGAGGAGAAAGCCGAGGATACTTCTCCCCCCAAGTTAAGAACAAGCTATGTTCGGATTTCTGAGCCCTGTGTGCTGATACGTCTCCAGCGTATCTATAATTATTGATTGTTCCATGCTATTATATTATCTGTTTTGGATGTTTAATGGGATTTAATATGCTCTTTTATATTATTTTTGGGACTAACCTATTAACCGGAGGCCCAGTGCTAGTTTCTATCTTTTCTTCCTATTTTAGAGTTTCGTAGAAAAGGAATACCAAACGGAATCCAAACGGAATGAAACCTTCGCGATGATCTTTCTTGGACCGAAAGCAAACCAGAAGACTTGGAGTTGAAGTCTGGGACTCCATGAGGCGGCCACGAGGCAGGAGGGCGCGCCCATGGAGGTAGGCACGCCCTCACCCTCATGGGCCCCACGAAGCTCCACCAATGTACTTCTTCCGCCTATATATACTCTTGTACCCTAGATCGATCGCACAGAGCCATGAAACCACTTTTCCACCGCCGCAACCTTTTGTACCCATGGGATCCCATCTTGGGGCCTTTTCCGGCGATTTGACAGAGGGGGAATTGATCACGGAGGGCTTCTACATCAACACCATAGCCTCTCCGATGAAGCGTGAGTAGTTTACCACAGAGCTTCGGGTCCAAAGTTATTAGCTAGATGGCTTCTTCTCTCTCTCTTTGATTCTCAATACAAAGTTCTCCTCGATGTTCTTGGAGATCTATTCGATGTAATAATATTTTGCGGTGTGTTTGCCGAGATTCGATGAATTGTGGGTTTATGAACAAGATTATCTATGAATATTATTTAGTTCTTCTCTAAATTCTTATATGCATGATTTGAGATCTTTGCAAGTCTCTTCGAATTATCGATTTAGTTTGGCCTACTAGATTGATCTTTCTTGCAATGGGAGAAGTGCTTAGCTTTGGGTTCAATCTTGCGGTGTCCTTTCCCAGTGACAGTAGGGGCAGCAACGCACGTATTGTATTGTTGCCATCGAGGATACAAAGATGGGGTTTATATCATATTGCTTGAGTTTATCCCTCTACATCATGTCATCTTGCTTAAAGCATTACTCTGTTCTTATGAACTTAATACTCTAGATGCATGCTGTATAGCGGTTGATGTGTGGAGTAATAGTAGTAGATGCATAATCGTTTCGATCTACTTGACACGGACATGATGCCTATATTCATGATCATTGCCCTGGATATCTTCATAACTATGCACTTTTCTATCAATTGCTCGGCAGTAATTTGTTCACCCACCGTAATACATGCTATCTTGAGAGAAGCCACTAGTGAAACCTATGGACCCCGGGTCTCTTTCTTATTATATTGCATCTCTTTTATTTACATCGCATCTCGTTTACTATTTTGCAATATTTACTTTCCAATCTATACAACAAAAATACCAAAAATATTTACTTTACTATCTTTATCAGACTCACTTTTTCGAGTGACCGTGAAGGGATTGACAACCCCTTTATCGCGTTGGTTGCGAGGTTCTTGATTGTTTGTGCAGGTACTAGGTGACTTGTGTGTTGTCTCCTACTAGATTGATACCTTGGTTCTCAAAAACTGAGGGAAATACTTACGCTACTTTGCTGCATCACCCTTTCCTCTTCAAGGGAAAACCAGCGCATGCTCAAGAGGTTGGATGTGCTGGATACCCATCTTCGAGAAAAGACTGTATGTCCTTCGAACATGGAATCAGGCGTCAAGCCTGAAAGTCTCCAGGACCCTTCGGATCCTGGACTAGTGACCTCGGAGATTCTTCAAGCTCCAGATCCAATGGCGGGTCAGGGTTCGGATTTTAACCAGCCCACCCACCACAAGAAATATTCCCAAGCAATTCAGGTCCTCCAGACGTATGTGACCTAATGTACGTAGGACAACAACCTCAGGAAATGGCCATCACTTCTGGGCCAGGTTCCTCCTTGTTAAAAACAAGATTAAAGATTGCTGTGACGATGATGCGGTTTCAGTTTTTTGCCGCAACTGTATGGACAAGGGAATCCTCAATGCCCTCAACCGCCGCCGCATACTGCACTTTGCAGATTTGGCACACATAGTACAGAAGTACTACACAATGGAAAGCGCTTGGAAAGCCCAGACAACCCGATGGGATCCTCCTGCCTTTAAGCAGCCCACCGGACGGGCTAAAAGGATGCACCCTTATGGGCCACCCAATCATCACCTCATTGACAAGAGAATCAAATCCTTCACAGGACACGGAACTGTCCTTGATGAACTACTCGACAAGCCCTGTCAGATACACACTACGCCGAATACTGAACCAACACATCACCTTCGGGCATGTTGGGTGCTCCGGCAAGTGGCTAAGAGCGGTGAGGCCATCCTCACCAACATCACCCCGGAGACGCACTCTTCGGAAGATGCCGATCTCAATGTCTTTACAGTCTTCGAGACCTTTTCTTCAAACAAGCGGCACAAGAGGGCGCTCTGCAACCTCGCTGAAGTCAACCAAGTAGCCACAATAAATCCTTGGAACGATGCGGCAATAAATTTTACCGCTGATGATGAACCAAGGGCCAGATCAGTCCGAGCACATGCCACCTTGGTCTTAAACCCAATTGTGGATGTTTTTAGCCTCACTAAGGTGCTCATGGATGGCGGCATCGGACTAAACCTCATCTACGAGGACACGCCCAATAAAATGCTAATGGACAAGAGTTGCATCGAGCAAAGCCGTACCACCGTTCGAGGCATTATCCCCAGTCAAGAAGCACGATGCTCTGGGAAAATCAAACTTGATGTAGTATTCGACACACTGGAGAACTACAGGTCCGAAGAGTTACTCTTCCACGTGGCACCTTTCAACATTGGATATCATGCCCTGTTGGGGCGTGATGCCTTCACACGCTTTCAAGCAATACCCCATTACAGGTACATGAAGCTCAAAATGCCAGGGCCCAACAGAGTTATCACCATTACCAGTGATCCGAACATAGTACTCTGCACCGAAAACGAAACTGCATCCTTGGCCGTCGAGGCACTATTTGAGGCCCTCGCGGCCGAGGAGCTAACCACTCTACGGTCCACAGTGGACAAGGATGATGTAATCCTTGATAAGAGGCCCAAGTCCACTTCTTTCAAACCAGCAGACAAAATAGTTAAATTTCAAGTGCACCTGATGGATCCTAACAAAACAGCCTCCATCGGAGCACATCTGGATCTGATGGTCGACGTCGCCTTGCGAGCATTCCTGCGCGAAAATTGGGACATCTTTTCCTGGCATCCTTCGGATATGCCAGGAATCCCACGAAGACTGGCCTAACACAACCTCAACATAATAAAGGGGTTCAAACTAGTCAAGCAAACACTGTGACGATTTTCCGAACCCAAACGACAATCTATGGGGGAGGAGCTAGCCAAGCTACTTAAAGCCGGGTTCATTAGAGAGATCAAACACCCAGACTGGCTGGCAAACCTGGTCATGGTGCTAAAGAAGGATAAATCCTGGCGCCTTTGTGTCGATTTCAAGGACCTCAATAAGGCTTGCCCTAAGGACCCCTTCCCACTGCCGTACATTGGCCAAATCATTGACGCAACTGAAGGACACCACTCATTGTGTTTCCTCGATGCATACTCTGGATACCATCAAATTAAGATGGAGGAGTCCGACTAGGCTGCAACAACATTCATTACCCCCTATGGGCCTTTCTGCTTCAACACTATGCCTTTTGGGCTCAAAAACGCTGGTGCCACTTACCAATGCATGATTCAAACATGTCTGGAATTTTTTTTGGCAAGACAGTGGAAGCATACGTGCATGATGCCATCATCAAGACTAAACATGTCGAGTCATTGGTGGACGATCTATGACTCACATTTGACAACCTCCAAACATATGGCATACGGCTCAATCCGAAAAAATGTGTCTTCGGCGTCCCGGTCGCAAAACTATTCGGGTTCATCGTTTGCAATAGAGGAATTGAAGCGAACCCATCAAAAATCCAAGCCTTGTCACAATCGGCAATGCCAACAAACTTAAAGCAAGTCCAAAAATTAGCGGGGTGCGTGGCAGCGCTGAGCCGCTTTATCTCCAGGTTGGGAGAAAAGGCGCTACCGCTTTATCAACTACTCCGACACACCGGCCACTTCGAGTGGACGGACGCGGCTACAGCCGGTTTGGAAGAAATAAAAGCTTTGTTAGAAAGCAACCCAATCCTCGCCGCACCAAGTGTTGGCGAACCCATGTTGCTCTACATATCTGTGACTCACCAGGTAGTGAGTGCGGTACTTGTTGTCGAACGAAAGGAGGAGGGACATAAATTCCCTCTCCAAAAACCAGTGTACTATGTATCGACGGTTCTAACACCATGCAAATCACGATACCCACACTATCAAAAGATAGCGTATGCAGTCTTCATGGCATCCCGGAAGCTTCGACACTACTTTCAAGAGTGTTCGATCACGGTGGCTTCCGAAGTTCCACTTAATGACATCATAAACAATCGGGATGCCACCGGCCGCATTGCCAAATGGGCAATCAAGCTCTTGCCATTTGAAATAGCATACAAGCCACGCCGAGCTATTAAATCTCAGGTGCTGGCCGACTTTATCGCTGAATGGACAGAAGCCGAGCTCCCTAAAGAGTACATCACATAGTCTAACTGGGTGATGTACTTCGATGACTCTAAAATGTTAGCCGGATTGGGGCTCGGTGTCATCCTAACATCCCCTACAGGGGATACAGTCTGTTATGTGTTACAAATTGCTACCTCTTGAGCACTGCGTTGGTTTTCCCTTGAAGAGGAAAGGGTGGTGCAGTATAGCAGCGTAAGTATTTCCCTCAGCTTTTGAGAACCAAGGTATCAATCCAGTAGGAGACCACGTGCGAGTCACCTCGTACCTACACACACAAATAAGAACCTCGCAACCAACGTGATAAAGGGGTTGTCAATCCCTTCATGGCCAAAGAAAGTTATCCCTACAAAATCATATAGTCTGGCTATGCTCTATCTTCATCACACAAAATATTAAATCATGCACAACCCCGATGACAAGCCAAGCAATTGTTTCATACTTTTGATGTTCTCAAACTTTTTCAATCTTCACGCAATATATGAGCGTGAGCCATGGATATAGCACTATGGTGGAATAGAATGGTGGTTGTGGAGAAGACAAAAAAGGAGAAGATAGTCTCACATCAACTAGGCGTATCAACGGGCTATGGAGATGCCCATCAATAGATATCAATGTGAGTGAGTAGGGATTGCCATGCAACGGATGCACTAGAGCTATAAGTGTATGCAAGCTCAACAAAAGAAACTAAGTGGGTGTGCATCCAACTTGCTTGCTCACGAAGACCTAGGGCAATTTGAGGAAGCCCATCATTGGAATAAACAAGCCAAGTTCTATAATGTAAAATCCCCACTAGTTTATGAAAGTGACCACATAGGAGACTCTCTATCATGAAGATCATGGTGCTACTTTGAAGCACAAGTGTGGAAAAAGGATAACAACATTGTCCCTTCTCTCTTTTTCTCTCATTTTCAAATTTTGGGCCTTTTTTTCATCCGGAGTCTCATCCTGACTTGTGGGGGAATCATAGTCTCCATCATCCTTTCCTCACTGGGACAATGTTCTAATAATGATGATCATCACACTTCTTTTTTACTTACAACTCAAGAATTACAAATCAATACTTAGAACAAAATATGACTCTATGTGAATGCCTCCGGCGGTGTACTGGGATATGCAATGAATCAAGAGTGACATGTATGAAAGAATTATGAACGGTGGCTTTGCCACAAATATGATGTCAACTACATGATCATGCAAAGAAATATGACAATGATGAAGCGTGTCATAGCAAACAGAACGGTGGAAAGTTGCATGGCAATATATCTCGGAATGGCTATGGAAATGCCATAATAGGTTGGTATGGTGGCTGTTTTGAGGAAGGTATTTGGTGGGTTTATGGTACCGGCGAAAGTTGCGTGGTACTAGAGAGGCTAGCAAATGTGGAAGGGTGAGGGTGCGTATAATCCATGGACTCAACATTAGTGATAAAGAACTCACATAGTTATTGCAAAAATCTATTAGTTATCGAAAAAAAGTACTACACGCATGCTCCTAGGGGGATAGATTGGTAGGAAAAGACCATCGCTTGTCCCCGACCGCCACTCATAAGGAGGGCAATAAATAAATAAATCATGCTTTGACTTCATCACACAACGGTTCACCATACGTGCGTGCTATGGGAATCACAAACTTCAACAGAAGTATTTCTCAAATTCACAACTACTCAACTTGCATGACTCTAATATTACCATCTCCATATCTCAAAACAATCATCAAGTATCAAACTTCTCTTAGTATTCAATGCACTCAGATGAAAGTTTTTATTATTGCCATGTTGTTCTAAAGGAATCTCAAAATAATATAAGTGAAGCATGAGAGATCAATTATTTCTATAAAATAGAACCACCACCGTGCTCTAAAAGATATAAGTGAAGCACTAGAGCAAAAACTATATAGCTCAAAAGATATAAGTGAAGCACATAGAGTATTCTAATAAATTCCAATTCATGTGTGTCTCTCTCAAAAGGTGTGTACAGCAAGGATGATTGTGGTAAACTAAAGAGCAAAGACTCAAGTCATACAAGATGCTCCAAGCAAAACACATATCATGTGGTGAATAAAAATATAGCTCCAAGTAAAGTTACCGATAGACGAAGACAAAAGAGGGGATGCCTTCTGGGGCATCCCCAAGCTTAGGCTTTTTGGTGTCCTTGTATTTTACCTTGGGGTTCCATGGGCATCCCCAAGCTTAGGCTATTTCCACTCCTTGTTCCATAATCCATCAAATCTTTACCCAAAACTTGAAAACTTCACAACACAAAACTTAAATAGAAAATCTCGTGAGCTCCGTTAGCGAAAGAAAACAAAACACCACTTCAAGGTACTGTAATGAACTCATTCTTTATTTATATTGGTGGTAAATCTACTGTATTCCAACTTCTCTATGGTTTATAAACTCTTTTACTAGCCATAGATCCATCAAAATAAGCAAACAACACACGAGAATCTGTCAAAAACAGAACAGTCTGTAGTAATCTGTAGCTAACGCAAATTTCTGGAACCTCAAAAATTCTAAAATAAATTTCTTGACGTTAGGAATTTATCTATTAATCATCTGCAAAAAGAATTAACTAAATAGCACTCTCCAATAAAAATGGCAGCAATTCTCTTGAGCGCTAAAGTTTCTGTTTTTTACAGCAAGATCAAAAAGACTTTCCCCAAGTCTTCCCAACGGTTCTACTTGGCACAAAAACTAATTAAACACAAAAAACATAACCAAAACATACGCCAGATAAATTATTTATTACTAAACAGGAGCAAAAAGCAAGAATAAAAATAAAATTGGGTTGCCTTCCAACAAGCGCTATCGTTTAACGCCCCTAGCTAGGCATAAAAGCGAAGATAGATCTAGGTATTGCCATCTTTGGTAGGCAATCCATAAGTGGCTCCCATAATAGATTCATATGGTAATTTAACTTTCTTTCTAGGGAAGTGTTCCATGCCTTTCCTTAACGAAAATTGGAATTTGATATTCCCTTCCTTCATATCAATAATTGCACCAATCGTTCTAAGGAAAGGTCTACCAAGAATAATAGGACATGAAGGATTGCAATCTATATCAAGAACAATCAAATCTACGGGCACATAATTCCTATTTTCAACAATAATAACATCATTAATCTTTCCCATAGGTTTCTTAATAGTGGAATCCGCAAGGTGCAAGTTTAGAGAACAATCATCAATTCCACGGAAACCTAGCAAATCACACAAAGTTTTTGGAATCGTGGAAACACTAGCACCCAAATCACACAAATCATATCACTCATGATCTTTAATTTTTATTTTAATAGTAGGTTCCCACTCATCATAAAGCTTTCTAGGGATAGAAACTTCCAACCCAAGTTTTTCTTCATAAGATTGCATCAAAGCATCAACAATATGTTTAGTAAAAGCTTTATTTTGACTATAAGCATGAGGAGAATTTAGCACGGATTGCAACAAGGAAATACAATCTATCAAAGAGCAATTATCATAATTAAATTCCTTGAAATCCAAGATAGTGGGTTCATTGCTATTTAAAGTTTTGACCTCTTCAATCCCACTTTTAACAATTTTTGCATCAAGATCTAAGGACTCCGAATTTTTGGGACGCCTTCTAACTAAAGTTGACTCATCTCCAGTCCCATAATTATCAAGATTCATATTGCAAAACAAAGTTTTAATAGGGGACACATCAATCACTTTTAGATCTTCATACTTATTATCATGAAAACTAGAAGAATACGCTTTCACAAAGCAATCTTTTTTAGCACGCGTCCTAGCGGTTCTTTCTTTGCACTCATCAATGGAAATTCTCATGGCTTTGAGAGACTCACTGATATCATGCTTAGGTGGAATAGATCTAAGTTTCAAAGAATCAACATCAAGAGAAATTCTATCCACATTCCTAGCCAACTCATCAATCTTAAGCAACTTTTCTTCAATCAAAGCATTAAAACTCTTTTGCGACTAATAAATTCTTTAATATTAGATTCAAAATCAGAGGGCATCTTATTATAATTTCCATAAGAATTGTTGTAGGAATTACCATAATTATTAGAGGAATTACTAGGAAACGGCCTAGGATTAAAATTACCTCTATACGCGTTATTACCAAAATTGTTCCTACCAACAAAATTCACATCCATAGATTCATTATTATTCTCAATCAAAGTAGACAAAGGCATATCACTAGGATTAGTAGGAGCACTCTTATTAGCAAACAATTTCATATGTTCATCCATCTTTCCACTCAAAACATTAATCTCTTCAATTGCATGCACATTTTTACTAGTAGATCTTTCAGTGTGCCATTGACAATAATTAACCATAATATTATCTAGGAGTTTGGTAGCTTCTCCTAAAGTGATTTCCATAAAAGTGCCTCCCGCGGCCGAATCTAAAAATTTCTAGAAGCAAAGTTCAATCCGGCATATTTTTTTGTATAATCATCCAAAGATTCAAACCATGTGTAGGGCAATTACATATCATTAATTTCATCCTCTCCCAAGATTATGCAACATGTTCATGATCAAGTTGCTTAAAATTCATAATATCGTTTCTAAGAGAGATGATCTTAGCGGGAGGAAAATACTTATAGATAAAAGCATCTTTGCACTTATTCCATGAATCAATACTATTTTTAGGCAAAGATGAAAACCAAGCTTTAGCATGATCTCTAAGCCAAAACAGAAATAGCTTAAGCTTAACAATATAATTATCCACATCTTTCTTCTTTTGCATATCACACAAATCAACAAAGTTATTTAGATGGGTAGCGACATCTTCACTAGGAAAGCCAGAAAACGGACCTTTCATGACAAGATTCAGCAAAGCAGTATTAATTTCACAAGATTTAGCATCAGTAAGAGGAGCAATCGGAGTGCTAATAAAATCATTATTGTTGGTATTGGCAAAGTCACACAATTTAGTATTATCTTGATCCATCATGACAATAAAGCAATCCAACACACAAGCAAACAAGAAACGGGCAAAAGAGGCAAATTGAGAAAGAGAAGGGGAACGGAAAAGAGAGGGCGAATAAAACGACAAGGGTGAAGTGGGGGAGAGGAAAACGAGAGGCAAATGGCAAATAATGTAACGCAAAGGATAAGAGTTGTGATGTGTACTTGGTATGTCTTGACTTGGCGTAGATCTCCCCGGCAACGGTGCCAGAAATCCTTCTTGCTACCTCTTGAGCACTGCGTTGGTTTTCCCTTGAAGAGGAAAGGGTGGTGCAGTAAAGCAGCATAAGTATTTCACTCCGTTTTTGAGAACCAAGGTATCAAACCAGTAGGAGACCACGCGCGAGTCACCTCGTACCTACACACACAAATAAGAACCTCGCACCAACGTGATAAAGGGGTTGTCAATCCCTTCACGGCCACTTGCAAGAGTGAGATCTGATAGAGATGATAATAATAAGATAAACATTTTTGGTATTTTTATGATATAGATTGAAAGTAAATAAAGCAAAATAAACGGCGCCAGAAATAGCTTGTTGACGGGAGATTAATATGATGGAAAATAGACCCGGGGGCCATAGGTTTCACTAGTGGCTTCTCTCAAGATAGCATAAGTATTATGGTGGGTGAACAAATTACTGTCGAGCAATTGATAGAAAAGCGAATAATTATGAGAATATCTAGGCATGATCATGTATATAGGCATCACGTCCATGACAAGTAGACCGACTCCTGCCTGCATCTACTACTATTACTCCACACATCGACCGCTATCCAACATGCATCTAGAGTATTAAGTTCATAAGAATAGAGTAACAACTTAAGCAAGATGACATGATGTAGAGGGATAAACTCATGCAATATGATATAAACCCCATCTTTTTATCCTCGATGGCAACAATACAATATGTGTCGTTTCCCTTTCTGTCACTGGGATTGAGCATCGCAAGATTGAACCCAAAGCTAAGCACTTCTCCCATTGCAAGAAAGATCAATCTAGTAGGCCAAACCAAACTGATATTCGAAGAGACTTGCAAAGATAAACCAATCATACATAAAATAATTCAGAGAAGATTCTAATATTGTTCATAGATAGACTTGATCATAAACCCACAATTCATCGGATGTCGACAAACACACCGCAAAAGAAGATTACATCGAATAGATCTCCAAGAGAATCGAGGAGAACTTTGTATTGAGATCCAAAGAGAGAGAAGAAGCCATCTAGCTACTAGCTATGGACCCGAAGGTCTGAAGTAAACTACTCACACATCACCGGAGGGGCCATGGAGTTGATGTAGAGGCCCTCCGTGATCAATGCCCCCTCCGACGGAGCTCCGAAAAAGGCCCCAAGATGGGATCTCTTGGGTACAAAAGGTTGCGGCGGTGGAATTAGGTTTTCATGGTGCTCCTAGATGTTTGGGGGGTACATGGATATATATAGGAGGAAGAAGTATGTCGGTGGAGCAACGAGGGGCCCACGAGGGTGGAGGGCACGCCCAGGGGGGGGGGGTGTGGGCGCGCCCCCTGCCTCGTGGCCGCCTCGTTGATTGCTTGACGTCCACTCCAAGTCTCCTGGATCATGTTTGTTCCAAAAATAATGCTCCCGAAGGTTTAATTCTGTTTGGACTCCGTTTGATATTCCTTTTCGGCGAAACTCTAAAATAGGCAAAAAAACTGCAATTTGGGCTGGGCCTCCGGTTAATAGGTTAGTCCCAAAAATAGTATAAAAGTGTAAAAGTAAGCCCATTAACATCCAACATAGATAATATAATAGCATGAAGAAATCAAAAATTATAGATACGTTGGAGACGTATCACAAATCATGTATACGGACTCCAACAATGCGGCCGAATATGAGGCACTATTGCATGGTCTCCGAATGGCTATTTCTATGGATATACAATGCCTCGAGGTGCGTGGGGACTCGAACCTCGCAATATCCAAAATAAATGGAGATTTCGATGCAAAATATCCAAAGATGGCAGCATACCACAACGCCGTACTCAAAATATCAGCTCGGTTCAAGGGACTCGAGTTTAATCATGTTGCTCGAGACAGTGATCAGGCAGCAGATATCCTTGCTTGAATGGGCGCTAAATACTCCGTCCCACCTAACACCTTCGTGGAAAGGCTCTGCAAGCCATCCGTGGTATGGGAGGACGGAAGCGGTAATACCAGTCCGGAGCTGATCATACCCTCAGATACCGAACACAATCCTGATATCATCGGGGGCTCGGACACTGAAATGACACCTTCTGCCCATGAAATCATGGCTGTCATTGCTCCATGGACTGAATGCTTCCTAGCCTACCTTAATAGGCGGGAGCTCCCTGATGACCAGAATGAGGCCCGTCGCATAGTCCGACGCTCGAAACCTACAAAGTTCATGCAGGAGAACTCTACAAGAAAAGTACTACTGGAGTTCTACAAAGATGTATCTCTAAAGAGGAGGGGCGGCAGCTCTTGGCTGAAATACATGCTAGTCTCGGTGGCCACCAGGCCGCAGCTCGGGCCCTCATAAGTAAGGCCTTCCGTAGAGGTTTCTTTTGGCCCACGGCCCAAGCAGATGCACATGCCCTTGTACAATGCTGTGTCGGGTGCCAGCTGTTCGCCAACCAAAGTCATATGCTGCCCACTACCCTAAAAACAATCCCCATTACTTGGCCTTTCACGGTCTGGGGGCTCGATATGGCCGGACCCCTTAAAGGGCGAAGCCACAAGAAGAAATATTTGCTGGTTATGGTGGATAAATTCACTAAGTGGATAGAGGCCAAACCAGTCAAAACAACTGAAGCTGGGTCGGTGATCGACTTCATATCCGGCGTTGTACACCGTTACGGTGTCCTGGACAACATTATTACTGATAATGGCTCCAACTTCACAACCGATGAGGTGAAAAACTGGTGTGCTAACCTGGGCATTAAGCTTGATTACGCCTCCATATATCACCCTCAAACAAATGGTCAGATCAAATGGGCTAATAGTCTGATAATGAGCGGCATTAAACCCAGACTAGTGCGATCCCTACGGGAGTCAGATAAACACTGGGTCGAGGAACTTGATTCCGTACTCCGGGGACTACGGACAACGCCCAATCGCACGACCAGATACACACCCTTCTTCATGGTGTATGGCGTAGAGGCTGTCTTGCCCTGTGACATTATTCATGACTCACCTCGAGTGCGCATGTATGAAGAGAGAGAAGCCGAGCTTTATCGGCAGGACGACCTAGATGGCCTGGAGGAGGAGAGGGGAGGCCGACCGGCCCTAGGCGGCGCGCCAAGTGGGGGGAGTCCCACTAGGACTCTTAGTCCTAGTCGGCTCTCCCCTTCCTTCCAACGGAGAGGGGGGAGGGGAAAGAGGTGGAGAGGAAGAAGGAGGGGGGTTCACCCGTTGTCCAATTCGGACTGCTAGGTGGGGGGCGCCAACTCCTGTGGCCTGCCTCCTCCTCTCCACTATGGCCCATGAGGCCCAGTAACTTTCCCGGGGGGTTCTGGTAACCTCCCGGTACTCCGAAGAATCCCTGAACCTCTTTGGAACCATTCTGAAGTCCCTATATAACCATCCAACATATGAATCTTTACCTCTCAACCATTTCGAGACTCCTCGTCATGTCGCTGATCTCATCCGGGACTTTGAACAAACTTTGGTCACCAAAACACAAAACTCATAATACAAATCATCATCGAACGTTAAGCGTGCGAACCCTACGGGTTCGAGAACTATGTAGACATGACCGAGACATATCTCCGGTCAATAACCAATAGCGGAACCTGGATGCTCATCTTGGTTCCTACATATTCTACGAACATCTTTATCAGTCAAACCGTAATAACAACATACGTTATTTCCTTTGTCATCGGTATGTTACTTGCCCGAGATTCGATCATTGATATCATCATACCTAGTTCAATCTCGTTACTGGCAAAGTCTCTTTACTCGGTTTGTAATACATCATCCCGCAACTAACTCATTAGTCACATTGCTTGCAAGGCTTATAGTGATGTGCATTAGCGAGAGGGCCCAGAGATACCTCTCCGATACTCAGAGTGACAAATCCTAATCTTGATCTATGCCAATCCAACAAACACCTTCAGAGACACCTGTAGAGCATCTTTATAATCACCCAGTTACATTGTGACGTTTGATAGAACACAAGGTGTTCCTCCGGTATTCGGGAGTTGCATAATCTCATAGTCAGAGTAATATGTATAAGTCATGAAGAAAGCAATAGCAATAGAACATGACGATCATTATGCTAAGCTAACGGATGGGTCTTGTCCATCACATCATTCTCTAATGATGTGATCTCATTCATCAAATGACAACACATGTCTATGGTCAGGAAACTTAACCATCTTTGATCAATGAGCTAGTCAAGTAGAAGCATACTAGGGACTCTCTATTTTGTTTATGTATTCACACATGCACTAAGTTTCCGGTTAATACAATTCTAGCATGAATAATAAACATTTATCATGATATAAGGAAATATAAATAACAACTTTATTATTGCCTCTAGGGCATATTTCCTTCACTTCGGGTGCAAGGAAGATTATATCAGGAAAAAATCATGTTAAAATCTCAGCGCAATCAGAGTTAGGGATCTCCGAGAATATAAACGGTTTTCGGCCAAAAAACAGGAACGCGAAACAGAAGAGAACTGAGAGGGAGATTCAATCTTGGAGGGGCTCCCGCCCCTCCACCGCCATGGAGGCCATGGACCAGAGGGTGAACTCTCCTCCCATCTAGGGGGAGGCCAAGGAAGAGGAAGAAGGAGGGGGGCTCTCTCCCCCTCTCTCCCGGTGGCGCCGGAACGCCGCCGGGGCTAGGATCATGACGACGATCTACATCAACAATCTTGCTACCGTCAACACCAACTTTCTCCCCCTCTATGCAGCGGTGTAACTCCCTTCTCCAAGTTGTAATCTCTACTTAAACATGGTGCTCAACTTCATATATTATTTCCCAATGATATTTGGCTATCCTATGATGTTTGAGTAGACCCATTTTGTCTTGTGGGTTAATCGTGATCTTGGTTGGTATGATTGTATATTTTATTTATGGTGCTGTCCTACGATGCCCTCCGTATCGTGCAAACGTGACGGGTCCCCGCTGTATGGCGTTGCAACATGTTCATGATTCGCTTATGGTGGGTTGCGAGAGTGACAAAAGCTTAAACCCGAGTAGGTGGGTTGTTGCATATAGGATAAAGAGGACTGGATACATAATGCTATGGTTGGGTTTCATGACCTTAATGCTATTTAGTAGTTGCGGATTCTTGCTCGAGTTCCAATCATAAGTGCATATGATCCAAGTAGAGAAGGTATGTTACCTCATGCCTCTCCCTCATGTAAAATTACAAGAATGATTACCGGTACTTGTTATCGATTGCCTAGGGACAAATGACTTTCTTGTTGACAAAAGCTATCCACTTTTATTACCTTGCAATATATTCGTAGTTTTATTCTCGCAAAGTACTCATAGTTTTATTCTTGCAAAATAGTTCCATACTTGTTTTCGGTAAAGCAAACGTCAAGTGTGCGTAGAGTTGTATCAATGGTCGATAGAACTTGAGGGAATATTTGTTCTACCTTTAGCTCCTCGTTGGGTTCGACACTCTTATTTATCAAATAAGGCTACAAATGATCCCCTATACTTGTGGGTTATCAAGACCTTTTTCAGGCGCCGTTGCCGGGGAGCAATAGCGTGGGGTGAATATTCTCGTTTGTGCTTGTTTGCTTTATCACTAAGTAGTTTTTATTTCTTGTTCTAAGTTGTTCTCTATCTTTAGTTATGGATATGGAACACGAAACAACAACAAAATTAGTGGTACTTGCTACTCATGGAGATGGGGAACCTCCTTAAACCCTCGATGCTCATTATGTGAAAAATATTATGCACTACTTTGATAATCCTGAGAAAACCCCATTCAACCTGATAATGGGAGTAACATTGGATCAACGTGAATACTTTAGAGATTATCGCTTGACACAAAAAGGGAAACTATTATGGGATCAAATTCATATGTTGCATTGGTATGCTCTGGAGCTATGCTTAAGAGATGATTATACTTGTTGCTCTAGGGATGAAGGCTCCACACCTTCCTTTTTCATGTAAATTTAATAAAAATGAAACCTTGGATTCTTATGCTAAGTATATATGATTACTATGATGTGGAGCAAATAGAAGAATTTGTTGCTTTTAGGAGTGCTTATGAAATTGAATCTTTGTTTAAAAAGTTTGAAGATTATGATGATTCAGTTCATAGACCTGAAAATTTTTCTATCCTTAAATATTGCTACGATAATTATAAATGCAATTACGATATTGATGTATTTATTGAGAATGTCTCCGCTGTCCAAGAAGAGACTAATATTTTGCAGGAGTCTATGGAGAAAGAAATTGATGAAACTATGAGCTCATTGGATGAAAAAGATGACGAGGAGAGCGAAGAACAAAAGGAGGAAGAGCGGATTAGCTACCCGTGCCCACCTTCTAATGAGAGTAACTCTCTAACTCATACATTGTTTAATGTCCCTTCGTTCTTACCAAAGGATGAATGTTATGATAATTGCTATGATCCTGTTGATTCTTTTGAAATATCCCTTTTTGATGAACTTGATTCTTGCTATGCTTGTGGCCATGATGCCAATATGAATTATGCTTATGCAGATGAACTTTCTATTATTCCTTATGTTAAGAATGAAATTGTTGCTATTGCGCCCATGCATGATAGTCCTATTATCATTTTGAATTCTCCAAACTACACTATATCGGAGAAGTTTGCTCTTATTAAGGATTACATTGATGGGTTGCCTTTTACCGTTGCACATGATGATTTTGATGAATATAATATGCATGTGATTTCTGCTCCTACTTGCAATTATTATGAGAGAGGAACGACATCTCCGCCTTTCTATGTTTCTAACACGATAAAATCGTAAGAAACTTCTTATGCTATGTATTGGCCTTTACTTGAGGTGCATGAATTGTTCTTTTATGACATGGCGATGCATAGCAAGAGAGTTAGACTTAGTCATTGCATGATATATGTTGCTTCGTTCTCACTACTAAATGTAAAATCATTGTTAATTAAAATTTCCTTTGATATACCTTGTGATCTGGGTGGATCCATTACTTGAGCACTTTATGCCTAGCTTAATGGCTTTAAAGAAAGCGCTGGCAGGGAGACAACCCGGAAGTTTTAGAGAGTCATTTATTTTTTGAGTGCTTTTATAAAGTTTAAAAACAAAAAAATATAGAGGGGAAGTTAAAACTTTTCGACAAAAGAGAAGCGATTGAAAGGTGATGCATTGGAGAAGTGAGGGTCGACCTTGAACACTCGTGTTCATGCTCATGGAAACAATGTAGAATTTTTCATGAAGATTCTCACAAAAATAATTATCCCCTTGCACAAATCCATTGTATTATAAAAGTAATGTGCCAATATTTGCCTTTAGAATGATTAGATTGCTTGTTGGTATGTGCAGTGCAGGAACAGAAACTTTGGCTGTAGTGCGTGAATTTTCATTTTTACTGAAATGTTGAAAGTTTCTGAATCTTTTTGCACAATCTTGATATACAGATTGTTTATTTTGTCCTAACTTTTCAGAATTTGTGGAGTACCAAAAGTATGGTAGATGTTCACATTGCTACAGACTTTCCTGTTTAAGACAAATTCTGTTTTTTGATGCATTGTTTTGCTTGTTTGGATGAAACTATCGATTCTATCGGTGGTATAAGCCATGGAAAAGTTATATTACAGTAGCTACAATGCAAAAAGAAAATATGAATTGGTTTGCAACAGTACTTTGAGTAGTGATTTGCTTTATTATACTAACGGATCTTACCAAGCTTTGTGTTGAGTTTTGTGTGGATGAAGTGATCAAAGATCAAGGAGGTCTCGATATGAGGAGAAGGAGGAGAGGCAAGAGCTCAATCTTGGGGATGCCCAAGGCACCCCAAGTAAATATTCAAGGAGACTTAAGCGTCTAAGCTTGGGGATGCCCCGGAAAGCATCCCATCTTTCTTCAACAAGTATCAGTATGTTTTCGTTCTCGTTTTGTTCATGTGATATGTGTGAATCTTGGAGCGTCTTTTGTGTTTATTTTTCATTTTTATGCACCATGCTGGTATGAGATAGTCCATGGTTGATTTATAGAATGCTCATTGCACTTCACTTATATCTTTTGAGTGTGGCTTTATAGAATGCTTCATGTGCTTCACTTATATCATTTGAAGTTTGGATTGCCTGTTTCTCTTCACATAGCAAACCGTTATTTGAAGAATGCTCTTTTGCTTCACTTTTATTTTGTTAGAGCATGGTATTTTGTAGAAATATTTAAACTCTCTTGCTTCAGTTATATCTATTTAGAGAGTCAAAGGAATTGGTAAATTGCATGGTTAGTCATAAAATCCTACATAAAACTTATGGATAACTGAATATGATATGTTTGATTCCTTGCAATAGTTTTGTGATATAGAGATGGAATATGTGGGAGGTACTAGTAAACAGTTGTGGTTAGTAAGAATATTGGTGTTAAGGTTTGTTATTCCCGAAGCATGCACGTATAGTCTCTCGTTATGCTATGAAGTTGGAGCATGGTTTATTATTGATTGTATTCCTTATGAGTGGCGGTCGGGGATGAGCGATGGTCTTTTCCTACCAATCTATCCCCTAGGGCCATGCGTAGTAGTAATTTGCTTCGAGGGCTAATAAACTTCTGCAATAAGTATATGAGTTCTTTATGACTAATGTGAGTCCATGTATTATAGCACTCTTACCTATTCACAATTTGTTGGCCTCTACGATACCGTGCATTTCCATTTCTCACCTCGAGAGTTGGTGCAAACTTCGCCGGTGCATCCAAACCCCGTGATATGATACGCTCTATCACACATAGGCCTTATTATATCTTCCTCAAAACAGCCACTATACCTACCTATTATGGCTTTCCATAGCCATTCCGAGATATGTTGCCATGCAACTTTCACCGCCTCTGTTTTGATGACTTGAACATTCATTGTCATATTGCTTTGCATGATCATAAGATAGCTAGCATGATATTTCCATGGCTTGTCTGTTTTTGATATCGTTCTTACGCTAGATCATTGCACATCCTGGTACACTGCTACAAGCATTCATATAGAGCCATAATTTGTTATAGGTATCAAGTTGTAATTTTTATTTCTTTTGAGTTATAAGTAAATAGAAGTGTGATGATCATCATTATTCATTTTTAGAGCATTGCCCCAGTGAGGAAAGGATAATGGAGACTATGATTCCCCCACAAATCGGGATGAGACTGCGGATAATGAGAAAAAAAAAGAAAAAGAAAAAAGAAGAAAAGAGAAAAAAAGAAGAAAGAAAAAAGAAAAAAGAAAAAGAAAAAAAGAAAAGAAAAAGAGACAAAGGGCATGCTAGTTCCACACTTGTGCTTCAAAGTAGCACCATGTTTTTCATATGGGGAGTCTCCTATTTTGTCACTTTTATATACTAGTGGGAATTTTTCATTATAGGATTAGATGCACACCCACTGAGTTTTCATATTGAGCTTTCATACACTTATAGCTCTTAGTGCATTCGTTGCATGGCAATCCCTACTCCTCGCATTGATATCAATTGATGGGCATCTCCATAGCCCATTGGTTAGCTGCGTCGACGTGAGACTTTCTTAATTTTTTGTCTTCTCTATATTTACCCCTATCATCATACTCTATTCCACCCTAGTGCTATATCCATGGCTTGCGCTCATGTATAGCATGAGGGTTAAAAAAGCTGAAGCGCGTTAAAAGGTATGAACCAATTTCTCGGCTTGTCATCGGGGTTGTGCATGATAAATGCTGTAAAGAAGACAGAGCATGACAACATTGTATGATTTTGTAGGGATAACTTTATTTAGCGTTGATATTTTGAAAGACATGATTGTTTGTTGGGATGCCTGAGTATTGATGTCTTTATGTCAAATTATAGACTATTGCTTTGAATCACTTATGTCTTAATATTCATGCCATGATTAGATAAATGATCAAGTTTATGCTAGGTAGCTTTCCACATAATTTTTTTTTCTCATTTACCTGCTCGAGGACGAGCATGAATTAAGCTTGGGGATGCTGATACGTCTCTGTCGTATCTATAATTTTTGATTGTTTCATGCCAATATTATACAACTTTCACATATTTTTGGCCACTTTTTATATGAATTATTGGACTAACCTATTGATCCAGTGCCAGTTCCTGTTTTTGCATGTTTTTTGTTTCGCAGAAAATCCATATCAAACGAAGTCCAAACACGATAAAAATTTACGAAGAATTATTTTGGAATATATGTGATTTTGGGACTTAGAATCAACACAAACGGGGGCCCATAGTGCCCACAAGACACCAGGGCGCGCCCCAGGATCCAGGCGCGTGGTGGTGGGTTGTGCTCACCTCGTACGTCGGTTGGAGCTCTACTTCAGGCGCAAGGAAGGTTATATAAAAGATCATTTTAAAATCTCAGCGCAATCGGAGTTACGGATCTCCGGGAATGTAAGAAACAGTTTTCGGCCAGAAAATAGGAACGCGAAACAGAAGAGAACAGAGAGGGAGATCCAATCTCGGAGGGGCTCCCGCCCCTCCGCCGCCATGGAGGCCATGGACCAGAGGGGGAACTCTCCTCCCATCTAAGGGGGAGGCCAAGGAACATGAAGAAGGAGGGGCTCTCTCCCCCTCTCTCCCGGTTGCACCGGAACGCCGCCGGGGCTAGGATCGTGACGTCGATCTACATCAACAATCTTGCTATCGTCAACACCAACTTTCTCCCCCTCTATGCGGCGGTGTAACACCCCTTCTCTCCGCTATAATCTCTACTTAAACATGGTGCTCAACTCCAGATATTATTTCCCAATGATATTTGGCTAGCCTATGATGTTTGAGTAGATCCGTTTTGTCCTGTGGGTTAATCGTGATCTTGGTTGGTATGATTGTATATTTTATTTATGGTGATGTCCTACGGTGCCCTCCGTCTCGCGCAAATGTGAGGGGTCCCCCTATAGGGTGTTGCAATATGTTCATGATTCGCTTATGGTGGGTTGCGAGAGTGACAGAAGCTTAAACCCGAGTAGGTGGGTTGTTGCATATGGGATAAAGAGGATTTGATACTTAATGCTATGGTTGGGTTTCACGACCTTAATGATCTTTAGTAGTTGTGGATGCTTGCTAGAGTTCCAATCATAAGTGCGTATGATCCAAGTAGAGAAAGTATGTTAGCTCATGCCTCTCCCTCATGTAAAATTATAAGAATGATTACTGGTACTTGTTATCGATTGCCTAGGGACAAATGACTTTCTTGTTGACAAAAGCTATCCACTTTTATTACCTTGCAATTTATTCATAGTTTTATTCTCGCAAAGTACTTGTAGTTTTATTCTTGCAAAATTGTTCCATACTTGTTTTCGGTAAAGCAAACGTCAAGTGTGCGTAGAGTTGTATCGGTGGTCGATAGAACTTGAGGGAATATTTGTTCTACCTTTAGCTCCTCATTGGGTTCGACACTCTTATTTATCAAAGAAGGATACAAACGATCCCCTATACTTGTGGGTTATCACATAACTAACACCGAATAATACACCACAAGTAGGATATAATTTCATTGCATAACTATTGACCTTCGTGCTTGCATAGGGAATCACAAACCTTAACACCAATATTCTTACTAAAGCATAATTACTCACCAACATGACTCACATATTACTATCATCATATCTCAAAACTATTACAAAGAATCAAGTTTATTTTGTCCAATGATCTTCATGAAAGTTTTTATTATATCCCTCTTGAATATCTATCACTTTGGGACTAATTCCATATGTTGCTTTTGCTTTTGACAAGCTCAAACAAATTTAAGTGAAGAACATGAGCATTAATTTTTCATCTCTCAAAATAATATAAGTGAATCATGAGAGAATTTATTCAAAAATTTACTAACTATCAAACAAATCTAAGTGAAGCATGAGAGTATTTCTTAAAAAATATTAAAGCACACCATGCTCAAAAAGATATAAGTGAAGCACTAGAGCAGTTCCATAGCTCAAAAAATTTAAGTGAAACACATAGAGCAATTCTAACAAATCATAGCATAATTTTGGCTCTCTCAAATAGGTGTGTCCAACAAGAATAATTGTGAAAAATTAAAAAGCAAAAAAAAGCAAAGAATCATATAATACAAGACGCTCCAAGCAAAACTCATGATATGTGACGAATAAAAATATAGCTCCAAGTAAAATTACCGATGGTTGTTAGAAGAAAGAGGGGATGTCTTGCAGGGCATCCCCGAGCTTAGTTGCTTAGTTATCCTTGAATATTAACTTGGAGTGCCATGGGCATCCCCAAGCTTAGGCTCTTTTCACTCGTTATTACTTCATCCATCATGATCTCACCCAAAACTTGAAACTTCAATCACACAAAACTTAACAAAACCTTTGTGAGATACGTTAGTATAATAAAGCAAATTACCACTTTAAGTACTATTGCAAACCCATCCATATTTTATTTTTGCATTGTACCTACTGTATTCTAACTTTACCATGGCTTATACCCCCGATATAATCCATAGAATCATTAAAGTAAGCACGCAATGCAAGGAAAACAGAATCTGTCAAAAACAAAACAATCCGTAGTAATCTGGACATTGACCATACTTCTGTAACTCCAAAAATTCTGAAAAAGTAGGGCGAGGTAGGAAAATTGTGTTTCTATCTTATGTAAAGAATTCCTAATTTTTCGTCGCTTTTGTGACTTTTCAAAATTCATCTACTGGACGCAAACATTTCTGTTTTTCAATAGGATGAAATCAGCTATCACCCAACATGATCCCAAAGGATTTACTTGGCACAAACTCAAATTAAAACATAAAAAACACAATCATAACATTAGCATAATTGTGAAAACACTCAGGAACAGAAAGAAAAAGACAAAAATAAATTTTATTCATTGGGTTGCCTCCCAACAAGCGCTATCGTTTTATTCCCCTTGCTAGGCATAATGCATAGATTCAAGTATTGTCATCTTCCTTCTTATTTTCCATAGATGTGTTCTTTTTAGGAGGTTCCTCAAATATAACTTGAAACACATTGTCCATAGAAATTTTAGCATTATCAAGTTCCCCATATTTGTATCCCCTTTGATTCCTGACTAAAATCCAAGAATATTGTTGATTAATATCATTAAAGACTTGTTGGATCATATCCAAAACAGGAATTTATTTCTTAAGATTCTCTCAAAAAATTTGATTGATACCAAGAAAATTTCTTAAAACATAATCACTATTGTAAAGGATCTCATTTATTACCGTTTTTTCACGGCTCATACCATAAAACACAAAAATTACCCTAGCTTCATGAACTATGTGATCAAATTCATTCATAAGAACATGGGTGGCTATATTTTTAGCTTTCGGATCCTTTATAAAGGGTAGCTCATAAAAAATCTTGCAAGGTAGGATGAGTACGGATAACTTTATTTTCAAGTCTCAGAACTAGTCCTGAAATAGCGTCCGCATAAGTTTTAGTCCTTTTAAGAATAGGAGCATCATCACAAGTCAAAGGTCTGACACAACTAAATAATTCTTGGATGGTTTCCTTTCCTATAATGTTCCATTGCCCCCCAAAAAAAGTTTTAGCATCCAGATTACCAGAATGTCCAATTTTAGTAGTTCTGCCATCATCTGTCTCTGCCATACCAAAATCACTCATGATGAGAAGTTGAAGCACACAAAAGATCGGACGAAAAATAGGCCAACGGAAAAGAAGGCAAATTTTTGTGAAGCGGGGGAGATGAAAACAAGAGGAAAATGGAAAATAATGTAAATTGCAAGGAGATGAGATTCGTGATTAGGAACTTGATAGATGTTGATGATGTATCCCTGGCAACGGCGCCAGAAATTCCTTTGACGTGGCTTGAGACTGCGTCAATATTTCCCCAAAGAGGAAGGGATGATGCAGCATAACTACGATAAGTATTTCCCTCAGTTGTGAAACCAATGTATCAATCCAGTAGGAGAATCAAGAAACACTATGTAAACGATACCTGCACACAAAGAACAAATACTTGCAACCCGATGCGTAAGAGGGGTTGTCAATCCCTCCTCGAAAAAAGAATAGATTAATTTGTATGAGATTGGATAAATAGATCTGAATAAAACTCGAAATAAAATAAGTAAAGAAAAAGTGCAGCAAGGTATTCTTGGGTTTTTGGAATAGTAGATCTGAAAACAAATATGTTAAAAGATAGATCTGAAAGCAATATGATACAAGATAGACCCGAGGGCCGTAGATTTCACTAGTGGCTTCTCTCAAGAAAATAGCATACGTCGAGTAAACAAATTACTGTTGGGTAATTGATAGAAGAACAAATAATTATGACGATATCCAAGGCAATGATCATGTATATAGGCATCACGCCCAAGATTAGTAGACCGACTCCTGCCTACATCTACTACTATTACTCCACACATCGGCCGCTATCCAACATGCATCTAGTGTATTAAGTTGATGGCGAAACGAAGTAATGCAATAAGAACGATGACATGATGTAGACAAGATCTATTCATGTAGGAATAGACCTCATCTTTTTAACCTTAATAGAAACTGTCGGATTACGGGTTCCGGCAAACCCTTGAGAGGTTTGAACTCTGGGGTGTGCATGAAGAACACTCTCTCCCCGACTCGCACGCTCAACGATTCCACGGCCTAGATCGACGAACCCAAAGAACAAGAGACGCGGGGGTTTATACTAGTTCGGGCCACATTGTGGTGTAATACCCTACTCCAGTTTGTGGGTGGATTGCCTCGAGGGGATGATGATGAACTAGTACAGTGGATGAGCAGCCTCAGGAGGTGAGGTGTTCTTGAGCCGGATGAGGTGGTGGTTGAGGGGGTGATCTGAATCATCCGTCCATCCTATGGTGGTGGATAGGTCCTATTTATAGTGGCCTTGGTCCTCTAACCAAATGTTTAGGCGGGAAGGGATCCCACAACGACCAAGTTTGAAGGGGGACAACTAGTACAAGCTATCCTGACAAATGTAGTCTTCGCCTGCCAAAGGGTCTGGTGGTGACGCTGCTATGGGCTCCGCAATGACCTCTGTCCCGCCATCCTGCTGGTCTTGGTCTTGCTGCATAGATATGGAAACCTTTGCCTAATTCCTCGGGACCCCACGCCTGCGCTTGCCTCCTTAGCACCAAAGAGGAAACTGGTACATTGCGCCCGCTGGCGCCCGCATGGCCTTGGTCCTCATGGCTCACATCACACGAACCTCGCGAGGTGCCCCTGGCATAGATATCTCCACTCCTCGGGAGCCATCCTAGTGAGGCTGCCCCTAGGGAGGTCTTGGTGTCGTCCGCCTCGCAAGGCTCGGCCCCTCATGAGGGTCTTGAGTTGTTGCTGCTGAAGATGGGCCATACCGGGCCGTTGATGGGGCCACGCCACGGGCCGCAGGTAGGCAAGTCTGGGTACCCCCATTCCCAGGACGCCGATAGTAGCCCCCGGGCCCAAGGCACGCTCGAGCTTGGCTTTGAGGCGAAGCAAAGGGCAAGTGTAGAGCGCCGTGGGCCCCAACCGCCTGCGGCCTTGGTCGACACGTGGCGATTGATGGGACGTGGGCGCCTCCGCTTCCCCATGTTGCCTCGGCAACCGTCCGACTTGACGAGACGTAGCTGCATGCAGGAGGAAATCATCATTACATGCGATCGTGGAGGCTAGCGGTTGGCCTCCTTCTGGCTATAAATGAGGGGAGGGGCAGAGCCCCCTCGCTCATCTCTACTTCCTCGCCGATTGCTCCTTCTTCTTCCTCTTTGCCCCGCCGTCTTGCCGCTACCCCCATGGTGCCGATTAGGAGGTTCTCCTCCGC